>NW_023458558.1:54834615-54956023 GCF_013731165.1 Rhagoletis pomonella
CATGTCACTGAAAATTCATGGGTTTCAAACCGATTTTCTCTTTTATCCTAAATTATTTCTTCTTCTTACATCTAAGTATCGATATTTTAGTACGAATCAATAAGGGCTTGATGCCAGGAGCTTCCGGTGAACAGATATCTTGTTTGGCACAAATGCCAATTATGAGGTTTTGCAGAACTACACTGAGAAAAAGGATTAGTTTCGCCAACTAAAGATATTTAGTTCCCGAATTTTGACAATATTTGGGAACTGTTACCAAGGATTGGGAACTATTACCATCGATTGGTAATTATAACTAAATATATTAAAGTTTCTAATATTCATCTAGGTTGTAACAAATCGTTAATTTAGTTGAAGGGTCTGGTTAATACTAATAAATATTTCTTTGAAGCATATTTCTACAAATTCCATTCAACTTAACGTATGGTTCATAAAAGGATGTTATTAAGCTCTGCTAATGCAGATAAGCTTTCTTTCAACACGTGGTTTAGTCATAGTTACCAAATCTTAGTTGAGGCAACCACGATTTGGTTTGAGAGTGGAACATATTCATGCTTGTGAGCCACCCCTAAAGAATGCTGAGCGCTCTCTGAGCACATACGAAGAGCGCCAGCTGACCAATGCACACAGTCCCACTTATTGAATCGTTTGAATGCGCTAATATGCCGACCATTGCATTGTGCGTGGAAATCATTGCTCCGCTACCGCTGTTCGTATACGGGTGAAACACGCATGTGGTCCCAGAGCGCTCAGTAAGCTATGGCATGTCGATCGCTGCGCCATGTGTGCTATGACATGCCCATACTTGTTTGTCACAGTTTCAGTTTTGCTATCATCGCGGGTTGTTTCGGTGCGCGCATAGTTTAAAGTTTAATTAAAAATATAAAGTTTGATGCCAACCGGGGTTTTTTAGTGGATATATAATTCATGTGAATTATAATTTGCTATTTAGCTAAGGAAAAAGCAAAGCAGTATACTTCCAGCAGATATTGACCTGGGTTTTCGCACGACTGTTCCTGTTTCATCGTTGTTTTTTAGGAAATTCTTACCACCATATACATATGTATTATTTACTTTAGTAACTAACTTATGTAAATATGTACGTATTTTTATGCTTAATATATGCAAATAAAAGAAGAAAGTAAACACAACAAACATCGAGTAAATTTTTATTTGTGTCAAACTGAAACTTTTTTCAAGTCTACGGCAAGTTCACAAAATTAATTGAAAACTTGTATCAACCAAAGCATTGTTTATATTTGCTCAACAATGATTTTATTTACTTAACAATATTGTCCAATCAAAGTAGTCGTTTTGTAATTATTAACAAATATACATTTGTCCCAACTAGAAGTCTTAAGTAAATTGCAGACTTTCGTGAACTATATATTTATTTCGCCATATCCAACTATGCCACTTGATCACTATAACCAAATCTTGGTTATTATAACTAAACCTTTTTCTGGGTGTACGAGTCTGTACGACCCACAATCAGTTATATTTCCTGATCTGAATTTTGAATTAGCTCACTTTAGATCTAGCTGTGCGATATGTTCTTTCGCACTACCGGTAATCGGTTCATAATTAATTCATGTTGAATGGTGAACGAATTACTTTTTAAAAATTTGCCTGGACTTTAGTGAAGAAGACTACCTGCTTTGCGTTCTTGATTATCTTACTGTAGCTGTATATTATTATTTCGCTAATGTACGCAGTAACTTACATACATATACATATATGTATACAAAAAATCGTACAAAATAAATACGATGCATTTACTGCGTAATACTCACTTCTTTATGTGTTTCTTCATCCATTGATTGTTGTCTTTCTATGTAATGATCTAGCGATTTGATAAAATGGAATTATTATTTAAATGAAAGTAATTAAACTGGTAGTAGAATATGAAATGTCAATTGCGGTAAGAAGACTATTAAAATATCGGCAAAAAGTTAAATATATACACATAAATATATATTTACTCATAAATAGATATTTATATGCACATATAAATGAATTTGTAGGAATACATATAGATTTGCAATTCTCGGAAATTATGCCAATTGATCCCTAGACGAGCGGCTGCTGATCTTTTTTTATTAGATAATAATAATATTTTGGCGCTTACACTTTTGCTAAGTATTAGACCGATGTCATTAGACAAATAGAGGGGCCTACGATTTTACTATTTTAAGCCTAAGACCCAGTAAAACATGTGTGGATTAATACCAAAATCGAGCAATAAAGAAGTAATCACTGGTTCATCAAAAACGCTGTACCTCAATTGAAAATATTTGGGAAATATGTTGAGATAGAGCAAATCGAATTCTGAAAAAGGAAGGGTTCTTCAACCAAATTCTGATGTAGGGTGTTCTTGAAAAGTTTTCTGTGTTTGGGTGTTTTCGAACGGGCTGCCGAGATAGGTCGATCTTCCACTCAGCTTTCGAGTAGTATCTAAGGGTGCGTTCGCACAGAAAGCCGAGCGGTGCCGAGCGAAGAAAGGAGGAGCGTAACGAACCTCCAGGTGTTCACACTGAACGAAGCGGAGCGGGGCTTTCTTCATGGACTCGGCTGCAAAGATACAACAAAACTTACCGTCAAAGCAAAGTGGTAAAAATATTTGCTCAATTTTGTTCAAAAGATTAGTTGGAAAATTCGTTCTTATATGAATATTTCGATATCAAAAACTGCTTTGCTTTCAGCTCCAAAACTATTCTGAAAATGCTTGCTGATGAACATTTGCATGTACATAGTACAGTAATTTGAAACCTTGACTCCGTTCGGAACGGCTTCACTCGGCTCGGCTCCGCTATCTGTGTGAACGTAGCCTTAGATCGCTAACGTCAAATAGGCGACACAAAATTTTAAGAAACTTTTTCATATCCTTTTTATCTTCATTTAAATCGAATCATCTTTGATGAACGTACTGTTAAGAAACCTCGCGAGGTCCTTTGGCTGAATACCATTTAGATAGTGTGCTTCCAGGTATGGTGATCCTAGGAAGCGAAGTCTGGTCCTGGTAAGGGCTTCACAGTGGCACATAATGTGCTCCGCTGTTTCCTGTTCTTCGTTACACAACCTGCACTGGTCAGAGTTGACAACTCCTCTATTTGACAAGTGTTTCATTACCCTACAGTGGCCAGTAAGAAAGCCTGTAACAATTCTTACTTCATGCCTACTGAGGTGAAGGAGTTCTTCGATTCTCCTTGTTGATATAACCGAAATGAAGAACTTGGCCTGTCTGTTACTCTGTTACCTTCCGTATTTGTCCAGTACAGTTGTACTTCGTTCTTCATCCAGATATAGTAGTTCCGCCTAACAGAGCTCCATGGCAGACCGGTAAAGGGTCCTGGGCTTATGAATCCGTGTGCTGCCCCTTTTCTGGCGAGAATATCTGCCACTTCATTGCCCATGACTCTGCTGTCCGACTGTATATAAATGTGTTTTTTAGTTGCCCCACTTTCTACACACTGCCTCGGACAAAGTTCAATGGCGTTAACCTCGGCCTGAAAGACAGAGTTATCTTGCCCTGGTGGAAAGGAGCAGTCTGGGTTATATGTTGAATGTTTCTAAAAATTTTGGAAGCTACTTACCGTTGAACAGTAAATATGTATGTACATATCGTCACTACACACGAATAAAGGCGCGCTAGTGTTTTGACGGCGAAAAAAGGCGTTTAATAAATTTTTGCGAAAAAAGATGCTTATAAAAAACTTTGGCGAAGTATGTTAAGGGTCTTTGACGCTGAAGCTTTTATGCGTCTTTTTTTTCACCGTCAACTTTTGAGCTCGCGCCTTTATTCGTGTCTAGTGACAATATGTATGTATGTGTTAATCAGGGTAGCCAACTCATTTATGAGAATTCCCCGATTTCGACAATGAAGTTCCCCGATTTTGCCCGAAATTTCGTAAAATTCCCCACCCAAAGATATCTCCTTATTAAAAAAAAAAAAAAACATTGTATGTATTTTGATATATTAAGTATGTCAACAAAGAGTAAACAATATATGTACATATAATATTTAGATACATACAGCGGTTGAAAACAATTTAGTACCACCATATTAAAACAAGTTTTCACTTTTTTTATTTAATTTGAGTTATTTTTATAAAAATATAGTTCATTCTTTACCAATAACCGTTTGAAACCAAGTTTTAAACTTTGTGCAATATGCAAAAAAATCAACAAACTTTTGTAAAAATGTCGAGCTTTTTAATTCGATTTTCTAGGAAAGTTTTGAGTATACAGTTTTGCAGCACACTCCATTCTACTGTAAAAAGTGCAAGTTTCAAGTACCTAACTAATTTTTTTGCCGAAGGTGTTGCGGTTTTCTTCCATAAAATAAAATAACTTGTGCTTATTCGTTATAAGAAAGCAAATGCTACAAAGAAAATTCTAAAAAAAGCAACGGTAATTTTTAGCTATTTGAAACTTTATTATACTAGGATTGAACGAGCTACAAAACTGCATACGGCTCATTCCACGGTAACGGGTGAGACATTTCAACTTTCATTTTTTTTAATCATTATGAAATTAGTGAAGCAAAAAGAAAAATTTTTTTACACCTAATTCCTCACAAAAAACAGTTCATCCCCCGCTTCCCAATGTAAACTGAAATGCTCCACAAAAAACGCTCCATTCCGCGATGCCAAACGCAAACTGAAATTCTCCGCAAATCGAGGAACTCCCCACGAGTTGACTTCCCTGGTGCTAATGCACACAGTGTAGATGAATTCTCGATTGCAATGTGAAAAAATCAAAAGGAGCATTCATTCAATTGGGGAGAAAACGAATGGGAAAAGAAAAAAATCAGCGAAACCAAATTACCAAACGATTCAACACTCACACAGCATATACACTCATTATCCAATAAACACACAGCGCCAACACACTCTCACTCAGCGCCATTTCCACTCAAATGCTCAGAGTCGGCAATGAGAATTCCTCTACTCTGCCATTGAGTGAATATTCATTTTCAAGTGCATTCGTACATCTCATACAATTATGTACCAATAAACAGGCAGTTGGAGCAAAAGAAAACCGCCACCACCAGCACCAAAATTATATAGCACACTTTGGTGGAGGATGCACACACATACATACATAAGGAATGAACTAAGAAGAGGAGAGTGGTGGCTACCACCAATTGAGTATTAGGGCGATGAATACGGCTTACAGAGCGCATAACCAACAGAAGATACAACAGTAGCATTAACCAACAACACCACTAGTACTGCTGCTAGTGGTAGAGCAATAACAACAAATACAGCTACCATAGATATGCGAATAGCGGCGGCGCATACACCAGCGCAAACAAATTCTACACCCAAAGGCAGCAACTTCAGTTGTAAAACGGATGTCGAATGTTGTAGAGGTTCGATGCGGATATCTATTCGTAAACCATAACGGGCACAAACGGAAAACGTAATAAAAGTACATACATATTTACTCAAATTCTCATACACCAAAAGTGCGATCGTTTTTGAAAGTTGGACAAAGGAAAATTTGAGAAAAAAAGAACTGTCGGTAAACGATTTTAGATATTAGTGATGATTAATATGAACGTGAAACAAAAGTTTATTAATTGACGCGAATAAGAATTTTAAAGCGCGCTGACAAGTGATCGCGAAAGGAGATATCTTAGCTAATTTAGAAATAAAAATTTAAAACCAATGCAATGCAAACAAATTTTTCACCAATTGGAGTTGATTAAAGAAAAATTAAGATCAATTTGAAAAATTATTGTGATCATTTTACGATTTGCCAGTGCAAAAGATTTAAGATAAATAAAAGCATATAAAACAGAGGAAGAGATGAAACTGCGATAAAAAGTACAAAATATGTACAATAAGGGTATTAAATTAAGTACAAAATCAAAGTGAACTTGCGCGTTGAATGACTGGAAATTTTTAAAGGCACTTTATTTTTCATTTATGCGATAAATTACGAGCGTATTGTGCTGCGCGCGATAGCATGTGAAATTGAATGGAAATCGTTGCGCACAACAGCAATAAAATTTGATAAAAATTATTTAAATACACGCTGGACATGTTGATAAACAAAAATGTCGCCGTTGACTTTATGAAAATAAAACCGTTTTGGAAATGATAAAATTGAGTGAGCAACTGCTAGATCGCTACAAGTTGATGAGTGATCGTGCCGACGGGCAATTCAAAGTTGAGTGCTGCAATAAAAAGAAAATGTATGAGGATCATGCATATGAATAAAGAAACTGTGAGGCATATACCAAATTACAAAATTAACAAAAAGCTTGTAAAAAATAATACAACATATTTGAAGGCAGCAAAAATTTTAAATTATGACATAGTAAAAAACTAAAAACATATACATACCTACAGTAGAAAAACAAAATATCGAAAAAACTAAAGGTGAATAGCTCAACTAATAGGCCACTAACACCTACATATTTTGTAGAAATACATATTCTTAATTTAAAATATGATGTCAAAAAAAAAAAATGGTTTTTGGCTTGCTTCTTGAGATCAATTTAAATGGTTTAAACAACAACAAAATTTAATATTTTACCAAAAGAAAAAAATAGTTTTAAATCTTTATAATAAAAAAAAATCAAGTGCAACAATAGGGAGCGTATGATGTTAAACGTTTTCTGTTAATTAAATACCTACAAACCTACAAACTTAAATTGGATAAATTTATAATTCTCACGCAACGAGATTTGCTTAAGTACATTTTTAAAAACTGATCGCAACCAGCAGTGCAAACTCTCGCACTAATTGAAGATCTCAAGCATCCCCTAAATTCAAACAACCACCGCTTCGATTAGCGCAGCAACTGGTACTACACAATTGCCCGATCCGCCGACTCAATCTTAATCAGTTGAATACAATGCAAGTGAAGTGATTCCAGTTCATTAAATTTATTAAATTCATTTATTGCAAAATCAAAAATCCAACAACTTCATTAAATCTACTCAATTGCAATAAAATAAAGTCCACAACGATTGCTGCTCAAAGTTTAAACGACGTCAATGACGAGCATTTTCCCAATCACCAGTTTGAAAATTTCTCATTGCCGTCGTTGCCCAGCCATAGACAAAAACGTGAAGACATGCCGCCCTCTGCGTTCTTAGTTGGTTCTACCATTTTGACTACAGCAAAAACAGCAGTGAGCAGCACCAGCAGCAGCAGCAGCAGCAGCAGCAAAAACAACCTTAAAAGCGCCGCAACAAAATACCAAACAACAACAACAACATCACCAGCAACAACACCAAAGTTGCACTCGCCCACAAAAACCATTTCAACTTGCTCCTCGCCGTCGCTGTCGCCACAAGCAACGCAAACAAAGTACGTAGCCTGCAGTCCAACAAACGCACAAAAATACAATCAAAATAATAATTGTCAAACAGTACAAAATTACAACTACTTAAGTGCCACGGCGGAGGAACAACAACAGCAGCAGCAGCAGCAGCAGCAACAACAGGCGCAGCTGGAACAGCAATACTTGCAACTGCAACAATATCAAGCACAGCATACGTCCAACAAGAAATCGCCGCAGAAAATGGTGCTACAAAGTTATGACAGTTATACCTCTTACCACTTGCCGGCGCACCATCAACATGCTGCGCATGCGTTGCCGCATCAACTGCCCTTATTGCAGCCGCCTCTTCATCAGCAACATCAACAGCAGCATCATAATCAGCACCACCAAGCTCAGCAGCAGCCGCAGCCGCAGCCGCAGCAACAGCAAACGCATCAATACCAGCAGCAATCACCGCCGCAGCACCAACAACAACACCAGCATCTACAGCAGCAGCAGCAGCAAAGTTTGCAATCGCTGACGCAACAAACGCAACATCACCGTTTGTCTGGTGGCAGCACTGGTAGTGCGTCCGTAAGTTCCTCCTCTTCGTCGGGAAACTCAACGGCCGCTACTGGCCATAGCGGCAGCACGTCTGGAATAAGCGGCGGTACTTCATCGATCCTTGGTTCACCAAATCCTACCGCTTCTTCACTCGGCATTGGGTACTTCAACGATATGGCCACCAATTTTGGTGGTGACTATGCGCCGTCGCATCACCCGACCGCGAATTCATATTACACCGACATCGATGCGAATTTCTTTAGTCAAGGTACATAAATTTTAAGGCTTTTTTTCTCACCATAAGTTAATTAAAGTTAGCCGGAATTTTTTTATGTAATTTTTCGGGAATGATTCTGGCAACTCTGTCAACTCATCACAGTTTTTCGAAATACAAGTCTTTCGTAAGACAATTGTCAACCCTGGCAACTATCATGAAAGCTCTTCTCTGTATTTCGAAAGACTTGATTGAAAGATCTGCTAAGGAGGAGCGTTATTCTTTATGTCTTTCAGCAATAAATTACATTTAAAAAAAGAATAAATGTAATTTAAAAAAATATTTTTCGTTTTAAAACAATAAAACAAAAAATTAAAGAAAAATTTAATTAAAAACTGAAAATATTTAAATTAAAAACATATCTAAAGATAACTAAAGTAAGTTTCTAAGCATTCAATTAAATTAAAAAAATATATATTTTTATTTTTAAAGCAATAAAACCTAAAAATAAAAAATAGATCAAAAAAGAAACAAAAAAAATAAATAAAAATATAAAAATAATAACTTTAGGGTAATTAAACTGTATGTTTTTACACTTGTTTAAATTCTTGAAGTTAAATTTATTGTTCTATGAATTTGTTAGTTAATGGAAAAGAAAATTTTTGATTATTAATAAATTAGCTTTCAACAATAGCAAACAATAAAGAAATAACAATTTTAAATTAAATATCATATATTATGATACATAACTAAAATAATACTTTTTTCTTTCTAAACAATAGAATCTAAAAATTAAAGGAAAATTTAATTAAAAACAAAAAAAAAATTACATTAAAAAAATATACAAAAATAACTAAAAATAAGTTTCTAAGCGTTCAATTAAGTTTAAAAAATTATATATTCTTCATTTTAAAGCAAAAAAATCTAAAAACCGAAAAGAAAATATTAAATTAAAAGTAAATACACGGTAAATAAAGTAGGATCCTAAAATTGTATGAAATTAAAAAAATATTTTTTTCTTTGTAAAACAATGAAGTCTAAAAATTCAAGAAAAGTTAAAATAAAAAATAAAAAAATTAAATACGTTTCAAAAATTAAAACAAGAAAATCGAAAAATTTAATGAACCATACATTAAAAATGAAAAAATATTAAGTAAAAAAAGTTTCTAAAAATTAAGTTTAAAAAAATATTTTTCTTCTTCAAACAATTAGATCTAAAAATTAAAAAATAAATTTTAATAAATTTTAATCAAAAACCAAATAAAATTTTATATAACAAATAACATAGTCCTTAAAATTATATAAAATTTAAAAAAATATATTTTTCTTTTTAAAACAATAAAATCTAAAAAGTAAAAGAAAAATATTAAAAAAGAGAAAAAAAGCAGAAAAGTATGACAGGAAACAACTAAATAACTTTCCAAAATTAAATGAAATTAAAAAATAATTTTCTATTTATAACAACAAAGTTTAAAAATTAAAAGGATATTAATAAAAAAGATAATATATTACACTAAAAAGAAAAAAATACATAAAATAAGTTTCTAAATATTAAAAAAAAAAAATGAATTTAAAAAATCAATCTAAATGAATAAAAAACCCGCTGCCCGAGGATTCGAACTTCGGATAATTGTGCTTTGCTCACTCTGCCATCGCGACTGTTGTAGTATTGCGAACAAAATGATATTCATGCAGCTTCATTTGGAACATGATCAAGTGCTTTCTGTCAAAAGAGCTTTTCACAATGAAAGTTGGCAAGGGAGCTTTTTTTTGTAAGACTTTCGTGCCAGAATATTCAAAATATTTCAAACTATCTTTCCTACTGTCTATAGTCTTACAAAAGATTTGTAATTAGCCTGAATTTCACTGTTTATATGTCCATAAGAGTATCTTCTGTTCTGTACATAGATATTTAGTAGAAATTTATGCCGAAAGATATCGCTTTCGACTTCGGTATGTGATTCCCATTTGGGTTGTTTTCCTCTCATTATCAAGTCAACGTGTGGAGTCTACCAATCTGAACACCATCATATCATGCTCAATTTTCTTAAACTTTTATAGCTGATGAGTTCATGAACGACTCAGTTTCTAAAGAATTACAAGTATTCTTCTTGGCATAGGAATAAATTTTTGTGAAAAGGTTAATGTGACCTAAGATGTTTTTTTTTATATTTTCAGTACTTCGCTCTAAATATAATAATTTTCTGAATTACCCGACCATCCCCAAGGTCAGTATTTCTTCATTGGTGCTAAAATCGCTTAAGCGATTTTGGTTGAGTTGAACATATGAAGCCAACTGTTTCTTCTTCTTGCCAATTAGAATCTCAAAGTGAAGCTAAGTCCATCTCCGTCAGGACTTTCCAATTTCCTCTACCAACACCAGCGAGTACCGTGACAAATGCAATATGCCCTAGCCAGACATCGTATCGGGTACACCCCATCCTAAAAGGCCATAAATCCTCTTACAAAATCTTTCCCTGGAACAATCCAAGGGCTACCTCAGAAAGCTTTTTCATGACAGAAATGTTGGTACTCTCAGAGGTTTGTCATAGCCTGCCGAGGTGCGACAGCTATAATAAACAGAGTAGTGCGCATCTGCCATAATTGCATTTTTACAATATTCCCTGAGATACATGTCCACAGATGCAAGAAAGCACATACTGGGTTGGAATTGTAATAATTTAAACTGATCCAGTAAAAATCCAATCCAGTATCTGAATAGCCGATGTTCTTTTCAATCCAGCGCTGTAATGTAGTTCATTGCCGTTGATGTATACCACTGGTTTGGATCGTTTGACTAGAATGAGTGCATTTCTGCCATCTAGCAGCTTCGAACAGAAACTATTTACCATTTAAAGGCGGCATAGTAGCTGTAGCGCGCCGAAATTATTTAAAAACAAAAGTGTTGCTGGAAACCACGTTTCTTGTAAATCAAGATTAAGGAATATAACTTTAGAGATCTGCAATAAATGACATTCTTGATGCAATTTTCGGTAACTTTCTAGCCCAGTCATCTTTTGAACTTAAAAAACTCAGCCATAACTTGGAGGATTTTCGTGTTAAAAGCAAAATATATTTAGATTTTTTTTTATTTGTTTATGTAAGCGGTCCTAGATGATGAAAAAAATGGAAACTTGGGTCATTCCATTGTGACTGGTGGGGCATTTGACTGCAGAATGTAATCAATTGAGAATAATAACCTTGTCGTACAACAATATATATGTCGTATACAATATAACGAGTGTATAAAATTCCTTTCAAAAAAATTTTGTAAGTGCACTCAAAGGGGATTTTTAGCAAAAACACTAATAGCCTTATTCATAAATAAAATTATAGTTTAAAAAACTAAAACCTCGCTATTGTAATTTCCATTCGTCTGTCATCAGGTATGTAACTTGAGAATAGAAATCGCTGCATCTTTTAGGCGCATCAATATTACATAGTTACATCCCGAGCTAATAAAAGGGAGGTAAAAATAAAGTAGCTTTAAAGAAGGTTTCTAGATTGACAAATGTATGTACTTTATTTTTTATCAATAAGGCCATTAAACCAGTTTTTTTTTGTTTTCGTTTTCATATTTTTTTTTTTTTACATTTTTGGCGTATGGTAAAGAACTAATCTTTTTATTTGATCCACCATCGTTTGTTAGTTTGTGCTGATATCAAAAAAAAAAACTGTGCCTATTTTCTCTCTTCTTTGCAAACTTGGTTCTACCTTTGGGTTAGCGGGCGCCCTTGCCTTTATAGCCCTCCTACGTGTGCCGAGCACATCATCCATGCGATTGGCAAGTCCCAGTCATCGCTACAACTAAATATTAATACGCTTCACTTTGTCCATGCCATTGCATAGTTCGGACAGTTTCTCATTCCATCTCCTTCCTTCTGCCGAGAGCTATCTTAGATGAAATAAGAACTAATAGTAATAGTAATTTTTGATCATTACCCTAACGCGCTCACGATCATATTTCCCTAGGGAGAAACTTTTCTAAAGCTTCCTATGGATTTCATAAGGACGCGCGCATAGTTAAAGCTCTGCCTGGTTGTTACTGTTCTAAATACGAGCGTCTGAGACAAATTATTAAAGGAGTATTTTTTTCTGCATAATTATGAACACTTGACTTAATCTTAATCTTAACCTTAATCTAAACCTCAATCTTAATTTCTTTCTTAATCTTAATCTCAATCTTAGACTTTATCCTAATCTTAATCTTAGTATTAATTTTCATATTAATTTGTGTTAATCTTAATCTTAAACTCAATATTCATAGCTCCCAACAACCCTTTCATTCGCTTTAGAGTTGAGCCAAAATAATTCGGTGTGAGTCATAAAATAGATACAATTTTATGATTTTCTTGGAGAAGGAGAACCGATTTTCATTTGTATAATAATAATAATATTTTGGCGGTTACACTTTTGCTAATTGCTGGGCCGAGCTTCTCCTCTATATTGTAATATGCGTCTTGATGTTACATAAATGGAGGACCTACAGTTTTCCGCTGGCTCCGAACGTCAAATGGATTTTATGAGCAGCTTTTTCAAGACAGAAATACACTCAGAAATCTGGCATTGCCTGCCAAGGTGCGACTGCTGCTTAGAAAAAACATTTCCAGAATTTTGTTTGGGAATGTCGCTTTTACCAGGGATAAAACCTTGGAACTAAGGTTTAGTTCATTTTTCCCATATGAGCAAGTCGTCGAACACGCTTTCTATGGAAGAAATGACTGAAACCGTCGACAAAAAAAATAAAAATGCTAAAAATCAACGATAAGTGCTAGCTACTTAAAACTTGCACATTTTATATTAAAATTTAATGGGCTATAGGGTTGTTTTTTTGTTTGTTCTATTTACTGATTTATTAAACAAAAAAAAATAGCGAAAACAACTGTTTGATAAAAAATTCTTATTTTTGCGATTGCTTAAATTTTGCCACAATTATATTATTTTTTTTTTTGATCGCCAACGAAATTTTCATATGAAACCGACAGAAAAAGAAAACATTCGTTTAATTTGACACACGCTAATGTACATATATTTTGTATGCATTTTCATGCCTCAAATGCTTGATATCCCCACACAAGTCTAATATTTACTTTTCGTCTATAATTGTAGTACTTCTAATAAAACTGCTCAAATGCGTTGCATGACACAACAATTAATGAGATACGGATACTTTAATTAAAAATCGTGTTTATAAATGTAAGACATTTGTACACAAATTTGCTAAGATTTTTAATTGTGGCTGCTAAGCGCCTCCATTAGAGTACCACCCACACTCGCTGCTGTCCAAAGTTAAACAGAGACACTTTCAAGTCAACTTCCCCCCACCACATGGAACTCTCATTTGCAAACGCTGTGTCTTAGAAAATTAATATTGACATCAAAGAGAGATTTCGTGTTGCATGCCACAAATAAGCTGTGGCCAAAATTGAAATAGAATGAAACTTTAATTATGCACTCAACACCGCTGTGGCAAGTTAATTGCGCACTAACGAGGGTGTGAACTTGTGATAAATGTAAATATAAATACTCGCCAAACACAAATACTCATACTCGAACGCCAATTCCCAGCTCTGCAGTGGCGGCGGCGGCGGCGGCGGCGGCGGCTTCTGGGATGAGTGAGATGTTTAGCTGGCGCGGCGGCGTACAACATTTCATGTAATTAAATTGCAATTTATTTAAATTCCCAAACAAGCATGCGGCATGCCTCATGCATTTGCCATCAAACTCATGTAGTCGGCGGCAATCATTTTGGTGTGTATTCCACATACATGCAAACTTTAAATGGCTGGCATGCGTTTATGTGTGCGTAGGGCAGTGGGTGGCTGTTAAATACAAATGCACATATTTATGGGGGTTGTGCCACTTTCTCATGCAGCCAGATATTTACAGCAACAAGTCGTTAAGTTTGTATGTTGGTTTTTTTTTCGACCACAGTGACACGGTCGTACGACCGCAGCTCTCTGTGAATCAACAAGTTTCAGTTGCTTTGTTCTGCCCGCAGTTTTTGCCTGCTGGCGCAAATGACACCCCGCCGAGTGGTTTGTTGAGTGTCTGTGATTTTTGTATTGCATATACATATGTATATAAGTACATATGTATATGGTTGTATATCTATGTGTGTGCATGCGTGTACTGCCCCATATGCCTAACTACTTAATTCTATTATTTGGGCGATTTGGTTGATGATTTAGAAAGAAGAGTGGCACTTATTTAAAGTATCGATGCTTGCATATTTGTGTCTTGATTAAGAGCTGGAATTTAATAAATTGTGAATGTGAATTGGTGAATTGCATTTAACTAAGTCGATGTCGTTAAGCATTGGATCAACGACCTTTTTTGTAATAAAATATTTTAGGCGCAACGACAATGACTTCCATGAATACTAACTTTAATTAAAGTTAATTATTGAAGAATGGATAAAACCGATTTATGCTACATAACTACTTATGCATGTACTTCAAAACTGTTTTCAAATCATTACATAAGAAGTATGCCACGAGTAAGAAAGTTTGATATGGAAATGTGCGTTTTCAGAACAGTTCAGGAATGAGCTTCCTTTTGCGGGGAATTTTGACTATTTAATTTTAAATCATTAAATAACTTACCTAGAGTGCAGAAAACCTTTTGTAAAATTTTATTTTTTACTCACAATTAAAACTCTGCCAGTTTCGCATTTGCGACACTATAAAAAAATTGATGTCAGCAATCAAGGTGAATTTAATTTGCCTTGCCAGTGGAGTTAGGAAGTTCACGAACTAGTCAGTTAGGCCGTTAAGTTGATCGAACGTGGGTGTTTTCATACAGCCGTACGCGACATTCGTACGCTTATGGAGTAACATAAATCTCTCAAAAATATAAGTTACTGAAAAACAAGATTACGGTTATGTTGCTACCCAAGGGTACTATGTTTGAGAATGATATAAGCAGCCTCGAAGCTTTGGTGTGGAAAATATCCGTTCAAAACAAGGTGATAACGTACGCGACAAAAAAAGAAGTGGTTTTAAGGCACATATATATATGTATATGCTAGGGCTGTGCGATTATTCGATTACTCGAGCAAGTTGGTTAATCAATTATTCGGTTAATCAATTACTCGAGTAATCAAGATTTTGATGACTCGATGATTAATCGAGTTACTTGAAATATGATTACTCAAAAATAATAATTTTGCTCGTTATAAGAGTTTGCTTTGGAAAATGCTTATTTTCTTTTTTACATTCTGTATATGAAAAAAATTTTTTGTTTTAATTTTTGAAAACAGAAACGTTGCTTTCAAAGTATCAAGCAACTTTAACTACTTTATACATATGTAAAGAGTTGAAATGTTGATTACTCATTTTACTCGAAATGTTGATTAATCATAAAGCAACTTACTCAAATATCTTTGTTTTTGGTTAATCAAAAATCTTGATTACTCGAGTAACTGAACTTTTGAGTAATCATAATTTCCAATTAATCGAATAATTGAGTTATTTACTTAATGATTAATTAAAATTTTGAATAATCAATTAATCGCACAGCCCTAGTATATGCGAATCGTGGGAGTTTTTGTTTTCTTAAAAACTCCTAACTAAGCTATAATCCTTCAATTTTTTAATAGAAATTATCTCTGGTTAGTTTTTATTTAAAAAAAAAAAAAACATAATAGCGAATGCGACGGATTTTTCTCCCATACAATATTTTTACTAGTAACACATACTAAATTAAATTTTTAATGTAATTTTTTAAGTTATTCTCTCCACCGTTTCGCGTTTTCAAAACCTTTTTCCGCCGTCTGAATACGAAATTTAATGTTATAAAGCCATTTGAATTCATTTGCATGTGTTTTCGGGTTACATTTTCATGGACCATATATGTACATTTTAAATTGGGCAAATATTTATTCATTTATTAATATGTGATATTTTATTGACAATAGCTAATATTAAATAATAATAGTGAGCCGAGACGAAATCAACTGTAATTTTTAGCCTTATAAAAATTTCGAGTCAAAAATTTAAAATTTTGATAAACTTTTTTTTTTAATTTGTTGAATTTTTGTAAGTTTGCCCAGAGTCTTAAACTTTGACTTTTACATGTGGCGTATGTTATACAATAAGATATATTTTTATAAGAAATTAGTGAAAAATTTAACATTTAAATATTGAATGTACATTCTTTAATAAATTCAAGCAATTTAATTTAAAAAAAATATTTAGTTGAATGGGTTAATGCTAGTGCGGGGAATTTCACCGAAAATCGGGGAATTTTGCGGTGGCCAACGGGGAGAAAGATAAAATAAGTTGGCATCCCTGATTACCAGCATAGTTGCGAATGAATGAACATAGAAAAGAATGAATGTGTGAATCTAACACACGGACTGGCTGGAGCGGCTGAATAAGCTTCTTTTTTTTACCTTTCTTTTATTAGCTCGGGATGTAACCATGGGCGTAGCCAGGTAGGGGCAGGGGGGTGCTCGAGCCCCCCCTAACTTTCAAATTTTCCTTATATATATATATAAAGTAGTACCCTGAAATGCCAGCTTAATAGGGTCGAAATGCATCTAGATGCTCTAGGAATATTTCTTCATGAAAAAGAAAAATTTTGAAAAAATGTCTTGACCTTTAAAAATTTCTAAGATTGCCGAATATTAAGAAAATAAAGCGAAAAAGCTATTTTATTTTACTACACCTGTTTATAATTTCCCCATGAATAAGACCAAAAGTGAATTTTTCACTGATCTTTATTTATTTTACTTTTGATCTAAACAACCACTTTGAACTTATTTTGTTTGCTCTTTCCTAAATAAAAGCTATCCTGACTGTTAAAAGTTTTATTGTAATTTTTGGTCTTGACTTCATAACCACATAAGCATTTTCATTGCATGAAATCTATGTAAAATAAAACCGGTTTATCCGATTTTTTCTTAACTTCAAAATCGGGAATCGGTTTCCTCAAATTGCAATTTTTCGAATAACTCGAAAGCCGGGTTAGGAAAAAAGACGTATATTCGAACACCCTAATATGTATGCAAATATGAAAAATTTCAAGTCAACCAAAAACTTGGGTACCAAATTTTGACGAAAACGTTATTTTTGTTAGATTTTCATCACTCCCCATCCTCTCCTCATATGCACATTAGGGTGGTCCTAAAATACATGTGGAAAAAGTAAAGTCGTAATTTTTATGCTCTCACCCCCTAGGATTGTTCTATACCGAAAAAAAGTATACCCTTATTTTTATAAACGAGCGCACTTGTGCACAAGGGTATTATAACTTTGTTCACATAACGGTTGTTTGTAACAGGCAAAACGAATCGAGATAGATGTAGACAAATGTATACATAAATGATCAGGATGAAAAGAGAAATCGATTAAGCGGTGACTGTCTGTCCGTCCGTCCGTCCGTCCGTCCGTCCGTCCGTCCGTCTGTCCGTCCATCTGTCTGTCGGGCGTAGGACGGATGGTATTGAAAATGGGCAAAATCGGACAATAACCACGCCTACCTCCCATATAACGGTAATTTTCAGATACGAAAACTGATATTTTAGTAACTACTGAAGATTATTCAATTAAAATTGATATTTACAATCATTTTAGACAAAAAATAAGAATATTATAAATTTTTGAAAAATGGGCGTAGCCACGCCCACTTATGGTTACATGTGTATATCTTGGCAACCGCTGCAGCGATTTCTTCCAAACTTGGCGCAGTTGTTGGCCTTGGCACAGCATAGCAAATGGCCGAAAATTTTTAAAATCGGGCAATAACCATGCCCACATTCCATATAAGGGTAATTTAGAGAAATACGAAATCTTCGATAAATCAGTAAATTTTAAAGCTGATTTATTCAAAATTGACGCTTGCAACAATTCTTTACCAAGAAATACGTTTATGATAAAATTTTGGAAAATGGGCGTGGCACCGCCCACTTATGATCACATATATGTACCTCGGTAACCGTTCTACCAATTTCTACCAAACTCGGTATGGTTACTGTGCTTGCCACACAATAGCAAAACGTTCAAAATTATTGAAATCGGACTAAAATTACGGCTCTTCATAACGGTAAATTTTAGAAATGCTTGAAACTTCAATATTTCGAAATTTAAGGATGCTAATTTTCTCAAAATTTAAACACCCTGGCTTACCATGTAGCGGTAGCTTTCGGAGAAAACATATATTTAATATTTGCGCCGGGTATTTAATGTTCGGCTCCGCCCGAACTTAGACTTTCCTACTTGTTTTACTTTGAAATCAAAAAAATATTTAGAGGTCGCTCAAAGCGCCCAAAATTTTCCATGTATTTTATATGGGGAAAAGAACAACTTTTCGTAGAAATGGTATAGAATATCAAAAATCAATATTTTTCTACCAGAAAACTCTGTTTATCTGAAGGAGAATCCCAACAATAACACCCAATTTTTTATTTAACCATTTTTCCATCGCAACTATAATTTATATGTCTGCCAAAAACCCCGAAAGATGCAATGGGTCGACCAATATAAAATCGTTATTATTAGAAAATAGTTAAATAAGCAATTGGTTATTATTATTGAAAGTCTCCTGAAGAGAAACAGAGTTTTCCGATCCAAAAATATTGATTTTCAAGAATTCTATACCAGAACGAAAAATTACACTGAAGATGACACAATGCCGAAACCGGTTTGTCTGCAAACCAAACTTGACAAGGGATGACGGAAATTCGTTCCAAAATAAATCAATTCTATACCATGTCTACGAAAAATTTTATTTTTCACGTATAAAATACATGGAAAACTTTGAGCACTTTGAGCGACCTCTAAAAATTTTTTTATTTCAAAATAAAAAATATGGGTATATTTTTTTCGTTATAGAACAATCCTAGGGGTGAGAGCATTACAATTTCGAATTTACTGTTTTTGGACCACCCTAATGTGCATTCAATTACCCAAAAAGTCAAATGCCTAATGTACATATGTATCTGTATATAGTCATCCCCAGATTGTGGTTAACTTTTTGTAAACGTAAAGTGTGTATATTTATTTCACATTGTTCCCGCTCAAATGTGCGCGCTTTGTAATGAATGAATGAACTCTCGCTCGCCTATAACTACATATCTCTATTTCCATAATTTCAGTGCAGTTGCCTAGGTAGCGTATGTTGGAGCACAGTTGGAGCAGTACGCTCTTCTCATACACGTACACAACCCCATTTACACTCATATACTCCCAGTGGCAATCACCCGATTCATTTGCTTTGCTCAAACTAAATGTATGTACATATGTAGGTATGTCCATTCATACATATTTACAAAGACTTTTTGTTTTTGTTTTGGCTACAGTTGGAGCTCATTTTATTTTCTTGTGCTTTTGTATTGGTGATGAGTTGAATTTTGATTGGTTTTCGAATTTCATCGAAGTCACTATATGGGCTGTTATTGTATGTGAAGTGGCGTATTGAAGATAAGACGATTGGATGATGGTCACGCCTTCTGAGGAATCTGGCTGCTGTAGCTTAATTTTTTTTTCTGTTTACTATTTATTTTTCTGCGCTTGCGCTTGAGTAGTTCAGTGCAAAAACAAATATGATTTGCATAGAGTTGTGTAATTTTATGTGTTCTTGTATTAGTGGGCATTTCAGTGCGTTTTACTTTAGTTGAGAGAAAAAGTAACTTGTTTAACCCTATACCTGACCATTCAACTTTTTCACGAGCATTTTTTAACTTTCAACGCACTAACCATTTTAATATTTTATACAGTGCATGGAAATAAGTTTAGGGCAATTGCAGGGGCTTACAGCTTATTTCATAGAGTATATACAGTGCTAGTCTAGATCAGTGTGGCCACTCAATAAATTTCATTTGTAGGCAAAAATATAGCAAACCCGACTAAAATGTACCTAGCCAGTTTTTTTGCAATGAAGAGAATGATGTTTAGTTTGATTTTTTATTTGATCAAAGATGCGTTCCGTTTTTTTAGCTTAGCACCCAACATATAGGCAAGTTTTGGCTATTATTTTTTTATTATTTAATTTTAATTCTTTTTTTTCTATTACAAAACCCATATATGTACATATGTATGTAAGTCCAGTTTCAAAGTTGGTACAAAAATTATAAAAATTCAACAAATTTTCAGTAAAACCTGACGGTACCACATATTTTCTTCCATACAAGGTATGTATGTAGCTATGAATGAACATTTTTTTAAATGGAAGAAAGAGCACTTTAAAAGTTTTAACATATCGATACCTAAGTGGAAGTTCGACCTATCTCAGCAGCCGATTCAAAAACGCCCTATCTCAGCACATTTTCAATACATTTTCTTCCAACGTTTTCTGAGTTAGGGCGTTTTCGAAATGTCTGCCGACATAGGTCGATCTTCTACTAAGTCATCGGTATGGGATATTTTTAAAATATTTTTTTAACCTTCTCAATAGTTAAAAATTTAATAATAAATAAGTAAAATATTAAAACAATGTGGGTGTCAAGCAAAACTGCCTTAAGACTGGTTTTCACTATGTCATATTTTGACGCCAAAATTTGGCGACATATTTTGACAAAACTTTATCTCCTTACCACTTTTTTTTCACTTTTTATCCATACCTTTACCGATGATATTATTGGCCAAAAACTGACAGATAGCCGATTTCGCAGCGCATGTACCTACACGACTAAAGACCTATCCTGATCCAAATCAATCGCTAAATCGCTCTTAAATCCCATTTGGCATTGAGTTTTCACTTATTTGACGACAAACGCCACTGAATTAGACATAACGAAAACCAAGCTTTAGAAACGAATTATTTACGAAAACAATATCGAAGAAGGTTGCCACCTATTGAAAAAGCTAAAATCCATTTAACTAACCAGCCAAATGAAATATTTTTACACGGGTATCTAAGGAGATAGTTTTAAAAAAGCTTTAGATCGCAAATATTATTGACGTGGGTTGCCACCTGTTTAAAAATTCAAAATAAGTCCAATTAAAAGGTTTCATGAAATATTCTAATATGGGTGCCAAGCGCGGGAGGTTTAAGAAAGCGTTACTTCTAAAATGTTCTTAAAGAGGGTTGCCATCTGCTCAAAAAAAAAACTAAATGGATTTAAATAATAAATAAAATATATATAAATGTACGTACTTACGTAAGTACTTGGCAATCGAAATGTGTTTAAGCCGTTTTGTTTTGTTTAGCTGAGAAGCACAGAGATAACTAGTCCAAAATAAAACCTTCGAGCATCGCCTAATTCTGAATTTCAGATTCGCAAATACTGTTACTTAAAATATTCCCTTCTTCCTTATTCACTTCCACCAACATTTTCATACTTTTCTTATTCCTTGTGCAAACATATTTATGCGGATACATTTGTAGATAATAGAATAACATTCTACTTTTTCTTAATTCCAGGCTACAGTAGTAATCCGCACGATCATAGTAACAACAGCCCGCCCCCGCAAACGCAGCAGCAGCAGCAGCAGCAGCAGCAACAACAATCGCAAAATGCGAACAGCAATGCATCACTGCTCTCTCATGCGCAACAGCAACAGCAGCAGCAACAACAACAATCCCAGCAGTCCAACAATCCCGCCGTGAATAGCAACGCGCCAGGCGTTAACGCCAACCAGTCGGGCGGTCAAACCCCCAGCCACAACAACAACAATAGTGCCAATTTGAATTACATGCAAATGGCGATACGAAACTCTGCTGCTGCCGCAGCACTGTACACCCAACATCAGATGAAAGAGGAACCTGGCACACAAAATACATCCTCATATTCAAGCCTCGGCAGTGGCAGCAGCAATGGCCAAACCGATCCCGCTGATCTCTCCGTTTCATCCGTTTACGGTCTACCCGCGCATCTGGCCGGTGCTGCAGCTGCGGCAGCAGCGGCTGCCGCTTCAGGTGTACACTACGATGACAACGACTATCATAGCACGCTTTCGTCGCAAGAGCATCCGAGTTATCAGGATAATTCCGATTTCTATGGCATTACAGCGTCGAGCAACGAACAAAAATACAATGCATATGGTCGATCACCATTTCCCGATGCATATGGCTCCGAGTATGGCGGCTACGATCCAACACGATTCCCAACAATGGCCGGGCAATCGCCGGTCGATCAATGGGGAGTGCATCATGCGGGCCAACATTCAGCGTCGTATATGAATACGATGAGTTTGGAGAAGGCGCTGATGGGAGCGTACCCCATGCAAGGAGGTGTGCCATGTTTTACCGGCTCTGGGCCCATACAGCTGTGGCAATTTCTATTGGAATTGCTAATGGATAAGACATGTCAGGGCTTTATTTCGTGGACGGGCGATGGCTGGGAATTCAAGTTAACCGATCCAGATGAGGTGAGTTTTGGAAAAAGCGAACGTGGCGTATGTGGTTATAGGGGATATAATATCTAAGAGAATTAGATAGAATAGATAGAAGTTGAGTGGTAAAAGAAGATTTTTGGAGCGCTGAGAATCCGTAAAAAAGTGTGTTAAATTAAATTCAGATGCGTGCAAAATTGTAAACTGTACAAAAACCAAGAACACCTTTCTTAACCCTAAACATACCATGTTCCGGACGATAACACTGTTTATCCAAGCTGGGGTCTTCTAAAAACCCACTTGTTTTTTTTAAGTTTTTTCCTCAATTTGGATTTTTATTATATATAATTAAAATTGTGGGAACTAAACTGAGCTAAGCACGAAAACTAATCAATACACATACCAGTTTCCGAACGAAGTTGAAAGCATCCTGCAGTGAAAAGTCAAACCAGTCAATAAAAATAACAGTTCATAAACTATTTAGTATGAGCTAAAGCGATGGCCGAGTTCGACAATTTCAAAAAACTTAAGCGTCAACGACATCTGCCTTTGATTGACCTGTCAGCGTAAAAAATAAAATGCAATTAATTGATTTTCTTACAAATGTTTGCTGAGGCATCGCGGGAAGACTACTTGGAGGTGGTTAAGATTTTTAAAATTAAATTAATGTAAGTTAATTTAATTATTTCAATTTAAATATAAATTATAATCTAATTTTATTTGAGAAAAAACGTGCATATATATGTAAATGAATACTTGTACCATAAAAATGAAATGGCATTCGAAAAAAATATGTTTCTTGAAAAAAAAACATTAAAAATTACAATAAAAAAATTATGTAATTAAAGAAAAAAAATATCTTGAAAACAGAAAAAAATATTTTCCCTAACCAATGACTTCAACCTCGGACCTCACTTATGCTTTTCTCGTGGTTGAAGTGGCAGACTATGCCATCAAATGGTATGATACTACTAGTATTTCTACTGGTAGATGCTGATGCATAGTCAGACAATTGACATCTCATAGGATACTGCCATGTTAAATATACCAGTCGTTAACATTGAAAAAGGATAGAACGCGAAGTCGTTGGGCTGAAATGCAAACTGGGAGCATTCTAGTTCGCAACTAATAGAATTCCCTACAGGGCAGTTATAGAAACCTACTTATGTACATTTACACTTGCATTTATCTGATTTTCAACTAAAATATTCCATTCTCTTTCCAGGTCGCTCGTCGCTGGGGTATTCGCAAGAATAAACCAAAAATGAACTATGAAAAACTCAGCAGAGGTCTACGTTACTATTACGATAAAAATATTATCCACAAGACAGCTGGCAAGCGCTACGTCTACAAGTTTGTTTGTGATCTACAAAATCTGATCGGGTAAGTTGTCCCAGTTTATCTCAGTGATCGACAGGAATGGTTTGTAATACATATATATTAAAAATGTTTTCTTTCCAGCTATACACCGGAAGAATTGTGTGCTAAATATGACCTCAAGACGGACAAGAAAGACGATGATTAGAGCATTGATTGAGGGCAGTACGCCAAGGCAAACGATAAATTAGCCGTGACAACAGCAACGAGCCCCCAAGCCACCCACATAAATTACATAAAGTTCGCTGTGAGAAATAATGTAAGGTTCGCGAATGCCAAAAGCTGTGAGATCATCAACCTACATACGCCGCGTTCGGTTGAAGTCACCAATGTGGATGGTTAGCAGGAAGTGTGGTGCAGAAAGTGCGGTGCGCGTTCATGTAAATGTGGATTCTTCCGAATGTGCTTAATTTTTTAAAGTACATTAATGCTTTACACATACATACATATTTGCTTAAACACATGCATATATACTATACAAAAAACACACACTCACATACATACATACATAAGTATGTAATTATATTTAAAAAATATATGTAAATGCCTATTAAAAATATTTTTCTATTTTCCGTGCTTACTCATGCTTAAGTTTTAAGTCATCTTTTATGGTTAAGGATAGTTTTTTTTTTTTTGATGAGATTACATACTTGCATGTAAATATGTATGTATGCATACATGCATATGTACATATATGTATATGTATATACATTTGTACACAAAGAGTGTAAATGCAATGTAATGAAAACGCCCGAAAAATGAGAGTAGAAAAATGATGCTGAAGTGGAAACATAGAAATCGTGATCCTAAACTTAAGTTTGCACTACAGTTTTGAATTATTTAAAAAATAATGATTTATATTTTACATATGTAAAGTATTTTGAGTATTTAAATAAATAATACAAGTAAAATTTTAATTAATTTCTAGTATATAAACAAATTAAAAGATAAACTATTAATAAGTTTTAAGTAATTCAAAATCAAAAACAACATAAAAAATTATAAAAAATAGTAAAATATGTAATTTTATTAGTGCCTAGAGTGTTTATAAAGCGCAGTGTTTCATATATGTTACGGTTTAGTTTATGTATATTAATTTTTTTTTAGTTTTTTTAAACAGCTTTTAATTTTTGGCTTATATATTATAGCCCAAAGTAAAATACAATAGAAAGTCAAAGAAAATACTGCATACAAATCTATCTAAACAATTCACACAAAAGTAAAAATAAAAACTAAATAAAACGAAATAAATAAAATAAAATAAAACAAAATAAAATAAAAGGTGTATACAAGAAAATTAAGTAAAATAGCTCATTTTAAATTGAAGTATGTTTAAATTAATTAAATAAAACTTAAATAATGTTCAGTTATATTAAAATGATTTAAATTAAATGAACTTATATCAAATTCAAATAAATAAAAAAAGACTAAAAACACCGTGCGATAAAGGCCAAAAAATTTCAAAACACTCGAAGCCAGCAATATACTCACGGAACTAGGGATTAAATATATGTATGCATGTAGCAAAACTAAAAAAGGTTTTCTCTCTGACGCCAATATTTTTCAATTCAAAAAAATTGTTTAAAAAATTCAGTGCACTATACTTTAACAGTATAGGTAACAAATAAAATGGAAAATTCTGTAGAATTAAAAAAATTTTAATAAAACGACGTTTTAATTATTATTTTTTTGTCCTAAAACTAATAAAGTTAGAAGGAGCAAATTCGACGATATGGTCGTGTATATGTATATATGCATATTGGTCCGTTTGGACATTCTCAAGGATATTAAAGGTTAAAATTTTGTATACCTATTCGTTTTTGTGCACCAAAAAATTAATTTTTTTCCAATTCTAAAAACTCTCATTTGCGGCCCATATTGTTATAATTTATGGCACTGAATTTTTTTAAATATTTTTTTTTTTTAATTGTTCATGTCCTTGAAATTTCAAAGTTTTCTTTAATCCTGGAATCTGAGCGAAAACCTAGAAACGCAGTTTTACTATAGTTGGCCCCTAGTGTCGCGAAAATGTTGATTTTTTTGATTGTCAATTTCACTTTCGCGCAGTGTAATAATAATAACATATGAAATAAAAAGTCAAATAAAACAAGTAACACAATAAAGTCAAACAACACATAATAAATAAAAATAAAATAAAATTTAATGAAACGCACGAAATACAATCAAATCAAATAAAGTAAAATAAATAAAAACATATCAAAATTAAATAAATAAAAACGAAAATTATGAAAAAAACTAAGATTAATTCAATTACATTAAAAAAATTGCGAATTAAAATAAATATAAAAACTGCTTTTAATCATTGATGCTCTCCAATCCAACATCTTCATCACCAACTCAAAGTCCTTACATGAAATATATTTCGAAATTCAACTTTTAAATGGTTCTTTAGTTTGCTTTCTGGTGCACCTCGTTATAAAAATTCAAAGCCTAAACTTGAGTCTAAAGAATTTTTGCAAGACAATTTTGAATTAAAACAAATAAGAAAGTCCCAAACCCTGATTATGGCAACTTAACTTAACATAACGGAACGTAGAACGTAAAAAATCAAAATGAAACAGATTTCGACGTGGCCGTAAGTTACGTTAAGTTTCTGCTGTTCAATTATAAGCAACATTCATTTATGAGAATGTTTAAGTGAGAGCCGTTAAGTTAAGTTAAGTTGCCATAATCAGACCATAAGTTCGGGCGGAGCCAAACATTAAATACTCGACGCAAGTATTAAATATATTTTTTTTTTACCCCTATTTCAAACATCTTCGATAGATCGTTCAGTTAGACATAATGAGATGAACTTATATAGTCATATGTGGGCGGTATCACGCCCATTTCCCGAAATTTTTTTCCAATTCCAAAATCTCTCATTTGCGGCCCATATTGTTATTATTCATGGCACTGAATTTTTTTTTAATATTATTTAATTTACTTCTTTTCAACGCATTGCTGTTAGCATAAATTTTGAGTAAATTTCGAAATATCGACGTATCAAGCATTTCTGAAACTTACCGTTATATGTATGAAAAGTGGCCGTAATTTTAGTCCGATTTCAATACCATCCGTCCTACGATAAAAATAATCTTGGCCACATGTAGGGGTTGCCTTTTTTACATTTCATCATATCTTCGGCATTTGCAGTCGGATCTTAAAGTTCTTGTCTCGAGTAGACAATTATTTTGGATCCAAATTTAATTGTCTCAAGTACCACGTTCTAGTACTTACCCATCAGATCTCACTACTTATGTTCCTAACATACCACTCTAATGTCAGCAAACTAAAGCTTACCAAAAATCAGTAGACTTTAGCTGAAGAAGTATTTTGATTATTCCAGCCGAACCATTTAAAAACAGGTTATTGTCGAATGTAGGAGTAACCGAAACATTTAAAAAGGCGGCCCACTAAGTTCGGTCAAAATTGCCTTGTAAAAATACTGTAGACTCCAGGGGTTTACGGCGAACTTTTTTTGTTTGCCTGTAAAGTGGTACGGTCTAATGTTCATATGTACATACATACTTACATGTTCCAAACATGGGAATTAAAAAATAAATTTGCGAATGTGCAATTAAAACTATTTTGAAACAAAAAATATATTCTAAGGTGATTTGATATTTTTACTCAAAATTGCCATACAAAATATGTAGTACTTTGATACAACGACTTGTACGTATGCACATAAGGTCGTATTTCATATACATACATACATAGGTGCACATTTTTTTTTTAAATTTTGCGTTAAATAAAATTGGCAAACTACCGCACCATCATCACATTTGAAACCCAGTACCAAAAAGGGCTGCATAAAAATGCAGAAAATTAAAAGCAATTATAATGAAGAGTAAATAATAAAAACAAAATAAAAACGTATTGTGGTTGATATATAATTTAATCAAAGTAAAACATACATACATACTTGACGCACACTGTGGAAAATTAGAGTTTTTTGTGAGAAAATCTATTATCGCGGAAACGAGCAGAGCCAGTGAAATAAATTTAACAGCATTTTAAAGCTTTGGAGAATTCATAAAAATAGTACATATATATGATTGGATAAAAAAATTAACTGCAACATTGAAAAAAGACCTTCAAAAATAGAGGATTTTCAATTTGTTTCCTTTATTGGCCTGAAAACAGTATGCAATAAACTTTTTAAAAAGTTTTAAACATATGTTTTTGCGGTTTATTTTAGCAACTTCATTACATACTTTTTTTAAGTCAAAAAAGGCCAAAAATCAAAAAATGTGACCCGAAAACAGAATTTAATTGAGTTCTTTAAAATTAAGAGGTATTTTTCGGTTCTTCCGACCATGGAAGTTGATTCCTTGACGCAAGAAAAACAAAAATATATGTTCAAAACTTAAAAAACAAATTTCATTGCATGCTGTTTTAAGGACAAGAAAGGACAGAAGAATTACAACCCTCTATTTTTTAGGGTAATTTAAAGTCAAGGTAATTTTTCTTATTCAACGTGACTATTCTCAACCTCTAAAGCTTTAAAGCAGAGGTGAGCAGCTTCGACAGAGAATTTTTGTAGTGTGCGTGCAATTGATGTCACCGTGTGCGTGCGAACAAGTCGTGCGGTTTAATGAAGCTTTCGCTGCCTTCTAAAGCAGAGCGAATATGCCCAGGGCTGCTTTAAAGTATTATTAAATTTACTAGCCCAGCGTTTCTCGTTCTCGAGATATTAAACTTTGTCACAAAAAAAAAAAGATAAATTTCTCCACTGTGTGGTGCATAGCATAGGGATTAAAGATTCTGTAAAAAAATCCCATAAATCCTATAAACTTTTTCAAGACCCAAATGTAGCTTTTGTCTCATTATGAGTGCTTCCGCAGAACGAGAGCATTTTTCTTTGACTATTTTCGATGTTTAGTTTTTTTTTTCTTTTTAAATATGTATGTATGTACAATGTTTATTTTTTTATCGTAAAACTTTGTACTACGTTTAAATTTCAAAGGCGCATACTTTATTACGCATGTATTTATATAGCAATAAACTATTTTTTTTTTTAATATTGTACAATATATTATTTATCTAATTGCATATTATACATACATACATAGGTATGTGCTAAAGCATATTACATATGTATTTACATATACTACAAGCATACATATATACAAAACAAAGATGTGTTAGTGTTCTAGTTGTATAAAATTCTAGCAATAATGCAAAAATTAATAAGTTAATCAATAAAATTTTATGTAGTTGTCATAAATGCTTAATTTAATTAGCAATTAACTAATCATTATTATTAAATAAAAAAAAACGACAATTAAAAATAAATAAATGCTCAAATTTTTAAACAAAATAAATGCGTTCTAATGAGAATTTTTCTATGGTTTTTGCAGTAATCCACTAATTTCTTAACCAAATCCGGTGGTGCGTCATCTAGGGCAAGTTTCTCCGTCGTCGGAGACAATCTGATAAGCGATTCGAAATAAAACTCAAACCCGATTTCCGAATGTCTGAAAATTGTAGAAAAATCACAATTGTCACAAGAAAACTAAAAAAAAAAAATTTAGAAAAAGTAATACACGCAATAAAAAAGTAATAGCACAAAATTGCGATATAAATTTACAACTAAACCTCTAAACCTAAACCTAAACCTCTGCTGTTGCTATTCATTAGCTCAATGCATATCAGTACGGCACGAATATTGGGAAAGTCTTCAACATCGCGGCTGTCGCAGAAAATTCTCAGCTTGACTAATACTCGCCAAAAGCATGAGATTCCGAAACATTTGCAAAAGGTACCCAAAGAGAAAAATCCAGGATTTTCACAAATGGTTGAATACTATTACCATGCAGCCGCACAAATTATGGAACCAATGATGATAAAGGAACTGGAAAAGTATCCTTGGATGAAGAAAGAGCAACGTGAAGAACGCGTCCGTGGTTTACTGAGAATGATCGGATCAACTACCACAATGCTGGAAGTTACTTTCCCCATCATCAGAGATAATGGTAGTTATGAATTAATCACTGGCTATCGGGCACATCATACCAGACATCGACTACCGCTCAAGGGAGGTAAGTAGCGGGAGCTTATGCTCCAATTTGTAAAGTTGCAAGAAGAAACCAGTGTAGAGTTGAAACAGGAATCTAACATACTATAACCTGAAAATTTAATGAAAGATGTGAGATTTATGCAAATCAATTATTGGGTGATCGAAAAAGTTTTTCTCCAAATCAAAACGCATTTGTAGTTTCCGCGTAAGAAGAAAATATATATAGGAAATTTTTTCCACATTTTTGAAGCGAATGGAAACCCTTAAACGCGTCTTCTGAAAATTTAAATTTTTTGAGTTATGAGTTTTAGTAAATACGCGATATGTATGTTTGTGCGACTTTGATGGGTAATTTTTTCCATTTTCTGGTGAAACCGTAATGCTATCATTGTAGGACTTCATAGACGAGAAACTTAATTAAGTCATTTTCGCAGAGGAGAGAGAAATGGGTAAATACCTAATTCGATATTTAAAGGTAAAGATCTATTAGATAGATATTTACCCAAGTACTGGGGCATTCACGAAAATTGTTGGTATAAATCATAAGTAAGAAATTTTCAAGTAAACCGAAAGATATTTCTCTCAACTAGAAAGCCAAGTAACTCGTTTTTTAAGTAGCCATAATTGCTATCGCTATTAGTATCCGAAGAAAAATTATAACCAGTGGACTGCGCGATTCCATTTGGAGTTAGAGGAATGTTATCATGTCTGCCTGTAGTGATACATATGCAAGACCAAATTAAAAGTAGTTCAATAGCGCCCTGCGCGGAAGAACCGGCCCTTCCGTCAAGCTTCGACCCGTCCGTGTAGAAATTCACCGGTGGTACCTACCAACTCCTACATCCCGGTCACTCATTCCTAAAAGAGGTGTGCGTGGCGAAGGAGCTCAAGAGGCCGTCTATCGAATAAAGTCGAAACCCCTCAGAAACCTTTCTTTGTGAAAAAACGAGTAAAAATAAATACAAACATGTTGCTATTTCATCATCGCAAAGTGTACTTTTTTGCGCCCCTGAGTAACTATTGAAAGGGTGCGTTTAGATGCAGATAATTTTGAATAGTTTTACACATACATATTATTAATATATTAATTGGCGCTGCTTTGAGTTTTCATTTCTTTAAATTAAATTTAATTTTAATTAAAAGATTAAAATTTTTGGGTTCAATTAGTAAATATTGCTTAATTTATATAATTTTTGTACGAAATTTTGAGTGTGCATTTATGTGGTGTAATTTACTAAACTTTTATAAAAAAATTATAAAGATTAAATAGATAAAAGAAAAATAGCCAAAACTGGTCAAAATGTCACTTAACTTAATCAGCTGACCACAAGTGTATGTCTTTCTAGCTGTCTTTTGGTATACCATTTGTATGAATTGATGATGCGTTTTCCACAAAATTTAAATTTTTAAATAATTCTTTATATTATTAAACGTGCGATATGTTTGGCGAATTTCTTTTTAATTTTCACTCCTTTTCAAATCACTATTAGGTACTTTTGACTATAACAATGAAACTCAATCGGCCCTATTATGATTGTCGAGGTCGATGTCGATGTAATTTTTACATCAAAAAATTGGACTTATGAAGGCTATTTTTTAATGAAAAAATGACGTCGACGGCGACCTCAACAACCATAATAGGGCCGAATATATTCTTTAACGACATCCAATTTTTTTCTCTTAGGCATACGTTATGCCATGGACGTTGACTCTGATGAAATTCGAGCCTTGGCTTATCTGATGGCATTCAAGACCGCTTGTGTGAATGTGCCTTTTGGCGGTTCCAAGGGTGGCATAAGAATCGATCCCAAAAAGTATACATCACAAGAATTGCAGACGATTACAAGACGCTTCACCATGGAGCTATTGAAACGCAATATGATAGGACCGGGTATAGATGTACCCGCACCTGATGTCAATACAAGTGAACGAGAGATGAGTTGGCTCGTGGATCAATACATGAAGACATTTGGTAGATATAGAAAATATATAATTACTACAATAATTTGAAAATTATAACTGAATATCGGCCGAAAATTCACTTAAGGTTACAATGACCTCAATGCATTGGCTATAACAACCGGTAAGCCAGTTGCAATGGGGGGTATAAATGGTCGAACTGCGGCAACAGGACGCGGCCTGTTCAAGGCAGCTGATTGTTTCATTATGGATAAAGATTGGATGGATCTATTGGGCTGGAAAACTGGTTGGAAGGATAAGACAGTGATTGTACAGGGTTTTGGAAATGTCGGATCCTATGCATCTATTTCTGTAGTGGAAGCTGGTGCGAAACTTATAGGTGTACAAGAAATCGATGTATCGCTTGTGAATGAAAATGGCATCAATCCCAAGGTACCATGTACATACGCCTTTAGAATGCGCATCACTACACACAATTAAGAGCTTTCATATCAATTTCTAGGATTTAATGGAATATTATATAAAGAATAAGAAATCTATCAAAGGCTACACGAAGGCGACGCAGAAAAGCGGCAGTCTGTTGGCTGAAAAATGCGACATACTGATGCCGTGCGCAACACAAAAAGTGCTCACTGCTGACAATGCTGGCAGTGTGCAGGCCAAATTAATTTTGGAAGGCGCCAATGGGCCATCGACGCCTGCTGCTGACGAAATACTACGCAAGAAGAATGTTCTCATCATACCCGACATGTATTGCAATGCTGGTGGCGTGACGGTGTCTTACTTTGAGTATTTAAAAAATATAAATCATGTATCCTATGGCAAAATGCATGTGAAACGCGATAAGCTTATGATCAATGAAATCTTCAACTCCTTGAACGGCAATGGTAAAGGAGACGTAAGTAAGCGCACAGCTTTGTTAACTGAAGTTTCTACATTCCTACGTTCTTAATTTAGGCTAAATTCAAACCAAATAAAATGCTGGAGAAAATCCGGGATTGCACTAAAGAGGCGGAAATTGTTGATGCCGGGTTGCAAACTGTTATGGAATCTTCTGCTCAGGGCATCAAAGAGGTGGCGCACGAGCTTGAGCTTTGCAATGATTTGCGAACGGCGGCTTTTATTTATTCGATATCGAAAATTTTCCGAGCCTTAGAAGTGGCAGGTGTAACTCAGCAATAGCTCGAGATACATACATATGTATGTAGATATGGACATGGGCGTTTAAGCATATTTTATTGTCGTTCTAATCTGAAAATACTCGAAAATCTCTTGCGAAAAATTAGTTTCATGGTCCGGAAAATAGCCTCAATCCGAATTATTATTTTTAGCACTTGTCGATTTACATTGGTGTGTACATATGTATTTACATCTGTATATTTTGATTAAATTTTTTTCTCAGCGACCTAGAACAAAAGGTATGATCGAAACTAAATGTCGTTCTCGTAGTTTTGTTCCCAAGAACGCATCAAACCCAAAAACCCAAATGAGAATAAAACTGTCGAGAATGTTCTCAATTGCAATTATATAAGAACAAAACCCTGTGTAACGGGTCCAAAGAGATCAAAATGCGAACAATACTTTCGGGAATATTCCTAAGAAACCAAAATGGGAACGAAAGTCTCAGCCACTTTCTCACAGAAGAAACGGGAAAAAATCTTCTCTGAATGTTCGCGAAGAAAGAAATCGAGAACAAAATTTTTCTCATACATTCCATTATTTAAATATTTAAATTAATTAAAAAAGAACTGAAATATAATTACGCAAATAAAGTTAACGAAAGACTTAAGACACAAACGTTTCTAGCACAGGTAATGAAAAATTGTTCCATAAATGGACAGTTCACCCTAATAATAAACTGAAACGATTTTTCATCCCAACACGCGGATACCCCTCTCATTCTTAACGTGAAGCTCTAAAAACGATTGTTTTCGTTTTTTCTCTAGCAGAACGTTCCCCAGACTTTGGCTCTTATTCGATCCTCCTTGAAAACGTTCTCGATATTTTCGTTCTTATTTTGTTCTCATGGGAAATGTTCCCAACAGTTTCGTTCTCATTCTGTTCTTCTTGGGAACGTTACCGAGAGTTTTGTTCTTTAAGGAAACGTTGCCGAACCTTTTGTTCTCATTTTGTTCCGGTTCAAACTTTGGTTCGTGTATGCTAACGCACTTAACGTTACATTTCGTTCTCGTGCAGAACTAATCCAAAACTGGAACGCGTTCTCGGTCCCTGCTTTAAATACAAAAAAAAATACCTGTAAAAAAAGAAAATAAAAAATAGTCCACACGGCATTTACTAAACGGAAAAAATTGCCATTTCGCAACTAATGGAAATTTGGACTAGTGGTATTATAGGGAATTTACATGAGGCGATTTTTCAGGCAATTTTTAGTTGAAAGCATCAATCGCCTGGTTTAAACGGCCTTTCAACTAATCGCTTACAATGAAGTTGGTCGGCTGCTTACTTTCGTTCAACTTTTGATTCAACCAATCGCCTGTGAAAGTTGAATCATGTAAATTCCCTATTACTCAAAACTAAAGAGATCATCATCGGTGGGCCCTAGTAAAATCGTCTGTTTTGTAAAGTTCGAACTGCCATTTTTAATTAACTTACATTAGCTTCCTTCAAAGTAGGCGTATAAAATATCCATTACTGTTGTCGATACCCAATTCTGTCTTTCCCAATTCTGACGAAGATGATGTTATTGCTCAACGACATTTTACACAGCCGTATCAGTATCGCGTGGATACAGGCAATTAATTTTAGTGCTGTTGAAAGTGCCTTTGAAGTCGACCATTATGTATGTGGTGAGTGTCCATGCCTGTGTCGCGGGTTTTTTCCAAGATGTGGTGCATTGTGAATCCTTGGTCTATGGTATATTTGCTAGGTCTAAAGCCACACTGTTAGGGCCCAATCAGATAGTTGGCGGTGGGCTTCAGTCTTTCACACAATACGCTCGATAATACCTTGTTACCTATGCTTAGGTGGCTGATCGCGCGGTAGTTGGCGCGTACTTGAATAGCTCAGCTCGCAGAACGTCAGCTCCCGCAACTCTGTAGGTTTTCAGCTACGTAACTGCTATTCGTACCTCGTCGTAGTATGGCGGTGGAACACCGATTCCATCATCATCGACTGGGAGCCCGGGCTTGTCTTTGCCACAACTTTCAGTGGTTCACCGATTCAGTAGGGTGGCAAATTTTTCCCTCCATAATTTAGGTATATTCTAGACATCGTTAACTAGGTCGCTGGAAAACGTGGTTCCACAGCTAGCATATGTCGGTTTATTGAAGTGTTCTCTCTGAGAGTAGGTGGGAGAGTCGAGTGATGAATACATTGGCCATCTGCTGTGATTGCAGCTGTTCGACGTTGAGCTTGCCTTGCATTGTAGGACGCCCATCAGCCAAATTACCCTGCTCACCCTGGCGTTTAAATCACCATAAAAGAGATACTTAGCTGATCCCATCACCAATTTGCGCTCCTTTACACGGCAGCTGTAGTAGACGTCGCAAGGCCCCAGGCCTTTTTAGGCCTGTCTAGCGCTTTCTTGAATGGCGGTAATGTCAGCTTTTGTCGTTACATGCATATCAGCCAGTCAGGCAGAGACACCTTGCCCATTAAGGGTCCGAACATTCCAGATGCATGCCCCCAAATCTAAGTTCTTTACAGGTTTGCCGTGATCATCATCAAAAGATGAGGGTCTTATCCGAGGCATTTGGTGTATTTTTAATTGGAAGTGGTTTTTCACACGTTTACATAGCGAAACACTTGCTCCAAGGCAGACACCCGGTTGCAGCTGCAACTTCTGAGAGCAGACGCTGCAGACGTCAGTGAGCGTTAAATCCAACTAAATCGGAATGGCCCCACCGAAGCTCCCTTTCTTTCTGCTTTGGCCTAAGGCACTACTTGGATTAGTTACCGTATTTCGCACATGGGTTGCTCACGTTACCCAGAGTACGCAACCCAGGACGCAGAACCTGTAAAAAGAACCTTCGTTTTTCTCCGGTCATCTGAGTCAAACGCTTGAGGTAAGCAACTTGGTAAGCGCCTATCTTAGCAGCCAGCACGGTTACCTCAACACTTTGATCGCATAAGCGACTCAAGATCACATGATTAAGTTCACGTTTGTTGGTGCATAGCATGTCGTAACAAGACGTCCAGTGATGTATGGTCTCGCTTGCTGTATCGAAAGAAATTTATTTCTTATATGCTTATCATTATTGTAGAATATGGTGTACCCTATTTTGTTCCCACCCATCTACTTCGGTAGCTCATTTTCTCTGCACTTTATGCTTGTGTCAAAAAAAATTTTCATTCAAGTTACGATCCGAGCACCGAGCGAAGGCATTTAATACTTTCAATTAAATTATTTATTTTTTTACGCAGCCGGGTTTTCTTTAGAAAATTTCTATAATCTTATTGAGGACTAATTTTTTACGATCCACCACCACCATGACTGAAGTAACAAGTCCTGATTTTAATAAAAAGGACTTCCTTGAGAGCTATTGGCAAAAGCAGAAGGAACTCAGCCGCCGTCAGCGTCAATATAAGGCTGTTCTGTCAACAAAGTTGCGCACGCGAAAGGAGACAATTATGGTGAAAAGCTATCAAAACACCATTGACCAGCTGCGCACGGAAAAAGATACGTTGCGCGCACAAATTTGGGTAGCCAGCGGTGGAACCCATCGGCGACAGACAAATCGTGCGCTTCGCAATATTCAGTGTAACGTCACCTGTGAGGAGCATTTGGCCTACGATATACGGCATATTAAGGAATCCACAACGAATTTGGAACGTGAAATTAGTCGAGTTAATAAGCAAGTGTACGATTTAAATCGCCGTACAGTGCCCGATTCACAGCATCAGGCGTATGTGGCGCGCATGCGCAAGAAGCTAGCCATATTGGAAAATCAGTTGGAGGTTGGCGTGCGAGGCGAATGTGCTTTCACAGCCGTCAATAGTGAATTGCGAGCGGAGCTGATGATGCTGCTGCAGCACCGCACCAGTTTCAACGATATCTACACAAAACTGGTTCAAAAATTAAACAGCGAGAGGAAATACATAATCGACTTGATCGACTATGCGCTAGCCACATTCGAAAATTGCATACACGTTTATGAAAAGATGAACAACTTAAATAAGAAGGATGCAAAGGATCACGAGTTTAGAATGGTTGAAATGCAGGCTACTATGCGGAAGAGAGCATCCGACGCGGCTAAATATAAGTTTTTGGATTGTAAAACTCGAGAAAGGATAATGGACGATCTGCAGCCAAAAGAATATCGACGGCGTGAGAAATTTCGTCAGCAACATCGTAAAAAGATCAATTTATATAACACGATATTGCAAAAAATTTTGGAATACACCGACTCTCATAATGTGTCCGCCGTCATTAATAAGTTTCAGCAACAAGAAAGCCTTTACTATTCGTATTTTAACTACGCCAATGAATTGAGCTATCACATGACTCTGCTCAACAACACAGTGAATCGATTATTTAATGAAATTTCCGAACTTAAACATACCAACCATAATACGTTGCAAACTCAGGTAGACACTATTGAGGAACTCGAGAATACGCTAAAAGAGCGGCAAAAGAAAAATGATGATCTGCGTAAGGTGCGCGATGAAAACGACGCACGGCTCAAGAAATTGCTTGATGGCATACAGGTGATCAAAGTTCAGTCGCGTGCCGATTGCAAATCGCTCGAAGCACTGTTGGGTGACTTTTCCCATGTCAATCTCTCCAATATGCGTCACTTCCTGAAGATACTGGAGAAGCGCATACACTCCATCACGATGGCGCAATATATGCTCGAACGAAGCGGTGCCACCAGCAATCAACCTAATTATATCGTTAAAGATGTGCACAAAATCTGCGATTGGCCAACACCATTAGATGACATTGTTCTGACGCAACAATGTCCGGAATGTGGCGAGGCCGATGCAACCAATGTTGAAGATACTGAGGGTGGCGATGGTATACAGAGTTGGAATACTGTAAAGAAGAAATTGTATGAGCGTGTCATTCAGCCGGAAATGCAATATCGCTTGCACAGCATTAGTCAGTGTCGCTTGCCGAGATCGCGTATGCTTGCAGCGAAACGTAATGATTGAAACGTAGAAAACCATTTAAATGCAAGGAATTGTTTTTATTATATATATGCACGGCATGCATACATATACTACCTTCAAATTGAAAGTATTAAATGTAGAATTTTTTCTAAGTTTATGAAATCAATGTCCACGAATATACGGATACATAGATATATTTTCTATATACATGAAAGAGTTTTACTTTTATGACTACCTTGCTAGCAGTTGAAAGGGCGCCTATTGTCCCTTCTGCATCTTCTTATTTTGCGCCGCAATCGCCCAAGCGAATTTAGCCGAGTTCAACAAAGAACGCCAGTCGTTTCTATTATGTGCCAACTACCGCCAATTGGAAATGCTAAGTGAAGCCAAGTCCTTCTCCATCACAGTGGGGGCATCTCTCTTCCTCTGCTACCACCAGCGGCTTCCGAGTTGACTACTTTCAGAGCTGGAGCGTTAATGTCCATTCGAACAACATGATCGAGCCAGCGGAGGCGCCGTATAGCTCATCGTTCCATCGTCTCAGGCGCGGAAATCTTTCGCAGAATATTTCTCTCGAAAACTCCAAGAGCCGCTTCTTCAGATGACTTCATTGTCCACGTCTCCGCACCATACACCAGCACGGGCATGTTGAGTGACTTATAGAGTGTGATTTTTGTACGATGAGAGAGGACTTAACTCCTCAATTGCCTAATCAGTCTAAAGTAGCACTTGTTGGCAAGCTGGATTTTGATTCTGACACTATTATCAATTTGAATACAAGTTCTTAAATAAACGAAATTCTCTACTTTCTCGAAATTATAACTGTCAGCAGTGACGGGAGGGCTAAGGCGAGAATGCGCTGATTGTTTGTTTGCTGGCAGCTGACATTTCGTCTTATCTTAGTTGACCACCAGATCCAATCGCTTTGCTTCCTTATCCAACTTGGAAAAGGCAGAACAGATTACGCTAGCAATAGCATGCTCTTGTAAAAAAAAATTGCTCAGTTCTGCATCGCCTGTTATCGGAGTGAGTCGCCCTTTTCTGAAACCACCTTTGGTGGTCTTTCCAAATTTTGACGAAGCTGGTGGTATTGTTCAATATCATTTTAAACAGCCATATCAATTTGGCGGGTGCCAAATTCAGACACCGCGGCATATAGGCAACTGCTTTTAGTGCTGTCTAAAGTGGCTTTTGAATTCTTATTTTTTCCCAAGAGATCATTGTAAATATCAATTTTGAGTGAATACGCTTCAGTATTCACTGCTGGTCGCAGTTTTCGTATTTCTTTAAACTACCGTTACATGGGGGTCAGTGCACTGAGAAAAAGGATTAGTTTCGACAACTAAAGATATTTAGTTCCCGAATTTTGACAATATTTGGGAACTGTTACCAAGGATTGGGAACTATTACCATCGATTGGTAATTATAACTAAATATATTAAAGTTTCTAATATTCATCTAGGTTGTAACAAATCGTTAATTTAGTTGAAGGGTCTGGTTAATACTAATAAATATTTCTTTGAAGCATATTTCTACAAATTCCATTCAACTTAACGTATGGTTCATAAAAGGATGTTATTAAGCTCTGCTAATGCAGATAAGCTTTCTTTCAACACGTGGTTTAGTCATAGTTACCAAATCTTAGTTGAGGCAACCACGATTTGGTTTGAGAGTGGAACATATTCATGCTTGTGAGCCACCCCTAAAGAATGCTGAGCGCTCTCTGAGCACATACGAAGAGCGCCAGCTGAGCAATGCACACAGTCCCACTTATTGAATCGTTTGAATGCGCTAATATGCCGACCATTGCATTGTGCGTGGAAATCATTGCTCCGCTACCGCTGTTCGTATACGGGTGAAACACGCATGTGGTCCCAGAGCGCTCAGTAAGCTATGGCATGTCGATCGCTGCGCCATGTGTGCTATGACATGCCCATACTTGTTTGTCACAGTTTCAGTTTTGCTATCATCGCGGGTTGTTTCGGTGCGCGCATAGTTTAAAGTTTAATTAAAAATATAAAGTTTGATGCCAACCGGGGTTTTTTAGTGGATATATAATTCATGTGAATTATAATTTGCTATTTAGCTAAGGAAAAAGCAAAGCAGTATACTTCCAGCAGATATTGACCTGGGTTTTCGCACGACTGTTCCTGTTTCATCGTTGTTTTTTAGGAAATTCTTACCACCATATACATATGTATTATTTACTTTAGTAACTAACTTATGTAAATATGTACGTATTTTTATGCTTAATATATGCAAATAAAAGAAGAAAGTAAACACAACAAACATCGAGTAAATTTTTATTTGTGTCAAACTGAAACTTTTTTCCCAATAATAAACGGTTAGCTGATTCAAGTCTACGGCAAGTTCACAAAATTAATTGAAAACTTGTATCAACCAAAGCATTGTTTATATTTGCTCAACAATGATTTTATTTAACTAACAATATTGTCCAATCAAGGTAGTCGTTTTGTAATTATTAACAAATATACATTTGTCCCAACTAGAAGTCTTAAGTAAATTGCAGACTTTCGTGAACTATATATTTATTTCGCCATATCCAACTATGCCACTTGATCACTATAACCAAATCTTGGTTATTATAACTAAACCTTTTTCTGGGTGTGTAAAAATATAGGTGCCTCCATTTGAGTCACAACAACAGAACTCACCGCTCAAATTTGAGGAAAAGCTCAGTCAAATACGAGATTAACGAAAATTGTTGGTATGGTAAACTCCGAGATTATGAGTAGTGTTTAGTGTTTAATGATAAACTCCAAAATGGCCGATAAACCTGAGTTACTTTTAAAAGTCATCAATATAAATCAGTCACCGACTGTTGTTTTTTTAATCGTTCGTATAAAAGTCACTAACATTTTTTGGAGTTAAGAAGGAGTTGGGAAATAAAAGTTTACTACGACTTATACAAACGACTTTTATAGGTATGATTTAAAAAATAAAGGGCAGTGACTGATTTTTATTTATGACATTTATAAATAAAAGTCTTCGATAACTGTTATCTGAGACATATAATTTAAATTTAATTTTATTTAGATAAAAATCAAAAATAATTGTTATTTTGGATTTATAAAATAAACGTCAGAAATAATGGTTGTTTAAGGAGTACTTAAATAAAAGTCAAAAAATAATTGTCAAAGAGCGATTTAAAAAAAAAAAGTTGTAATGTTACGGTCCCTGATTTTTCAAAAATAAGTATATGAAATTTTGAAGGATATACAAGGATACAATATTAAAAGAATATTTTCAAAACCTTTACGTCCTTGTGATCCTAAAAATTAAAAAAAAAACAAGTAGTTTTTAAGCAAAAAATAAAACCGACTTCAATTCTTATATAAAAATCTAAGATTGCCGTTAATTTCTCCAGACCCAATGATCGGATCCAAACCAATATATATGGGACCACTGCGGAAGTTATGCGGTAGCGGTAATATATGTACATAAAAAAATATTCCGACGAATTGATAACCTTCTCCTTTTTTTGAAGTCCATTAAAAATCAATTAGGGTATTTTGCCAAGGCAAGGATGGCGTTGTGGGGTTTTGCAATTGTATCTCTTCTGATAAGGTGGTGTTACTAGCTCAGCTGATTTTATGTATGTGTTTCGCAGCACGGCTGCTGATGTAAATTTTTGTTTTTGTACTCCTGATATCACCTTATATTAATTCGCCTTGATAGCGATGACATGAAAATATTTTACTGTGAACTTAACATCTTTTCTTTAATAAATTTGAAGTATCTATTTCATTAGAATGTCTGAAAAATCTATTAATTTATGATAAGTTATTTAGTTTGCTAGGAATAGAAGTTTCGTAAAAAAAAATTTTCATCTCTTTAACTTTTCGCGGAATACTTCAATTTTTGGTCCAGATACTTGATATCATTTAGCCATGGCGACGACAACTCCAGAACTAAAGTCATCATTTTTAAGAGAATATTCGCAAAAGCTAAGCGAAGTTTCGAAAAGACAAAGCGATTACAGACGAGCTCTAGGGACACGCTTGAAGAACTTTAGGCGCAACCAAATCGTGGAGACAAATCTAAAGACTGGCATTGCCAAACTCCGAAGAGAAGGAACCGATATAAAGTCACAGGTGTGGACTGCATTCGGTGCTGCATACAATAAAAATACCGCTAATAATCTGAAAGCTATTAAATGTCATATAAGTTGTGAGGAGAAATTAGCCGATGGCATACAATTTTTAAAAGCAGGCATTGCCAATATAAATCGTGCATTAGGTCAAATAACACGTCAGATATACGACCTAAATAGACGCACTGTACCTGACACGCGTGCGGTAGAAAATGCCATAAAGGCACGTAAACGGCTGATGTTGCTGGAAAATCAATTGGAAGTCGGCATTCATCGGGAATGCAAAATGACCGCTGAGAACAGGAAGCTGCGTGAAGAATTGCTTGAACATTTGTCCATGAGGAAAATCTTTAACGACCATTACTTTAAATTAATCCATGCTTTGAATAGCGATAAGAAATACATGACGGATTTGATAGGATATGCGATGCATCAATTCGACGCGAGCATAGAACTTTATGAAAAGTTTGATATTTTGAAGAAACGAGATGCTAGAGATACTGAACCAAAAAGAATGGAAATGCGTGCTCTTAGCAGTGCTAAAGTAGCGCTAAGTTATGAAATGGAGTTTTATAAGAAAAAGAATACTCAAAGAACTTTGGCACCCTTACAACCGAAGGAGTATAGAAGACGTCAAAATATGCGCGAAAGCTTGAAAAAGAGACTTGCCGTAAACAAAGACGTACTCCACAAGATCTTCGATTACACTGGTAATAGCGGTATTAAAGACGTTATAGAAAATTTTAAGCAACAAAAAAGTCTTTATTATTCATATTTTAACTACGCCAATGAAACAAGTTACCATATGACGCTACTAAATAGTGCAGTGAATCGACTCTATTCGGACATCGATGATCTCAAATTGGAAAATCGGAATACAATGCGAGTTCAATTGGAGCAAATTCAAAATATGGAGCGTTATTTACATGATAAGCGAAAGAGCAACAGCGAACTTAAGAACGTTTCACAAAATAACAACAAGCGATTGACCAAGCTCCTCCAGGGCTTCAAGCTAATACGCGACTACTCGAAAACCGATTTGAGTATACTGCAAGATTTCTTGGGAGACTACGACGAAGTTAATCTCCACAGTTTACGGCAGCAACTCAAGCTAGTGGAAAAGCGTATATTTAGCATTTTAGCAGCGGTCTATTTACTAGAGCGAGAGAATATTCAAAACGATCCCAATAGTTATCTCGTAAAACAAATAGAACAGTTCTGTGATTATGTAACAGATGTGGATGATATTGTATTGACCCAACAATGCCCAGAATGCGCCGAAGTGGATGCATTGAATGCAGACGGGACTGAAAGCGCCGCTATTTTGCCTATAGAAAGTGTCAAAAAGAAGCTTTGCGATAAAGTTACACAACCGGAAATGCAATACCGTTTGCATAGCATGAGCGCATGCCGGTTCCCAAGAGCCCGTATGTTGACAGCAAAGAGAAATTTGGAGTTGCAGAGTAATTCGTAAATAGATAAAATAGGATGAAGACAGTTAAAATTAATACTCAAGATTATAAAAAAAAAAAACCAATATATAATTGTCGATAAATTAAAGCAAAAGAAAAAAAAATAAAAATTTCAAATAAAATGATAAAAACTATATAAAATTAAATAATATGTAAAAAAAAACTATTTTCAACAAAATAAAAAGTATGAAAGTGTTTAGAAACTATGGAAATTTTAATCGTTGGTGTTGCACTATACATATGTACATGCATGCATACTTACGTACATTTGTAAGTACCCACCAAACAATTTGTGTTGCCAGCAATAAGAAAACGTGTCGCCCTCGAATCGATTTCCTATTACCGGTCGCTCTAAAACGTCCGCCGAAGGCAACTCGCCTGGGCGAGTCGTTTTCTTATTACCTGAATGAGTCCTTTTCTTATCGCTTCAGGCGATATTTGGAATAATTTTATTCTTTTTAATACTTCATTTATTTTCTTGTATACCAAATTGCAACTTACAATCGGAATTAATTCATTTTCTCGCTGTGAGGCTTCCTATTTTTTCAATCTTGTCCTTGGACATAATTTAGATGCTTTTGGCCAATACTAATGACGCCATATTCATAAGTTTCGGAATTTTTGAGAACTTATTTATTCAAAATTGACATGAACGAAGTGATGTTGCCGATTTGTCACCACAGCAATAAATCGGTGAGTCGCCAATTTGTTGCCATTGACGATTGTTGCCTATTTCTTATGTTTTGCATGGTGGGTACGGTGACCAGATTTCTGTGAGCGAAAATCGGGAGATTTCTAAAGTATCAAATCCGAACACAAAATTTTGTCGCCAGGATAAAAGCGCATAACTCATTTCAATACAAATTTCAATTCAAATTAAAAGAAAGTAATTAATAACACATCGTAGTTTATTTTAAGGATATCATTATATTTTTTTAATGATTTCACCAAGTTAGACGGGCTGACAACAATATTTTAGTTATTCGAAAAATGGCTTGTTGAAAAAACCCGATTCATTTTCAAATTCAACATTATCATGAGTTTAGTTTTCCCAGACCCGGTTCACTTTTCACTTTTCGTTTCCATAGTTTTACTATCGGCGGATGACAAATTTTCGGGTGAATTTTTTTTTTTTCAGGCGATACTCAGGATAAGGCAGATTAAGAAAAACCCTAATAAACCGATTTTATTTTACACATTTTCGCTCATTATTAATGTTTAGGGCCGCTTGTTCAATGTCTGGCTATCCCTACCGCCCAGTCGATAAAGCAGTCGATGTTTTTAAGCGGAGCCCAGTAAAATTTGATAAATTTGGTACGAAAAACAAAAAAATTTTTAACAGCAATATTTTGATGCAGTTTACTTCTATTTGACACGTAGATCATGGAGCTACAGTCTTACCCCTAAATTTCATTTGGCAACATTCCGCCATATTGGATTTTAGTTTATTCGGGTTTTTTGCGATTTGCAAGCTTATTTTGCATTTTTCGTAAAAAATTGTTTAGTACAAATTTGTAGAGAATTTAATTTCCCACATTTGTTATAGTTGCGATCCCGTACGAGTCCGGACTAGTCAGAAATAGTCAGAATCAGTCAGATTTTACTGGAAATCGATCCCGTACTCGGTTCTCTGACTATTGAGGGGACAAAAAAGAGAGCAAATACGGTTCTCTCTCTGTCAGAAGTTACCAGTTTTAGTCCGAGAATTTTTTGCTGGTAAATTCTGGTAAATGTGTCAAACGATCAGCTGTAGTGTGTTTGGAAACCAAATTGTAAACAAAAGAAAAGTGCACTCTGCTAATTCATGTTGAAAAGTATTTAATTACTTGTTTAAGTGGATTCTAATGAATTTGAAAGTATTTTTGGTTATTTTCATGTGTGAGCTGAGTGTGTTTACTACAAACTAAGCAAAAATTTACAACCAAAACTTGGAGGTTATGTTGAAGTTGACAGAAGTTACCATTTTTTACTAGAAAGCGATCCCGTACTTTTCAATGTTACTCTCTCGCTCTGAGCGAATTTTTATTTTTTGACAGTTTTACTAGTCCGAGTCCGAGGAATGCGGGATTGCACCTTATATGTATAGGAGATTTAAGATAAAGTATCCACTGGAATTGTGGTATTGAAAAAAGTGTTTGCCAAAACCAATTTTTGCTGTTCAATGAGCGACTAAATGAATAAATAATGAATAAATGACCTTGGCATCAAGGTAGTGGGATGGTATTTTCAGGAATTGTAGTTGATAGTTCATCCTTAATTTAAGTCAAAGTGGAAGGTTGTATCACCTTTTATTTAATTGCGGTAAATACTCAAATTTCGCCAAAATCAGTTTTTGCTGTCCAATAAATGAATATAAGTGACCGTCGGATCAAGGTCCACGGATGACATTTTCAGAGATAATAGTCGAGAGTTCTAGCTTTAATTTAAGCCTAAGTGGAAAAATAGACAACCCAACGTTTTCACATTCTATAGACTTTAATGCTTTCCCACTGGGAAAATAGGTAAGCACCATACGAGGTAAGCCATGTTTTCTTTCAGTTTTAGTACCAAAATTGTCATCATGGCCAATGTCATCTACTAGTAAAGCACAAAATGAACACCTCCGACGACAAATTACGTTGTCAGTTGCAAAATAACGTGCAGCCGAAGTTATTTCCAAGCGCCGAACTACTCCGAGCGACTGCTCTGCACTATGCGTTACTTACTTTGTAAAGCAGGTCAGAGGTATGTCTGATACCAAATGTACATTTTTAATTCCTACTTACATAAGGCGGCCACGTCTTTGTTAAAGTAATGGAGATCCGGCAGGGAAGTGGTAAGGACCGCCAGGTGAAGGGCAATACCTTACCAGCAACTTACACTTCACTTCGGCTGCACGTTATTTTGCAACTGACAACGTAATGTGTCATCGGAGGTGTTCATTTTGCGCTTTACTAGTAGATGACATTGGCCATGATGATAATTTTGGTACTAAAAACTGAAAGAAAACATGGCTTACCTCGTAAGGTACTTACCTATTTCCCAGTGGGTTTCGATTGGTATATGTATGTATATGAAATTTGTTCATTAGATCAATGAGGGCAAATTTAAAAAATAAATTAATAAATTTTTCTAGAACGTATTTTCACCATTATCCTGTGTAAAAGTTCGGGTAATGTATTTTGGTTTGAGAACAATCCAGTTTCGACATCACCATCTTTCTATGCGCTTTTATATGGAAACAATTGTGATTATGTTTTAAAAATTTATTCTATCTCTAATATGCCTTACAAATGTATGTAAATATATAATACTGACATTGAAATTCGAGTTTTGTAACTGAGCTTATTTCAAGCATATGCGGAATGATTGCCCAACTTAAGTTATGAATATGCATTTCGTTAACACCGTTCGTTACATTTTTCATCATTATCTAAACTTCATTTGATGCGGCGGTCGTAGTACTAACATTGTCCATCTCTTCACCTAGTCCCAAACCGCTGATGAGGCCGCCAAGAAAACTGCCGATTAAATTAGCGCCACCTGCTGGAGGCGCAGGTGCTGGTTGCATCGGCAATGGCGCTGGTGCGGGTACTGGACCCGGCATTGGAGCAGGTGCGATGGCACCCATATTGCCGCCATAACTGCCGCCACCCATTGCAGTCGCATCGCAATTGTACATCTTGTTCAACTTCTCGATATCGAATGCCGAGAAGCCGTCACGTTGGCCCATTAGCTGGTTGCCACCCGGTCGCTAGGGAGTAGATTAGAGGGATTATTAACTGTTTGAAAAAAGTTAATTCAATATTATACTTTTATGTGAATTTGAGTAAAAGATGTTAACTGTATATATGTACATACATATGCATACACTTAAATATGTGAGTAAATGCGGAAGTGCCCGATTTATGTACATACTAATATACAAACACATGTTGTCAGAAGACTTGCCTCTCTAACAAATCCTACAGTCGCCTGACGTACACACTATATTATCGCTCAAATTAGATTCATATATACATACATACATATGTACTACATCTTATCACCTAGTCACCAGTTTATTGAACCAGCTGTTGCGGAACCTTCACTTGTCGGGAATTTTACTAATCGTATTGTAAACAACAAACAGCCTTGAATAGGGGCCAAAGGCATTCTGACGCCAGTTTCGTTTAACTACATATTTATCTATAGTTTTGTTTGAGTGATCTGTATCTGTATCTGTATCGTAATTTAAGATCTCACTGCTTTATTTGAAGAGTAAACTACTGTTAACCTCTTAGCCTCAATGCTGTAGGTAAGTTATAGTTAAAAACGAGAAAGATGGTTAATGATTTCCATTATAACACATCTAACAACTGGTGGATGTCATAAAGATTGCTTGAAAAACGAAATGGTCTATTCGGTGCCTGGATTTTAAGAGCTTGTGTCCGACTGATTACTATATTATTAATAGTTAACTTAGAATTACGGTCGATAGAAGATACATATATATTTCCCATCGTAAAACAAAAAGTACAAAATCTGTATAAGCCACGTTTGTTAGAAGAGGGTATTTTGCAGTTAAAGTTATATTTATGAACAAAATATAAAAGAAAGCAAAAAAAGATGTTACATATTTCATTCCGATATGAATTTAACTCTTTCTTACAAATTTTCTAAAAACACACAGGCAAACAATTGCAAACTTAATATGGCGTTAAAAAATAAATTTGGCCTGCGAATACAAAAATATTTGGAGGTTTTATTTACTATATGTGTATTGGTCTTTCATTCTGGGTTGAAAACATTCCGCCCTCAAACAAAGATCGTTAAATTGTTGCACAGTGTTAACAGTTCGACTGAGACTTTGCTGCCAGCACAATGTTAGTGCCGTTCTTCGCACACCGGTTTCCGACTACATATGTATGCCGGTCAACCGAAAACCTGAGAAACTGAAGGATTCAAAGGCACTTCTAAACAGTGCGTTTGGGCATAATCCTTCCCATGAATCGGAAATTAATGCTTCTAACGCCTTCAATAATTTTTCTAAGTCTGCGCTGGCGCAGATCGAGATTACTACTACCTCAGTCTGGCATACTGCGTGCCATTTACCCTTGCGGTAAAATTTAGTTTAGAGCTGTACTACTTTATCAAAATTTCTAAATCTATAAAATTAACAGGAAATAAAGTACTATATACTTCAATAAAACTATGTCACCCCATCGTAACCCCCTGTCTCGTCATGCAAACGCCGATCTCATGCGAATCATCTCATAAGATGTATTGCAAATGGAGATCGCTCATCTTAGATCTCATGCAAATATCAGAGCTCATCGCATGAGAATTATTGCATGCAATGAACTGTCAAACGGCGTGTTTGTCGGTTGAGTTTTGCGCTAAACTTGGATACAAATTTGTTTTTGTTACATAAAAAAAGTAAGTGAAATAAACTATTTATGTGAATAAAGCCATCTAAAAATAAAGAGGGGCTCTAGCTTTATGCACTTAAATCGTTTGAGATGAAATGCCCACGTATCAAAATTTATCTGCGATAAATGTTCGCATGAGATGGCTGATCACAAATGGAGACGCGGGGTAAGATAAACTCTAAAGCAGCAATTAAACCAAATACCATCCGTCCTGTCATCTTTACAGAAACGCATGTTTGTAGGTAACAAAGTAAGTAGAGGGCGCCCTTCTCACCAATTAGCCGTTTGAAATAAGCATAGCAAGTTTTAGAAAAACGTCATTTCTTACTTTGGTCTCTCATCTTGTGCTACAACAATTTTAAGAAGAGTGGTTTTATCTTCGCTCCTTTGTACAGCTTTGTTACTTACTATTGTGGGAGGCAAATAGCTCTACCACAACGGGTCGTCTCACTCGTTGGGGACTGTGGATCCTGCCTTGTTCAGCACTATCGTCTGTAACGTCTGGATGTTGTTGTCTCGTCCATGAGTTCGTATAGAGTCTGGAAACTGGCTCTGCTTCCATAAAATGCCTGTTCCGGTATTTTCTTTTAACAATTGCGAAAAAAGTGAGGTTACACGTCTACCTCTCAAGCACAGGTAATCAATGCCATGCAGTAGCAATAAATATCTTCAGCCTAGGATATCAGTGAAACACCTTCTGGTGGCTAAAGAAGGTTCGAGATGTAGAAGTTAAGCAGAAGGTAAACGGTACGCCGATCTTAGTGGGCGGTTTAAGAAGGGTGTGCCTTGGTGTCTTTGGCTTATACTACGAGGTAGTAAGTGACATAATGATGAGGCCATTCACTAAATATTGATAAGATTAGAGCAATTATATTTTTTTTATAAAATAATAGGTTGTTCTATAACAAAAATTATATAAATCCACTAATTTTACAAGGGTCAACAAAAAAAAAATTGCCAAAAAACGGTATTTGGTAGCCAACTTTCACTTTTATTATACTAGAATTGAATCTGCTATAAAAAAATTTTCTAAAAATTTAATGAAGCTTGTGAAATCTTCATGGACGTTGGATGAATTTTTAAAAAATTTGTACAAGCTTTTAAACAAGAATTTATATGGTTTTTTTATAGAGTGAACTATATTTTTATAAAAAAATAAAAAAATTTATATTAAAATTAATATACCATACTATAACTATACAGGAGCGAAAATGTTTTTTAACTATTTCCTATTCGTTTATTTAATGTTTGTCATTATTTTATGAAAGCGTAGCTCGTTATCTAATAAAAACCATGTATGTAAGTTAAAATTTCAAACTTTGTACAAAAATTAGGAAATTTGAGCTTTTTAATTAGATTTATTAGAAATATTCTGAGTATGCAGTTTTGTAGCCCATTCAATTTAAGTTCATAAAAGTGCCAATTTTAAATAGCAAGGACTTACCTTTGATGTTTGGCAATTTTTTGTGGAAGGTGTTGCTCATTTTCTCCATACAAAAAAATTTACGAACAAACTTTGTATGGAGGAAAATGCGCGAACAAAAAATTACCAAACGGTAAGTCCGAGGTACTTCAAACTTGCACTTGATCATATTAAAATTTGTTGGGTTACAAAACTGCGTACCCAAAAAAAAAATTGGACGAATTTTTATAAATTTTCTATAAAGTTTGAAATTTTGATGTACATGATTTTTTAGCTAGTGAGCTGAATTTAAAAAAAAAAATACATTTAAAACAAAGAAAAAATAGCCAAATTTTACTAAAATATCTGTTCCCTATTTAAATTCTCGTCACCGTATGTACATATACAAATGTTACTCAGGTCAAAAGAAAAATATTTTGGTATGCATATCTAATTTCGCAAAAGCAAATTTCTGGGACACCCTAATGTACGTACATATGAATGTACAATATGTAATCGAAATGCATTCCGATGTTGAAGAGACAGATATTAATGAGTTTTAGTTCTTTTGCCATCGAGCCATTTAGAGTTAGAAACTCGTATATGAAAGCTCTTTCAATTTAGGAAGCCTAAAGCTAGGTACGTATCCTAGACAATCAATTTATGAATTCCTTATCAGGATACAAACCGATTTTTAATTTAAATATGTGTTCAAATTACTTTGAGCTGTTATGACGAATAGTTGTTGAAACCTTAACTAGAGAGAGGGTGTTCTTTATGTAAGCATGTTATTTTTGAATTTTCTAAAAAAAAATCAAATTTCATACTTACCACAGCTACTATAGTTGGGCGTCCGTTGCGTGAGAAAGCATTCGCCGAATAATGCATCACACTGCCATAATCATAGGGCACACCAAAGGCGATGGTGGTCTGTGCCTTCTCGAAGTTCGGCGCCGCCGATGGCTGTACATTCTGTATCTGTATATTCACATAAGAGTCGCGCTCTTGCCGGTTCTGTTCATGTAAGAATCCCAAGGCGTGCATAAGTTCGTGCATTGCTGTGCCCGGTTTGCTGAGACAACCGGGTGTCTGCAGATTTACCTCCTGTTTGCCGCCTACACGTCCCACCGACGACCAACAACCCGAATTGCCGCTCACAATCGATATGTAATCTTGCTCACTGCTACGCGGCACGAATCGTATGCAGGTACGACGATGATATTCCTCGATCGCATGCTCAATGGTAGCCATGTCACGCGCACCAAAACGACCGCGTATTTCGAAGGGCACCACTGCATTGGGCCAGCGTGAACTTTGCGTTGTAATGCCATTTTTGGTGAGCACATTTGTGCTAGGCACAAGTATGTCACCCTCCAGGTAGGAGCCCAGCTCTTCAGGATTCACTGTTGAAGCTTCGGGTGTATAATTAGCTACCAATTCAGCGGTGACTTCGCTATCTGGTGTACCAAAGAGAGCACTGCCATAAAAACTCAAATCTATAATGTCCTTGTCAAGTTCGTGCTCATTCATTAGTTCGTCGATGCTATTCAAATCGATTTCGAGCACCTCCGTGTCGTCATCATCCTGGTAGCTAAGGATATCAACGAGTGGTGATGCATTGAGCTGTAGCAAGCAGTGTGCGAAAAGAGCAATTGTAAGGAATAGTGCTTTTGCAATCAGAGTCATTGTGGTCGTCTGAATATGTAGATGGGTATTTCGGTTGATCAAAATTGGAAAATTATGTTGAGACGAATGGTTTGTTTTGAGACCCGCACTGTTGATCGCACTTGAGAACGTTAGTTTTGAACTGTACCCCTTCTATTGCAATACCTGGCTTTATATACGTTGCTAATGTTGACCCAATCCTAAAGTTCCTCCCACTAAGCATTGCTGCTCCCACGATACAATCACTTTTCTTCAAGAAATACGCTACTTCAGCTCTTATCTCTCATAAATTTATCAAATATTCGCATGAACAAATGTGTAGCATAAATATAAGTATGTACATACATATGTATGTATGTGTCTTAGAAGTAGTAGGTCTACCTTTCTTTTTTGCTCTAATGATAACCCAAAACTTATCGGCGTTTCGCCTAAGACCTTCTCAACGCACATGGCGCAGTTTTGTTGGTTCAGCCGCTTGTTAGTCGTGAAAAAAAACCGGCAAAAGCTTCAACAAATTTGTATTTGTTCAACGTCAGCCAGTATTAGCGTTATTCAAATATTTTGGTTATTCTTGGCGGGCGACGATATGAATACATATTCAGTTTAAAAATCTATGTACATATATTAAGGTGAATGAATAAAACTTTAATGTGGTTTTTATGTTTTTAAGATGTCGGCTTTGAATTTGGCGTTTAAATGGCCGATAAGCGGGGTTGAGTTTTCGAAAAATTTTACTTGGCAATGAGCTGTGATTTAGAGTGGAAACGGTGCTGATAGGTCATTGGTAATAGAATGCATGCTTATGTGCATATGATGTGAACATGATTTTTGTTCATACATTAGCACATGATTTTTTAACCGACTTCACAAAAAGGAGAAGGTTATCAGTTCGTCGGAATATATATAATTTTTTATGTATGTTACTTCATAACGTTAACCGATTTCTATAATTATTTTTTTGAAGGAAAGCTGTTACCCCACAGGTGGTCCCATACTAATTTCGTTTAAATCATGACAAAAATTAACGATTATCTTAAATTTTTATATGAGAATTGAAGTCGATTTTGTTTTTGGTTTTATATATACATATAATAGTTAGGAATGTTAATCCTTTTTTGGGTCCCGAAAATCCCTGGATTATTGGAAAATAGCCCTGGGATTATCCGGATTTGTATTTTGCACTGATGGCAATAATAGAAATTTATTTTCTTGATCAGTATTGGCTATATTTATTTTTTTATCTAATAATTAATATTTTCTTATAAATGTCTAGCTCATTATACACCGTGCGATAGTAAATTTTACACACACAAATCCATATATATTCGCGACACCATAGGTCGTCGGTAATTCAAAAATGATTTAAAAAATGCAATAAAATATGCCTAGAGAAGAAGTAGGGCATAAAATTAAAGAGGAAATTCTGTAGAATTTAAAAATACTCAATTTTTTTGTGCATAAGGACTGGTAAGTATTGAAAATATCCTTTTAAAATTTTATCCTTGAAATTTCGCAATATCTGTTTTTGAAATAAACTATATGTTAAGGACCTATATAAACTCGATAACATCCTCGAACTCCGTCCTTCTAACTTTGCCAGCTTAAAAAATTACTTATTTTATTTTTTTTTAATTCTAACAAAATTTCCTCTTTCATTTGGTACTCATATTTTTATTCTAAATTGCATTGAATTTTTGGAATGAATCATATCTTTGAAATTACAAAATCCTTTAAATTAAATCCTGACGTCAGAGAGAAAAAATGAAAAAACGCCACTTTAAATAAATAAGTAGGTTTCAAATCCAATTATTTATTATTTATTTTATGGTAGGGGAGCTTCTCAAACAATATAGAAGCAATTTTTTCGATTTAATTTGTTGAAAAGTAATGAATATCTAAATCCCGAGACCAATCCCGGGATCCCGGAATTGTGATAACAACATCCCGAAAATACCGAGATCGTAAAAAGCGAAAAAATTAACATCCCTAGTAGTCACGTACGGAAGTCTAACAGACCGACTCGAAAATGAATGGCGCGTCTGTTTCGTTGGTTGGTAATGAAACACCCGAGCCGGAGGATGCCCCCGTAAGCATGAAGGTTTAATCCGTCCCTTCGGACATTTACAATACTGCTGGTCCTGCCTCGAGCGGTGGAAGAGAGGCTCTTATAGTGAGGGCGAAAGAGTGCTGAAGATGGTTTTAGGGATATTCTTCTAATCAATCTTCGGCCCCTTAAGGCGGCGTCCGCCCACCCTTTAATCCACCTTGAGCAAGGTGGAATGGCTGTAGTCCTGAACCAAGAGTCGTGGTTGAGCAGCTGCAGTAAGGTTTGTGGTATTGGGACTACAAACTGGTGGTGTACCGGAACACAGGTAAACCTCGATCATGTATGCTCGTCAGAAAGGAACCTAGACCTTTTATCGTGCTTCTTTTCAGCGATGTAGACAATGTGACCGTGAACCTGGTTGATCTCCACTTATGGGCAGCATCAGAACGAGGTGGAGCTCACTTCGTTGTTGCTGAGGAATGCTGTAGCAAAAGCTAGACGCAGGACGGCCTGTGTCGTTATTGGGTGTGATGCTAACTCCCACAAAACATCGGATATTAATATTAGGGGTGAGTTACTCTTCAACTTTATACTAATTAGGTTTATGGGCAACGGCGCTACTTTTGTAACAGCTTGAAGGGGAGAGGCCTTAGATATCACTCTGGACCACTCCATTTTGAACGAAGGGCAGCATAAAAAATATCCTTTCAGGTGTCTGAGAAGAACCAACTGGAACCGATGTATATTTCAGAAGCCTGCTGAATATACTTCCGGTTGCACCTGCGAGGGGCGAAATCTTAGCTGAAAGTTCAGTCCACGGATCAATTGGTGAGTTCACCACATCATCTAAGAGCGCAATTTAAATCTCTTGTCGCCTTAGTCACCACAAACGAAAGAGCAACCCGCTCTTGCGGTCAGTGGAGCTCTCTGACCTTAAGGCCTCGAGCATAGGTCTTTTCATCAAGGCCGGGAAGAGTAATTGAGTCTCTTATTGGGCACTGTATAAGATTGTACTTGGGATATATAAGAGATTAGAAAAAAAGAAATTCCAGGAAGTCGTTCTGTAAAAGCGTGGATGGTGATCAGGTAACCTCCAGATTAATGCGCGTCCTCTCTAAGAATACATCGAAGACGAGCATCGAAACGAGGCTCTGAGCAGCGGGGAGTCCCTTCGTATGCTCCTCGATGTTCACTTTCTGAGCAACCCGGATCCTGGAAGGATCCGTTTCGAAGCTCAGAGCTAACTAACAATCTACTACGAAATTTTGATCGACGACCGACTTCTTTCGGCTCTTGACTCATCCGGGCACTTTATGGATCCGGGCTCGGACGGTTGAATATCAGCTCAACTGCAGAAGGCTGCGGATGTGTTGTGCCTCTGGTTGATGCCTATCTTCGCGAGCTGCCTGACTAGTGGTCATTTTCTGAAGCTTTGGAGGATAGTCAGAGTTATTTTTATTAACAAGGCAGAAAAATTCTATCAGGTATCAGCCAGGAGCTTTAGGCCGATAAGTCTCTCTGCGTATCTTTTGAGCTGCGCTGGATGTGAACTCTAGCAAATGAAGTTTGTTCTTTTTACTATATAGAAGATATAAATTACCTGTTTGCGTCTTCTCTCAATGGGAAATCTTCCGTTAAGGCTCTCTGACAGGGTGAAGTAGTTGGGCTTCATCCTGGAGAGCAGGTTTTTCTGCTTAAGTAGGGGAATGGGTCAAGAAAGCAACAATAGCCTTAAATTGTTGTAGAGGGGTTATTGGCAAGCGCTGGGATCTCTCGCCAAAAGGAGTTCATTGGCTTCATCGTCAAACAGCTAAAAGAGTGCAAAGAGCTTACATTATTGGGATCAGTGGAGCACTTCTAAGCACACCTACCTCGGCGCTTAGTGATATGCCTAAATTGTTGTGCCCATAGATTTGGCGGGCAAAGCTGTAGCTGCACGCGAGCAGTAAGGCTTAGTGGGATGAGCTTCAAGTTCGCCTCGAGCAGTGGACAGTATTCTAAAAAAGCTTTGAGTTCCTACCGACTCGGACAGACCACTACACGTCGGTTCTGGATCCCAACGGATTGAGAGGACTGGGAATATGGGCCCATTTAACTTTTCTACGGATGGATCGAAGCTTAATGGGAAGGTTGGTGCGGTTGTATTCCGCAAAGAACTCTCCATTAACGTAAAATTTAAGCTACGGGATCACTGTAGCGTTTTCCAAGCAGAAGTATCCTTAAAAAATTAGCGGATTGGTTTCTCTGAAGGAGATAGCCAAGCAGACATCAGTTGATGGTTCGTTCGGGAACTGTGAAGGATGGTTTGACCTCCTTATCGACCGCATCGGCTTATTACGCTATCAATCTTATTTAGATTCAAAGTCACAGCAAAATCGCAGGAAACTTCATGGCTGATGAGCTGGCAAGGCAGGGAACCTTTGAGGAAGAACTCCCGGGTAGAGTAAGTCTGGGTACTCCCTTCAACTCTTGTGGTCTACTTTTGAACAGATTGGCTTTTGGTCAGCTGAGCGAAGACCTTGCAAAGCAAAGTGGCTAAAGTTTTCTGGCCACGTGAATACCGGATGCGGTCCAGGAATCTCTTAGGTCTTAGCAAGTTGCACGTGTCGCTACTGGTGGGAGTTCTAACGGGTCATTGCGTGATGACCCATACTGCGCCAGCTGTTTGGATAAGGTGGAATCATCTCAATACCTGCTGTTCTGGTGTGCTGCCTTTGTAAGCCTTGGGTCGCATTTTCTACACTCCCAATGAGCTTTTGGGAATGGATATACATACGTAAGCCGCTTGAGGAGCTTCGTGACCAGCGTGACCTCCCGCTCTGTTTCTACCCTCCCCCACCCTTCCGACTTGCCTATGACTTTCCTCTTCTTTCTTCGGATCAATTTTTCAGTGCAAGTTTAAACTTAGATCACGTAAACTGCGTGTTTAACCCAGCCTGTTCGAGCGTTTAAACTTGGCTCTTGAGGGCAACGCAATGGATAGCTTGATCCGTGTCTAAGTGCGCTTTCACCTACGGAGGTGGCCCTTCTACCTGGCCTTACGTAGAGACTTTTGTGGGCTTTTTCGGGGAGTTAATTTTGGGATTTTCAAGTGTTTTATTTTCTATAATATTTCGGTATTTTTTAGTCTTTTCGGTATTCTTCGTGTTAAAAAGTTCTAAGAATCCATGGAATTTTATGAGTATCCCTATAGTGTAAACAAAAATGTTTAACGTTAGTTTCCGATTTAAAAGCATACCTACATTAGGGTGGTCCAACGTTTTTTTTGTTCAGCTACCCTTCAGGAATGAAGAATTTCGAAAACGGAGACCTGTATTTTTTATGTTGAAGTCGGTTAATATTGAACCATGTCGCCGGGGCTTGGAAGTGTAACATATATCTTATATGGCAAAAATAAATGTTTTCGTATCATTGCTATAAAATCGTTTAATTAAAATATTTTTTGATCGGATAGGATATGTTTTCTTCAGAGATCTTCAAAACAAAAAATATATACACATTTAACTTTAAATATTTATAAAAATCTTTTCTCCATATAAAGTATGTATATAGAAGACCTCAAGGGCGGCACAGTTAAATCTTAACCGATATCAAAATAAAAAATGGATCTCCTTTTTTTTAATTATTCAGTTCTGGGGATAGAAATTTCCAAAAAGTTGATTTTCCTGTGTATTTTTGGAGCAGCCTAACGGCATATTAAGCTCCCAAAACTACTGGACCGACATCAATGATTTTTTTTTGTGGTTTTGATGGATTTTATATCTATTTACATATATGTACATATACATACATACATATTAAAATCTATATAATTTTCTTCATATGTTCCAAGAATAAATGCATTAACCTATTTTTTACGATTTTTGAAAAAATTTTTCCAGCAAAACGCAACATTTCCATACTTACATTTAAATGGAAAATGAGTTTTTATTTTCTGTCAACTTTCATATATTAAAAAAATTAAAATAATTTTTTACTTAAATTGCTTTCGTGAAATTGGCTGTTATAAATTCCTACAGAGTAAAATTTAAATTGATAATGGCGGTTTTTTTGTAAACTTTATTGCAAAACGGTGTAGATATGTTAAGGCTCTGTCTCATTAAGCTTTCGCAGCTCTGATGCTGATTCCAGTTTTTGTTGTGATGTGGATAGGCCAACGATGGATACACAAGGCAGCGACCGTACAAAAAAAAATGCAGCGATTTAGAAATTGAGAAATATTATCCGCTACCCCTTATACCGAGACAAGAGGATCATTTAATTTGGCAATTATGTTGAAAATAGAAATAGATTTTTACCTGATAATTCGGAAATGCTTTTTTTCCTAATTAAAAATATTAAAATTGTTTACTTTAATTACTAATGTTACCTAACGTTAAAGTAGATTATAAAAATGCAAAGCAAAAATAAATTTCTGAACTAGATTTTTAAATTGATTATTTTGAATCGAAGCCGTTTTTCTGTTATCACAGACCGGATAAGCCGGATTCCGGATATCTACCGGATACCCGGCACATCCCTAATAATAATGTATACGAAAAAAGTGGATATTCATTCAAATTCAAATGGGTATATTAGTGATTGTTACCAAAAGGCCCAGCACTTACAAAATCAGGTAGGTTCTGCAATTCAGTCGCGAGGAATTCCCACTCCGGCCAATTAGAGTTCACAGTGAATTTTGTTGAAATTCACTCGGAAGGGAATTGCAGAACCGGCCTGAATGTCGAGCTGGTAAATTGTGAATCTATTGGACAACTAATAAAAAAGTTATTTTTTGGATTTAAAAAATATATATACATATAATTTTTAGTTTTGTGGGACCAAATTTTTTAACTTCGAAGCTAAAAAGGACAATTTTAAGATTTTGTTATTTGCTCGTTGTTTTACTAAAGTATGCTAAGAATCAAAATTTATCTAAAAAAAAAGCTAAATTCAATTGAATAATATTGTAGTCCAGGTTCAAATTCTACAAAACCTTTAAGCATCGGTAATCGGTTTATTGATCTGTGTTGTTAGTAAAAATCATAGTAGTGGTATTCACCAAAGTGAGCAAGGGGCCTGGCAGTTTGACAAAGGAGCAGAGTAGCTCAAGCAATGACTGTTCTCAATAGTCAGCCACTTGCTCAATTTGGTGAATGCCGCAAGTGAAATAAACACTATTATTACACTATGAATAAAATAATGAAATTTGGCTTCTAATTTTGTAAGTTGGATATACATATATTTACTCTTACACTTATTAGGTGAAAACATAAGGTAACCTAGGTCACATAGTGCCGATTATCGGGGAATTAGCCTTAATTATAATCTATTGTATGTATATATTTTTAGACGGGCTCATACTTAGTAATATTATTGGTATTGGCCTATTTCCCAAAAAATATTACTTTTCGTATACTCTAAATAATAATATTGATTTTTTTTTTTTTAATTCTAATATTGACTACAAATCCATACTGATATCCATTACAACATTACTATCAGACTTATCTGGCGGGTTTGTGGTAACATCCTCTTCGTCAAATTTCAACTTCATGCAATTGAATTTTGCTGGTGACTCTTCAATGGTTGGTAGACGTTTTGATGCCGACTTTGTCGATGATGATGTGAGTCCGCTAAAATCTCTACCACATATCTCATCTATTACGGTTTCTTCATTCATAAGATCTTCTATGCATGTTTTCAATATAGTTGTAGTAACAATGCAATCACGATTAATAGCCAAACTCTTATGGAAGTAAATAATAGCTTCCTCAAGGTTACCCATGAGTGCGTGCACAAAACCCATTGCTGTATAGGTTTGTGGACTTTGAGGCTTAAGCAAAAGTGCCTGTAAGGTAATTGAAAATTATGGTTAATAATTTATTAATTAAAATTAATTGGGAGTTTTCGGTAAACACTTAAAGAAATCCTCTAAACAAAAAACTTGTTTCATAAAGATTTTGCCAATTTAGTAAGTTTCGAGCTTATCGGTATTTTATTGACGCTTCTCTTTGAGGAAATTCGCTTAATACTATGTACATACTTACATATTGGTGATAAGTTAAAGCTTCTTTATACTTCTTTCGCTTGCGACAACAATGGCCAAGATTATTGAATAAGGGTTCCCAACGCGCAGAGAGTTCCTCTTTATTTTCTTTAGCGCGTGCTCTAACAATTTCAGCAGTACGTAAAAATACTTCTTCAGCACTTTTGTAACTATTGTCAATTATTCCAAAGATAGTAGCATTATTTCTTCAGTATTTATAATTCTACACAACAGGTAACTCACTATTCATATTCATATTTGATAACTCCCAATTCATGCAGCACAAAGACATCTAATGGCGCTATAGACATAGCTTGAAAGAAAAACTTTTCTGCCAGCTCGAGATTTTTCGTAAGTCCACATTCGACACCAATATAGAGAAGTGGTAGATGACAACCACGCATCAGTTGTGTTGCTTTGAAATATGCAGCCATAGCCTGCCAATTTGGGTTTCAATTTTTATTCGATGTAATTTTTTGTTTAATGAAGTAATGATACAAAACCTGATCATGCTCATTCTCTTTTGCAAAGGAATGTCCATAGGCTAACCATGCGGGCCCATACAGGCGATCAAGTGAAGTCGCTTTAGAAAGGTATCTGCGCGCCGGATCACTCTTGCCAATCAAATCGTAGTAGCAACCAACTGCATACCATGATATGGCTTTATCAGGATAACGATCGACTAGTTTGTGAGCGACATAGAAGAGCTCTGTGAAAATATGGACAAAGCATTCCATCATAACAAATTCAAACATATTAGAGCTTCTAAAATTTGAAAATCATACTGTACCTTAGTTTATAAAAATAATATTAAGAATAAAGGTTAAATATAACTAAATTAGTATTTTAACAGTATTCAACTCACTGTTATAATCACCGAATTCGACTAAGCATCCAATTTGCAGTGTTAAGCCAGTATTATGATATGGATCCGCTTTAAGTAATCTACAAAGTGAACACAAAATTTAAGTATATTATCCTAACTGTAGTATGTACATATTTTAAAGCATTTTCAACCTACTCTTGCAAGATTTTGAAGCTCTTCTTATACTCGAAATCATAGAATAACTTCTCCGCTTCAGCGGCCATGAGATCAGTGCTTTTTTGTATGCGACTTAAACAAACAGAAACTGGCAAATTATTCTTGTTATCTGCCTCTTTTGTACGGTCTCTTCCTGGCGTTTCGAAATGCGAACGATTTGACTCATTAATGAGAGATGAAGCGCGTGTGAGGCTTATTTGTAAAGAAAAGGGCGAGTTCTTGAGATCCGCAAGCACCCTTAAAAAAATAATAATAGCATTATTATTGACCAATTCAAGTACTTTATAAACAATTTTGTATTTACTTGTTTGCAGGAGACATAATCTGTGGAGCCATATACTTTGAGAGTACATTCTTGTGCAGATGCGCATCGGACGCTTGAGTTTTTTTAATTTTCTCGTTTAAGTCTTTGATAGTCTGATCCCCAGTCGACTATTAAAAAAAAAACTGTATTGTAAGTCCCCAAACAATACGTATTTATTGTTATACTACTTACTGGATCAATGGATTCGTAATACTTTTTCAGCTTTGACTCATATAATTTTTTAATGAACTTGGCATCCGTTTCACTCGAGTGCTGGACAAGCGGCAAATGTTGCATTAATTCTTTTTCTAGAAATATTTTTTTTTTTATTATTTCCTTAAATCTTACATGCAATTAAGGTCTCACCTTCCCAAGCCATCAGCATTTCATGCTGTACTAACGCTTCGAGCGCCTCAAAGCAATATGCGGATTTATGTAGCGCTTGCACATAGTAATCCATGGCTAAGCCACGATTATCTAATGCCTCGTAGATTTTGCCTTTTATAAAACTTATTGATGCCATAACTTCCTATAAGGAGAACCAGAATGAAGCTATGGTTAAACTTACTAAAATTGCAATTGCAAGCATATTTACATTTTTATTCGTCTCCTCTGCATTGAGCGTAGAGTGACAGCCCAATGCCGCACTGTCTAAAGGCTGACTTATTAAAGATGATGCCAAAAACTCGATGTCTATGGTGTTTATAACACTCACAGCTTCATTGAGCTCTTTTGCTTCGTATAAGCTTTCCAGCAACAAGTTATAGCTGGATACGTGCGATTTCTCCAGTTCGAAAAGTCGTATGAGATGTGCAGCGCGATGATATTCCTTTAGCAAAAACATGCAATGCGCCTGGCAATAAACATCCTTGGGATCATTCTGGCTAAGCACACAAACCTTCTCAGCCCAGAAGAGTGCCGTCTGGTATCGGCGCTATAATTGGAAAGAAATACATAAATATTAAAATTTGGTTTTTATATGCTCTCACGAAGCTCGCTTACCATGTCGATGAAGATTTTTACCAACTTTCGATAGTGTGTTACATCGATTACTCCATTATCTACAGCGTCTTCGGCGCTTTCGTTTTTCATTTCGCTATCACCCGTCATAAATATATAGTATTTATTTCTTATTTAAGTGGAGAATCAAAGAAAAAATCGTTTCAATCCTGCGAACAAATTTATGGGAAAATCAACAACTCTCATTTGACAGCAAAACAGCTGACTGATATGCCGGCTGAGAAGAAGAAGACCTCACTAGATCACAATTAAAGTAACAAGCTGCCATACTTGAAAAACAATTGCAAAGACATAAGTACGTGAATCAATAAGAAGCGACAACCGTCGTACAGTCTTACGACTACGTTCTAAGATATAAATAACTTTCGTTGGTTTCGATTTTTTTGTTATTAATTTATACTTTTTGACATATTAAATAGGTCATTAAGCGGCATCCATCCTCTTTCGTTTTTATTACCATTGCTTTCCTTCTTTAAAACAGCATACGTCTTTTGCTGAAATTAGTTTAGAACGTAAACTCGCGTTTAGAAACGTAAACCCAAATCAGTTGACACGATCTATGTACATTAAGCAGGCTATAAACGGGCAAGAAATGGAAAAGATCGGTTGAAATTTCGAAAGATTGGTACGAGTGCGGCGTGGTTTGCGAACCGATCGAAAGTTGACAAAAGTTTCTATAAACTTTCGATCCGTTGTGCGTGTGTGGCGAAGTTGACGTGTTTTGTCATGTCTTTCGAGAATCGGAAGTGTGCACAAGAGCGGCAGATGATTAAGATTAAGCAAAACTTTTATTAAGGAACTAATAATAATACATAATAATAAAATGGCGCTTACACATATGTTAGTGTTTGGCCGAGCTTCTCTTCCACTACGCTCGTGCCTGCCGAGGGACGACCGCTGTTAAGAAAAAAACCTTTTTGCTATATTTTTTGGAATGTTGCTTTGACCAGGGCTTGAACCCAGGCGTTGCGGAGTGGAAGCGCGCACTGCTTATCACTACACCACAGCGGCCGACAAGGAACTAATAGAGTGGTTTAAATAGAGTTTAATATATAATCGGAAAACTTGGCCCGATCCCAGGCCTTTGCGGAGAGGCTATGCGCACTTCTAACCACTGCACCACAGCGGCTGTAGGACCCATTATAGCGGTTAAAAACTTGCAAAAAACAAGTAAAGAAGGATATGTTCGGGCAAAACCGAATTTTATATACCCAGCGCAGGTATCAACTATTGTCGTTCCAACTTTCTTTAAACTACCTAAATGCCTATAATAGTCTTATTTATTGTTGAGAGATTGTTGTAAGTACTAACTTGGAGTAAATCAACATCCTCAGTTATCGAAATATCGGAGTTTTCGTACATCAGAAAATTGCCGTTATATGGGAAGCCGGAACAATTTTAGTCCGATTTGAATAATTTTCAACGAATTGTTTTTCGTACTAAGGCTATTAAGTACACCAAGTTTGGTAAAAATAGATAAATTGGTTACCGAGATACACATTTGTGTGTCATAAGTGGGCGGCAGCACGCCCAAAATCCAAAAACTTATAATAACCAAATTTTTCGCTCAGTGGTCATCGCAATGATCGATTTTGGGTCATTTATCTTCGATAGTTACTGATTTATCGCAGTTTTCGGGTTTCTGTAGATTACAGCTATATGGGAGGTGGGCGCGGCTATTGTCCGATTTGAATGATTTTCCACAAATTTCTTAGCTGGAGTCTAGCAAAGGCTCGTACCGAGTTTTGTAAGGATTGGCGATGCGGCTACTAAGATACAGTAGCGGGGTCACGCCCCTTTTCCACAAATTTCATAATAATATTATTTTGTACCAAAATTATACTTCACATACTAATTTTCATCAGTTTGGATCAAATATTTACTGAAATATCAGTGCATTTTTACGAAAATACCGTTATATGAGAAGGGGGCGTGGTTACATTCCGATTTCGCCCATTTTCAATAGCAACCTACCTTGGATAAAGGGCAGCCTATATACCAAATTTCGTTGAGATATATCAAATTTTGGTCGAGTTGTCGTGTACACGGGCACGATCCGATCATTTATGTATACATTTGTCTATATCTATCCCGATTTCTTTAGGCTGTTACAAACAGCCGTTATGCGAACAAAGTTATAATACCCTGTACACAAGTGCGCTCGGGTATAATAAACCTCCAAAATGGCGAAGATTTTATTCGGTCTCTTTGATAAATAGATGAAGAACAGATATACATAACAAAAACATTACAGGCGTCTATTTACTTTTCTAAAACTTAGAAAATCGTTTGTTCTTGTAAAAATCGAATGCTGTAAAGTCTAATGACTGGAGTAAGGTAAAAAAATTTTAAGAAAATAAATAAATTTTCAGAACAAGAAATTTATCTTGGAACTTTCTTTGAGTAAAAAAAGTAATGGTTATAACATATCTGCTTAATTTTTTCGTTAAAATTAATAGTTTTGGTTCGGTTCCAGATAGGGATGTGCCGGGTATCCGGTAGATATCCGGAATCCGGCCTATCCGGCCGTTTTTTGGTTATCCGGTTATCCGACCGGATACTGGCTAATATCCGGCCGGATTCCGGATATCGATTATAGAAGATTCAATTTAAAAATTTAACCCAGATTTTGTATTTTTGTAATCCAATTTAATAGTATCTAATTTGTAATCAAAGTTAACAATTTGTATATTTTTCATTATGAAAAGAAGCATTTCCGCATTATCGGGCAACAACCTCTTTCTATTTTCAACATAAATGTTACCCGATGCACTAAATACCCTTTTGCGAGTTCACTGAGGAAGGTGGCGCGCAGAGATACTGCATTGCCAGTGTAAACAAATTTGGAAATTCTTTGCGGCTATACTTCCACCAAGTTAAGGGATCTTCTTGTCTGGATATAAGAGGTAGCTGCAAATATTTCTCTATTTCTAGTTCATAAATCGCTGCCTTTTTTCTTGTAAGTTCGCTGCCTTGTCTACCAATCGTTTGGCTAACCATATCACTAGAAACACTAGAATCAGCATCAGAGCCGTTGGCGATTTCCTCAAAGCATTGCCAAATATCCTCGTGAGCTCGATCTTCGATGGAAGCTTTCACTATAGTTCGGCATTTTTCATATGATTCAACTGGTTCCTCCATGCTAACTGATTTATAATTTCGAATTAGTTCATCAACAACCCAGTTTTTAGCTTTATTGGCGTCAGAAAAAAAACGAGTTTTGAAACGGTGCGAATCTGTTCCGAAAAAATTACAAAAATGCCGCAACTATTTATTGGAACATTCACAGCTCTTCATTTCGTCGTGCCGAAATTGCAGACCTACGCGTTCGGAAACGAAAAAGGTTAATAGCCGGGTTCTGTATAATTTAAACAAAAATTAATGTAAGAAAACAAAACATCTTGATTGTTCAAAAGAAAAGAATTTGATGAAGATTGTATTTGTTTGTTTATAAGATGCCATTTTTCACTGCGATAGCATCGCACGGATGTGTGCGGAATTGTGTTTTCGAAATGGTAAATTCTGTAGCATCAGAAACGGTGCGGAGGTCGAGGTGAACTCGAGCCGGCAAAAAAACAATATTGTGAAATTTATTAAGGGCAGCAGTCTACCGGATATCCGATCGGATTTGTTATTTTTTACAGGATATCCGGAATCCGGTTATCCGGCAAAATCTATATCCGGCACATCCCTAGTTCCAGACAATCCAGACCTAATCGGGTTGTGTCGTTCCAGGCCATTCCAGGCCGGACCTTACTAATTTTTTCTATGTGCATATTCGTGCGTGTTTACGAATACATATGTATGTGCATATCGTCACCTGAAATGCAAAACGACGTAACAATATCGTAACTGAAATGCAAAAAGTCGTGACTAATATTTTTAATTTGGTTCACAAAATGATGTGGGAGTTTTCTTTAATTTATTTTTTATTGAATTTTGAATTTTTTATTAGTTACAAATTTTTGTATTTCAGCGACGATGTTTGTTACGTCTTTTTGCATTTCAGGTGACGATATGTGTTTTACGCTCGTGCCGGGGCGGCCGGGCCGGGCCGGAAAAAACATAAGTCCCCTGTAAACCAAAAGAAATCTTTAGGAGTATCTCATTTGTGCAACGATTTATTTACGAATTTTCAAAAGAAATTATATGAAGAGGTTGACACGAGCTCGTAAAGAAATTTCTGTACGATAATTAAAGAAAATTCTGAAAAAAATTCTGCAAGAAATTCACCACATAGCAGCATTACTTTCATTGTTTTACCGATTTTCTTCCAAAATTTCGTAAAATGATCGAAGTGTGCACAATTTATTTCATTTTAGAAAATTCGGCAAAAAATCGGATGAGATATTTACGAATTCTTTAAAATTTCTCTACCATTTAGAATACTCTGAATAAATGGTCTGCAGGGTCCCCCCCCTTTGTGTGTACCCAACAAACAATTAGGTTTGAGCTCAACTTTAGGTTAAGTTGAGAACTAAGGTATTTTTCAAATCTCCAACGTTTTTTCTCAACAGTACCTCCAGTGAAGGATTATAGCGATCTCACCAAAAAGCACATTTTTCTTCGTATGAAAATTGGGCGGTTTCTCAAGTTTAGAAAATGCTAGTTCTCAACTTGAACTCCAATGTGATTCTCCAATTGATCTTAAACTTATCAATTCTTAAAATGCGACTTCGTCGTAATTTGAATTATTTGTAACCGACTTCAAAAAAGGAGGAGGTTATCTAAGCATTCGTTGGAAATTTTTTTTTCTACGTACATATGTTACAGCATAACCGATTTCTGTAGTTCTTTTTTAAAGGAAAGGTGGTTCCCCAGAGGTGGTCCCATCCTAATTTGATTTAGATCCGATTATTGGATCATGAAGAAATTAACGATAATCTTAAAGTTTTACATGAGAATTGACGTTTTTTGCTAAAAAAATGACTTGTTCATTTAATTCAGAGCTGCTCACTCCATAAGCACTTGTAGCACATTTGATTTTGTTTTGCCCTGAAGTATAGGCACATTCGTCGCCTGGGTAAAGAATGTCGTAAGCGCAATTTTGACGATTTTAAGTTCTAGAAGCAGTTATATATTTTGAAATAAGGTCTTTCGATTGGTGTCATCAGTTTTTGGATAACTCCTTTTGTTTCCGAGATATTGAGTAAAAAGTGTCGTTAATTTAGTAGAAATTTTGATCATATTTTGTCGTATTGTGGACAAATGATTAAAAATAATTAACTTATTGTTATTAAAAATTAAATAATTTAAAAATTTTTTGAACTAGTAACATTTTGAGAGACTTTGGAGAAAATTTATCTTCGCGTTATTAAGAAATTGCATTCCAAACTTCAAACGCGATTTCCCGCAATCTGCCGGAATTAACTTAGGACAATCTTTTACCCAGGCGACGATATATAAATTTACAATTTAAATATAAAAAAAAATTGTAATCGCCCTCCGGTATGCCCTGTCATATAAACACAATTCATATGAAAGTGCCTGAGTCTCATATGGAAGAGCAAAGCAAACGCCCTCCCATATGAAGCTCAGCCAGTCCACTAAATTGTACAAATTTACACAAACAAATATAGAATGAAAAAACAATAAAAAATATGTCAGCACTGAAAAAAATTTATATTATAAATTGATCTAATAATCATATATACTGAAAGTGAACACGAAGTTTATTGAAAAAAATACACGACGCTCATTGAAGTGTGCAAGCACTAGATCCTTTTGCAAAAATTTTTGGTGCAAAGCGTTGTGTATCGTGTGCTTTGTAATCATTAAACGAATGACGAAATATTACTTGTCACGCCATTGTGCAACTTGCCATCAAAACTTTTTTGGGAAATTTCAAAGGGGATATAGAATTCAATGTAAATCCCTGGGAGTAACACATCGCGTTAAGTTGATAGGATTGCAGACATTTTTATAAGGTCAGATTGCAGAAAAAAGATATTTCGCGACTTTGAGGGAAAATGTCAAGAAATATTCGTCAAACTTCGCAAAAAAATAAAATAAAATCATAAATTAAGGTTGGAGAATCTCCAATCTCATGTCCACACTAGATTTACCGCCCTATTCCCACACCACTGACAAAATTCATCATATGACTATTGTCACAATTACTGCGCCTAAAACACAATATAAACATTGTATCGTCGTTGTCACTTACTCAGTAGGTCATAACAATAAAACTGACAATTATCATACGACAGCTTAAAATAAATTCGCGGCATAGTATTAGGCGCAGTAGTAAAGGCAATAGTCAGCCGCTGAGTTTTGTCAGTGGTGTGGGAATAGGGCGCTTAAGGTGCCCTCATTAAATTTTATTGCATATTGCTTCAATGGTGCTATCATTTATTAACGCTTTAAAGTGGGACTTTTATAAGCGAAGAGTATCCCAAGGTTACGAACGGAAAAGTAAACACTTAGCTTGAAATATGATGTAAATATATGTAGGGATTCCCCCACTAAATTTTGGAACTTTTCAGCCACTAGGTCGCTATCATTTCTTAACGAACTGTATTATTCCTCATACATATATGTAAATACTCTAATTAGGTTTGTTCGTCGAAAATCCAGCAAGAATTATCCAACACTCAAAATATCAGAGAGTAAGAAAAAATTCTCTCAAATTCTCTCTCATATTGAGAAACTTGCAAATTTCTGCACGAACGCAAATTTGCAGAAATTTGCAAGTTTCGCTGCCAGCTGGCGTCCACGGTTGCATTTCAAACATAAAAAATTTTTATAGAATTTTTAAAATTCTTTCGGATGGCAAAAAACAGGATATACATGTATATTTCTTGTTGTTCTGACTTTCTTTAACATACATTTCAATATCTTCATCGTACTAGCTGTCGGGTTTCTTAAATCGACTCTGGTTGCAATTGCATTCCGATTGCGAATACCATTTTTTCAGCCGAATTAATTTCAAATCATTGGAATTAACTAAATTAATTATATCAACAATTATTTACTTCCTTTTTTCATAAAAAAATCGCTCGTGTTTATAAATTTTTAAATTTAACGAACTAATTTATTCAAATTATTGTAGACAAAAATGCAACCATGCGCCACCACCACATGTTTTTCGTGTTTGCAAATTCTTGCTGGCAAAATTTTTTCCAGCAAGAATTTGCAACTTCTCTCCAAGAGAACTGTCACTTTGCTCTCACAATTTTTGAGTGTTGGATAATTTTTTGGTCTGCACGAACGCGATTTGGGCAAAAATCGTGATAATTCGTACAAATTCGTACAAATTTTTTGCTCGACGAACAAACCTATTGTTAACAATTTTCATTCACTAATCGTACAATAAAAATAAACTTGTATCTTTAGCTTTATTTAAATTGCAAAAAAAAAGTCTCAGTGTACACATAAATTTTGTAGATATATTGTGAGTTCACTTCAATATATGTAAATATTTTGAGCAGGCCTGATCTAAACAATTGTCTTCGAGTCTCTTCTGCAAATCGATAAATTATTTGATTGATGATTTAATTTTTGTTTTCTGTACGAAACCTCTGTGAACGCTAAGCATAACTAAACGTAAATTCAAGTACAGACTAAGAGAAAATATTAAATTATAAAATTAATTTACCTTTTTTTAATTACCTGACTGTTTGTCTAACAAAAGTAAGCTTAAAAGGACGTTCACAGTTGATAAAATTATCGAGGAACAACCAGCAGTTCACCAAAACTTCCGAAATTGATGTGAAGACACCCAAAGTTTTAATTTATTGCATACATTTTTTAAATTGCAAATTGCTTATGAATTCATTGAAAGAAACCTACAATTAAATTTTGGAATTTAGGGGGGTGGGGAGGGTGCGGCTTGCGCCCGCATAGCCCCTACCTGCGTACGTCTATGACGAGAACGTTGAGAATCCCTCAAATATTTTGACCTTATAAAACCAACTTAAATATTATAAGTGTTACAGTACTTTAGGAAAATAAAATTTTCCGATCGATCCACCCGATTGCACATACCACATAATTCGTATAATTAGCGTTTATGAAACAAAAATTAGAATATTTTAGGACAGTATTTTTTTTTTTTTTTTTTAGAAAAAAACCCAACAGCATCCGAAGCCCAGCCTGCGAATCCGCTATATTATGTATTTTGTTGGGAATAATGTTTGAATCATATGATTTTAACAACAAAAATACGCAATGCGAGAATTTACAATACCAACATGTTGCGTGCCAACCAACACATCGAACACACATTCGCTGCCAGCATCCTTACGAGCATCTCACAAAATGCTCCCCCGCCCCCACATGCGCTCCCTTGCATACATCCATACATATGTATGTATGTACATCTGTACACTCTCTCAATGTACTTCGTGCATATGCGCCGCTCCGACCATGATGAAACGCCTTGTGGCGATAGCTCTGGCTTTGGCAGCGATTGTGGCTTCCAACTCGCAGGCATCGACCAGACCGACTCGAATTTTGCCTCGCAGTTACTGATTTTAGTTGGAAGGTGAGGTTTTAATTTTTTAAGCGAACACCGACAAAGACAAAAGTGTTAAAAGTATTTTTTATCAAATACAAATACATAAAAATATAAGAAAAAACTATAAAAAAAATACAAGAAAAGATGCCTCAATAAAAAACTAAAATAGTACGAATTTTTTAAATGAAATTTTTTTCGTTTTAAAAAATCGAATATTGTGAATGTGAGCCGCAATTGCGGAAACGAAGTGCGTTTGATTGGCTGCTTGCTGTGTTAAGTGTTTCACAACTGTGCAAAAATAGTTAGAGTAAAAAAAAATTAGAATTTTTTCTACAAAGTCAAACACGTACACAGGCTGAAGCGAGCGGTAGGCGGTATGTAGGTAGAAATAACGGTGCGTACGCTTCCGTTTTGCATTTGAGTTTGACATTTTAGGCCATTGAATAAGCAAAACGTGCTTCCAACTAACATCACACCTAAGCAGCTACAGAGCAGAGCAACCGCCGCCCCAACAGCAGAGGCAGTAAGGCTGGCATCCAAGCAGCCGTCACGGGAGGAGATCTCAGTACGGCACTTAGACAATACATACACGCTGTGCAAAATTGTGCCGGTCAGGGCGTGCTAAGTTTAGCCTTATCACTCGCATACGCGTGTTTCCTGTGTCTCTTGGCCGTTGCCTTTGCCTGTGCCTGTGCCTGTGCCTGTGCCTGTGCCTGTGCCCGAGACGTTCAACGGAGGTAGTGAACGCGAAAACATATTGGAATTTCGGGTAAGTGCTAAAAAAAATGCTACTAATTACTTTCATTTGCACTTATGTACATACTTACATATTTACATATGGATATGTACTATTATAATTATTAAAGCAAAAAATTAATTGTTGCTGCTTTTTATTCATAGTTATGTAAATTTATAACAGTATTGCAATTGAAGAAATTATCTGCAAATGGCGAAAGCATTCCACGAGTGAAGTTAACAAAACAAAAAAGTAAAAGGCAAGAATTGAAAAAAGTATGGAAAACGGGAGGAGTCGCTTGCGCCTAAGCAATCGTTTTCTATTCGTTGTGGCCCTTAAAACTCAGCTGTTATACCCTTACACGGATCATAAAATTTTAAATACGGATTCAGTGCGTTAAAACTCCGCTGTTTCTAAGTATATGAATTGTTGCATATTTTTATTAAAATAAAGTTTATGCTTCAATAAAACCTTCGAAAATCAGAGTTGCAAACATTGTGCAAAACTTAAGAAAATTCACTAAATTTTCATAAAATTTTTTTACGTTTTTTTATTACATATTTTCGCATAAATATGGGTATGCGACTTTGTAGTTTAATAAATTCTGGTAAATAAAGTTCAAGCGTTGATCCGGATCAACTCGTTAATTCGCAATTATGTGTGGAAATTAACTGCTATTGATACGGATTAAGTCCTCAAAATTAATACGGATCAGGGGAGTTTTCGATGACAACACTGTCCAAAACGGCCAGCTGTTGTCTATTGTACAAGTAATGCTGGATTTACATGAGGCGATTTTCTAGGCGATTCAACTTTGCTCTGGAAAAATCGCTCGTGTAAATAGTGATTCAAAAATCACAGCTTAAGCAAATAAAGAAGCGAGTTTGGCGTCCGCGGTAGGCGAGAAGTGAGAGCTGCGTAATATACATAATTCCTTAGGACCCAGCTTCGATCCTCGGATCGAGCGATTGCAAAAACTATTTTATATATTTTTTAATTTTTTTTTACTTTATTTTATTTTCTCTTGTTTTATTTTATTTCACATTAGTTATTTTGCTATAAGTTCATTTAAATATTTATAAAAAATAAAAATAATCCACAACAACTATAACACTCAAAATTAATATATTCGCCAAACCATTGGCCAAATGGAATCAAACTGCGTATTTAGCTTTTCTCAAGAATTTTTTATTTGAATTTCGAAAAATATGGTTATTTCAAAAAACTATTTAAAAAATTGGCGGTCGCTGTGGTGTATTGCCAAGCATTGCGCACTTCCACTCCGCAGGGTCTAGGTTTTTTCTTAACAGCGGTCGCCCCTTGGCAGGCAATGGCAAACCTACGAGTGTATTTCTGCCATGAAAAACAGCTTCTGATAAAAATACAATCGTCGTTTGGAGTCGATGTAAAACTGTAGATCCCTCCGCTTTGTGCGACAACATCAAGGCGCACGTCACAGATCGGGGGAGAAGCTCGGCCAAACACTAACATATGTGTGCCAATCTATTAATATTATAATTAAAAAAAATTCAGTGCAATGTAGAAAAACAATATGGGTATGAAATTTAAGAGAAAATTCTGTACAATTAAAGCAGATCAAATTTGGATTCGTATTTGTAAGTGTATAAGGACCAATTGGGTTCGAAAATGTTCTTTTAAATATTATCCATCAATATCATTGAAATTTTGCAATATTTATTCTAGAAAAAATTGTATGTTAGGGACTGATATACACTCGACCATATTATCGAATTTTATCCTTCTAACTATATTAGGATAAAAAAATAAACATAATTAAAAGGCATTTTCAATATCTAATCGTCCTTGCGAACCAAAAAATGTTTATTTTTTAAATTCTACAGAACTTTGCCTTTCATTTGGTACCCATACTGTTTTTTGAATGTTTTAAATGATTTTTGAAATTAATCATATCTTTGAACCCACAAAATCCATTTAAAAAATCCTGGGAAAAACTAAAAATGTGGTTTTACTATATTTGGCCCATAGTTTTGTGAGTATATTGATTGCTTCGTGTCTTTCGATTTTTTTTTTTTGTTTTTGTCGCAGGCTATAATTATCTACTTTTAAAAAAATAAAATGAAAGTTCTCCTAGCCGTGGGACTCGAACCCACGACCTCGCGGCTCAGGGTATAATTTTGATCAGATCAACTGCGGCGTTAATCCGGATCCGTTGCCTTAAGGCTTAATGTTGAATTTTGACATTTTCTTCGTTGAAGATGCTGCTAATATTGTTCCAAATAAAGACCGAATCGAGCATATGTAATAAAAAACGTGTCAAAAATCAACGGTAGGTAAGCCTAAGAATTAAATTTAATTCAATAAACAACTAACCGCAAATTTATACTCAAATATACAATAATACTATGTTGAAAGACGAACTATATTTAAAAAAAATATGCAAATTTTATTTATTTGGACACAGCGAAATTTCAACGCGATTAATAAGTGTCCTAATTTTGGTGGCCGCTACTGTATAGATATATTAGTATGTAAATCAATGTGCAGTATTAGAAAAGAGATCAGAACTACTGCCTACTATTACTAGAAATACTTTTTATGGCTATTTACAACTTTTGTTTACATAGCGTTATAGTTTCCTCTCTTTAGGAGAAACTATTTATCACACCACACCGATTTTTAGGCTGTCTAGTTAAAAATTATATCTCTCTAATTAGTGTATTTTATTTTTGTAATCGGAATGAAAAATGGGGTGTAGAAACCCCTAATTATGTATTTACTTATTCCACTTAATCCGCAGAAATGTTGATTTCAGGTAACATCCAGTAACGTGTAACAAAAAAAAAGTTCAAAACCGGTTCAAAAAGTCCCGTTCTAGTAGGAGTTATTGGGTTCAAATGTTATATGAAAAACAGTTGTGACTAAATTCTACTGAAGTCATTTAAAATATAAAATGGCAAGTTTTAAAATTTGATTTTTATCTAAAAGGAAAAACTTTTACGAATTGCGCATCTTTTGTTAATTTTACTACCTTGTAACCGTACCTTAAAGTACTAGAAATTCATACATACATAACTGATGAACACAATAATAGCTGCAAAATTTAAAATGATGGTGTCAGCAACTTATTTCGATCCATTTCAAATAAAAGTTTCAAACTTACACAAAGTTCACAAAAGTTATAAATTAAACAAAAACTTTCATCAAAACTTCAAACTCTTTATTTAGAATTTAAAGAAAATTTTGGAGAATGTATCCAATTTAAAATAAGAAAAAATATATGAAATAAGGTCCGAATATTTATGTGAAATTAAAAAAAAAAGTTTAATAAATTAAAAGAGTTTTATTATAAAAATAAAAAAATATTAAGTTAAAAAGGCAAAGGCATAAAACAGTTTCCTAAAATTAAATGACAAAAAAATTTTCTCTTCAAAATATTAAAATCGGAAAATTAAATTTAAACTAATATCTAATAAACAATAAAATCTAAATTTTAAAGGAAATTAAAGTAAAAAAATAAAAATAAAAATAAAAATAAAATAAAAGTAGACGAAATCTAAAAAAAAAAAAAATATTTTTCTTTTTAAAAGAATAAAATTTAAAAGTTAAAGGAAAATTAAAAGAGGGAAAGGTAAATAGGTTTCAAAAATGAAATGAAATTAAAAAATTAATTTTATTTGTAAAAATTAAAAGAATTTTAAATTAAAAAATGGTTTTGTCTCCTACCCTGTCAGAAGCATCAACAATCAACAGTCAAAAAGAAAAAAAATCAACTTATTTTTCACTTACACGAAAAAACTAACACAAAAATTGTCAGCTAATAATTAGGTCGTATCCAAAGTGTATTAAACAAGGTTTGATTGACAACTCAGTGCGGCACCACTCTCTTAAGGTACTATAATGTCAAAAGATATAAACAAACGATTCAAAATTCATAATTTTTTTAAATTTGACTTTATAGGATGATTTTTCCGAGAGCAATGTCAAATTCAATCACACATTTTGTTAAATACATTTCGATCGTGTCTGATTTGACTGCGAAAACGTACTTTAAGACTATTTCCCTAATTTCTTCGAGACTATAACTGCGACACCGCGGTTGCTATCTGTTCACGAAAGGAATCATAATTGGTTGTTTTGAACGTTTTGCTTTTTTTGTCCAAATAATTTAAATTTGCAATCATGTATAGATATACAGTAGACAGCATCACCAAAAAAAGTTGCGGTTTTCCGCCGGGATTACAAAATTTATTATATTTTAAGACGTCCACCAAAATATTCCGGAAAAATATTAAGATTAAAGCGAGCTGGACCAATTTGAAAATACCTCCAAAAATGGAGTTTTTTTTATGAATAAAAATAGTTTCCTAAAGAACTTTTTGAAAAAAGTCTCCTCAGATGACTGTTGTGATTAGGCTTAAAAAATCTGCATACAAATATTTAAAAATCTTTTCAACGGAATCGTAATAACGAGATTTTTGATGCTGTTTTTTTTTACTTTTTTAAAGATTGATTTACGAAAACCTTAAATAACTGGGCCACAACTATTCTGATTTAGATTTATGGGATCTCGGTAGAAAGGTATTTTCCCACTATTTTTATTTATGTGCAAAAAAAGTCATTCGTGTCCCAATTTTTTTTTTTTTCAAATACCAACACATCTCAATTCAACTTTGAATGATGTTCGTTCATCCTTCCTTTCTCTTTCATCCTTTGAATGAGCTTATTAGCAAATAAATAAAAAGGATGAGAAAATATCTTTCCAATGATACCTCACAAGTCTAAATCGGAAGAGTTTAGGTTCAGGTCTTCAAGTTTTTCTTATACCAATCTTTGAAAAAAGTTAAAAAATAGCATCAAACATCTCATTATTAAACCGTTTTGTCATTTGAGGGGATTTTTTCAAAAAACATCTTTAAGAAACTACTTTTATTCATAAAAAAATCTTCATTTTTGGAGGTGTTTTCAAATCGGTTCAGCTCGCTTAAATCTTAATATTTTTCCGAAATATTTTGGTAGACTCCTTAAAATAAAAAAGATTTTATAATTCCAATGGAAAAACAGTACCGGTTATTTTTTTGTATGGGGAGTGATGCAGTCTAACATACAGTGACTCTAAATTCAGATTAAAAAGTTGAAATTTGATGAAAATTTGTGGAATTTTCGTAAATTTTTGTATAAAGTTTGAAACTGTGATTTATATGGTTTTGGTTAAAGATTGGACGGTATTTTTTATCGTATTGACTTTTATCGAAAATATCGAGCCCCAACCGGCAAAATAACGTAAGCGACATTTTTTTCAAAATTTTAAAATTGATGCAGAAATGCCTCTAGATGCCCTAGGAATATTTCTGCATCATAAACAAAATTTTGAAAAAATGTCGCTTGCGTTATTTTGGCGGTTAGGGCACGATATAACGTTTAATTGTAAAGTATAATAAAGCATGTGTGATATCGGTTAGATTTTTCAATATTTATAAAATATAAACAAGCGGTCTTCAAACTAAATATTTGTTAAATACGCCTTCTGCTTATAGGTTATAGAAATTTCGTCTAAGCGAAGTTCAAATTCATTATATTGTGTACACTGCTTTTCTAGCTTACACATTTCTCGGATCGTCCGCCCCTCCCGACCACCGCAGTCGTCCCACAATATCACACATACAAATACGAAAAAAGTCACACCCCCCGTTCACTCACTCTTCAACGCTGACTGTTCTCATCACACACGGCCTGTTGGCCACTGGTATGCACAGAGCAGCTAAATATTTGCCGGCTTTCTGAGCACGTCTTTTCACATCCAGCTGTTGCTATACAATGTTCCGACTTAGGTTAGCACGCACATTGCTTTCGTAACATTTGGGCCCCACTACTTTCTTAGCCGTACTATTCCACTTACATATGTACATATGTATGTATATTCTAAAGCTGAGAGTTCTATGCGAATTTTTTGAGTATTTTAATAATCCGGATATCCGAATATTCGAATATCTCATTAAAAAGTTCAAATATCCTGATGAACGGATATTAACCGGATAACAAAATGAACCTACATTAAATGGATATCCACATATTGAAATCTAAAAAATCTATGTAAATATTAATACGCTAACATAAATTTTGTATCCGTTCGTTTGGCGATTTCAAAACCAAGCACACCACTGGAAAGGTATTTTTTTTTAGCTTTTATGGGTTCAAAATAGGTTGAAAATTACGGCCAAAGTTACCGCTTGAAAATTTCCATATTTGTGTATAGTTGTTGTTGCAACCTGTTCAATTTGAGTTGTTTTCGCATTTTGTTTTACTTTGTGTTTGAAATTAAACTTTCTAATAAAGATAAATGTGATGATGAAGAAGTAAACGATAGCGATTAAGAAAAAAATATTTAATAAATATTTAATAGAGACGAAAATGAAAACAATGAGAAATACATAAGAATGAGGGTAACTGAAAGGGTAAGCAAATTTATTGAATTTTTTAATTGAAACTTCTTTACCGGCTGTTGGTTGGTTGGGAGTAAATTGGTAAATTCAACAGAAATTTCACACGGAAATGGTTGCAAGAGAAAAGGTGCTTGTTATATGCATGCACATGGTATTAATTTAACAATTTAGCGGTGTAAGAAGATTTATATTAAGCCCAATAGAAGAATGATAGTAAAGGTTAGTACGTACCAGTGTTGGCACTAATCGGTTGATTTTTTAATCAATTAGTTAATTCGATTGAATTCAATCCGATTACAGTTAATCATGATTAATTTTAATCTGATTAAACAGCTAATCGTAACCGCGATGAAAAAAATTTATTTTCAGTCATTAACTTTTAATTTGATTAAGTAGGTTTGGCGATTAATTAATTTACGCTGGAATTTTCCTGTGCATACAAGGCCAGTTAATCGTGTATGGCTAAGTCGGTTTTCCTCATCAATCTAAGCAATTTGGTGTGCATTTTCATCTATTCAAACAGACGTTATGTAAACTAGGTTTTAATATCGCTCTGACATATGCGATGGGTGTAAAAATTCCTTGTTTATGTATTACTAATAAAAATAATAATTTTTTTTTATATATAACCCATTTTTATAAGTATGAAACACAAAAGAATAACTATAACTCTTGTTTTGGTTTCTGATTTTATTTTTAATTGGATTAACGATTAATGACTAAAATTAATTAATCGTCATCACAACCGACGATTAACGATTTAAAAAATTTAATCATTAATCGTACAGATGATTACGATTAATTAATTTTAATCGTTAATCGTGATTAATATTTTAATCCTTAATTTTTAATCCTTAATCAGATTAACATTTTGCCAATACTGGTACGTACATACATACATACATAGAGAAGAAAAGGATACAGGCAAAGGCAACAAGCAATTTTTAAGTAAAAGAATCCGACTTCAATTCTCATATAAAAACATATATATATATATATATATATATATATATATTTCATGATCCAATGATCGAATCTAAACCAGATTAGTATGGGACCACCTCTGTGACACTACCTTTCCCATGCAAATAGAATTATCGAAATCGGTTGACGTGGTTCAAAGTTATGCATATATACACATAAAATATATATATACATAAAAAAAAAATCAAAAAAAACAAAAAATAAATAAAAAAGTTTTCCGACGAACTGATAACCTCCTCTTTTTTTGGAAGTCGGTTAAAAAAGAAGATCAAGGTAAATTGAAACACTTTAAGGTAAAGGTGAAGGGGAATACGCAAAAATAAAGATAAGTATGACGAAAAACATGAGGATGAAGGTTGACATTGTTATCGGTATAATACTCTATATTGTTATCGATATAATAATCTATAATAATCAATACAATCTATATAATGGCCGACAGCGATACCGATATACTAATCAGCACATCACATGTGATCACGTTATATGACATCACATGATATGACATCAAATGACATGATATAACATGATATCACATCACATGATATGACAACACATGATGCGACACCACATGATACCTAAATTACATAGAAAAATATTTGTTTCTATAATGAAAAACGTGGTTGTTGAAAGCATGCGCATTGTTGTTTTCTTTCAAAATTAAATTGTAAAAAGCTAATAACAAGTTATGGTTATGATATTTCAGACCCCTTACAAAACCCGGCTCGGGGGAACCCCCTTTCTCACCTCTGGACGGGCCTGAGTAGAGATAAAGATAGAAAAAGATAAAATATAACCTTAAGCATATAACATTATATTAACTAGCCTATCGTTTTATTCACAATTTCTAGGTATGCAACGTATTTTCCTCTCTCTCTAATGTGGTCCAGCCGCACTTATTATTTTTCGATAGGAATTGAAATAAATTCTATTATAAAAAATTTAGTTATCGAAAACTATCAAGTTACCGAATTTTATCGAATCATCGAAGTTTGTAATTATCGAAATTTATCGAGTTATCCATGTTTATTGAGTTATCGCAACGTGTAGAATTATTCAAATTTATCAATGTCTACTGAGTTGTCGAAATTTATAGACACAGAAAATTATTAGTCGAAATTTGCGGATAGTTATCCAGCTATAAAAATTTATGGGATTAGCGAAATTTCTCAAGATAATGAAATTTATCAAGTTATTTTTTATTGCATTATCATTATTTATGGAGTTAACAAAATTTATCGAGGTGTCGTAATGAATAAAGTTCTTTGAACTTATCGAATCATCGATATTTTTTAGTTAACTGAAAATTGTCGATTCATCGAATCGAAGTTTTTGAAACTTTCAAAATATATCCAGTTATCGAAATTTCAATATTATATAAATTTATCGAAATATCACTGCTTATTGAATTTTATCGCGTTATCAAAGAAATTGGTCGATAGCTTTTGAAAAATATGTAGCTATCAAATTAACCGCGTAATCGAAATTTATAAAGAGATCCAAAGTTTGTCGAGTAATCGACTTATATAGAGATATATGTATACATTTTGGAGTTATCCAAATATATCAAACCCTAGAAATACACAGTTATCGAAATTTATTGAAATTAGTCGAGATATCGAATTTTGTTGAGTTAAGGATTTTAGTGTTTTTGAAATTCATTGAGTTATCGATATGTATCAAATTATCGAAATTTATCGACAAACTGGAATGTATCAGGTATATTCCTGCCAAAGTCCTCCGAAGACCTTCACAGATATAAAAAATTTAGGTCACGTTTTAGTTCGAATGCAGGAGATTTTCCGGGAAGTAGTTTGTACATTATCTGTTAAACGACGTGCTAAGTTTGAAAACTTCTCCAAGGGATTTAAAAAAACTAGAACAACGGTCGAATTTTGACAGTAACTGGCACCCCCGATAGATTCAGTAATTTTGACAACAATTTTACGAATCCGTTCAAATACTGTTTAGAATATCCGTATATACGGACATCCAAATGAACGGATATCAATCGGATATCCGGAATTTATTCGTATACACGAATATCTGAACGCATATACGAATATACGGATAGTCCCTATTATGAACGCCCTGCATCAAGACTTCTTCCTCACTCATCACAGCATTTTTCCTGACGCTCGGCGTGCATTTTCTCCGTTACCGCAGTAAAAGTTTGTGGACCAGCAAGGATGATTCTAGTGGTGTTTGATGACAAGCACCGACACGGGGACGGGTACGGGTACGGGTACGACTACGCGACTTTACGCAATTTTACTACCAAACACACTCCATTATGCTTATGCATATGTACGTATGCATGTATGCAAGTATTCTATTCTATTTCACTCTATTCGCTTCTACTTTAAACTATTCCATTCTGCGGAAACCGTGACTACTCGTACAATTGCTGTTGCTGTAGCCTTTACTGCTACTTTTGTTGGCATTGTAGAAGTATATATGTATGAATTCCTTTGTTGCTGTCATTGCTACTACTTAAAATGTATGTATGTATGTATGTTTGGTTGCAAGCCAGTTGTATGTATGCACGTACATACATACATATGTATGTTTGAACTTCGGTGAACACACGAATGTACGTACATTTTTCTTTCGCCGCGTTTTGCTCATTTCCTGCTGATTTATAGTTCTAATAATAGGTTCACTCAACGCAACTTACCCAAACGAAAGGATAATGTATACTCAGCCACACATACACAAACACGACGATTCGTAAGCTTTGTATAGCGCACATATAGGCGCACTACAAGCTCAGCAGCATGCATGTACCTGTGTACAAATCTACAGTTGTGCGCAAAATAGAAGGCTATTTTTGACTATTTGTCTCTTGTTCATTTAATTTTTATTATTATTTTTTTGTATAAAAGCCTTGCCTGCTTATATATGTACACCATATAAATTCACGTTTCAAACTTTGTACAGAAATTATAATTATAAATCTACTGCTTCAGTAAAATTTTAATAGCATATTTAGACAAAATTCTGGTATGCAGTTTTGTAGCTCCTTAACAGTAGTATAATGAAGTGAAACTTTTAAGTCAGTAAAAGATTTAGCAAACTGGAAATTTGCACTTTGTTATATGCACTATCATTTAATGGGCTGCAAAGCTGCATACCAAAATTTTTGCTTTAGATTCTGATTAAAAATATTGCAGAATTTTTAAAGTTTTTTTACAAAGTTTGAGATGTTAATTTATATCGACCCCTTTGCGCCGAACGATTGTATGTGACATTTTTTACGAAATTCACTTTTTGATGCAACTTTTTTCTACACTCCATAACGCATCACCTGTTAAAATATTACACTGTACGGCAAAATAAATTTTTTTTTTCTGGGTATTGCACCAAACCAATTTTTTAAGATATTTAGTCATAGGTAAAACAGGGATTTTTCGTTTTTCGAAGTTAGCCTCCGAAATCGAGATATAGGCCTTCGAAGTTCAAAATGGGACCTTTGGTAAAAAATTATATTTAATTATTGCATGTAAGTAACTAAAAACCAAAAACTATGGACGTAGTCCTCCTTTTTCTCTTATTTAAATGGTGTATAACTTTTTTTTGCAAACTTATATTACAGGTGCTTTAAGGGGTCAAAGTTCAGGTCTTCGAAAAATTAAATTCCTTATATTGCAAACAATTTTGAACTGATTTTTAAAAAAATTATATCGTGGTAAGGCGATTAGACCCCCTTTCTTCCGATATGCACATTTGTATACTTCGTATATACAAATTTTAGAAAAAACGCATTTAAATGAAAAAATAAATTTTTTTATAAAAAAAAGTATTTTAAACAAAAAAATCATTAAAAGTTTTGTTTTTTTTTTAAATTGGTGTCGTTGTAAATAAGATTAAATCCTCTTTCTTCTGATATACATATTTGTATACTTCGTACATAAAAATTTGAGAAACAACACATTTAAGGAAAAAATACCTTTTTTTATAAAAAAGAATTAAACAAAAAAATCACTAACCGATGTTTAAAAGGTTGGTAGCATTGTAAAGGTGATTAAATCCCCTTTCTTCTGATATGCATATTTGTATACTTTGTAAATAAGAATTAAAACAAAAAACATATTTAAAGGAAAAAATAACTTTTTTTATAAGAAAGAGTATTTTAGACAAAAAAATTCTAACCGATTTTTAAAAAATTGGTATGGCTGTCAAGGCAAAAAAAAACCCCTCTTCTCTGAAATGCATATTTGTATACTTCTTATATAAAAATTTGAGAAAAGCCACATATAAAGGAAAAAATAACTTTTTTTTTATAAAACAAAACATATTTTAAATTAAAAAATTACCAACCGATTTTTAAACAATTGGTACTATTATAAAGGCGATCAAACCCTCTTTCTTCCGATATATATATTAAATTAAAATTTGAGAAAGACACTTAAAAGGAAAAAATACCAATTTTTTCTTATAAAAAATATTTTAAACAAAAAAATTACTAATTATTTATACAATTGAATACTTTATTTAAATAAAACAGAAAATTACCTTTAATTTTTATACATAACCTGTTATGTAAAAAATCAAAAACCATGGTGTTTTTATATTTTTATATGCCTTAGACTTCTGTTACATATACTTTATACTTGGTTTATTTTTAACAGGGCTGTCGGTGAATAAGAACGAATTAATGCTTAAAATACTATCGGATTAACTCATCTTTCGTACTGCATTGTCATCGGTCAAGCGTGAAGTTTCAAGACTCTCGGTCATCGGGAAGTTGGTCAAAAATTGATTGCAAAATTTGCCCCTAACAAATATACATACATACATACACACATAAAGAGCAAGTTCAATAAAAGCTTGTAATAATAAAAATTAACTCTCCTATAAAATATGGTTTTTTGTAACATACAATATTTTACGCAAAGGTGTCGTTATGTCGCTGGACTTTTATAAGAAAATAATAAACATTAAATAAACAAAATAAAGTTTGTTCAAAACTGGTCCAAACATCGCACTTCTATTATTTTGTAGACCACTGTACATACATATGTACATATATTAGTAAGCTTACGGCCTCACAATCATTCGTTCACCTATCACACGCTTGCTTTTACTATCTAAACGTATGCATATTAGGGTGCTGCAGAAATGAATGTGAAAAGGTTAAATCCGAATTTTTATGCTCTATCCCCTAGGATTGTTCCATACCGGAAAAAATTATACCCTTTTTTTATTTTGAAAATAAAAATTATTTAGAGGTCGCTCAATGAGCTCAAAGTTGTTCATGCATTTTATATGGTGCAAAAACAAGTTTTCGTTGAAATTGTATAGAATTCTTGAAAATCAATATTTTCGATTGGAAAACTTTGTTTCTGTTCAGGAGACTGCCAATAATAATACCCAATAGCTTGTTATACCATTTTTTAATACTAGCGATTTTATGGGTCCTTACATTGCAATTTTTCGGGTTTTTAGGGGCCCGATAAAAAAAAAGTTTATAATAAAAAATGGTAAAAAACAATTGGATCTTGTTAGTGGTAGTCTCCTGAAGAGAAACAATCGATCGAATTTCAAGAATTCTATACCATTTCTACGAAAACTTGTTTTCCCATATACTTATGTAAAATACATGGAACACTTTTAGCGCTTTAAGCGACCTCTAAATATTTGTTGACGTTATTATAAAAGCACAGGTCTATAGTTTTATTTCGGTATAGAACAATGCTAGGGGGTCAGAGCATAATTTATTTTATTTTTTTTTTACCACCCTAATGTATGTACATACACACAGGAGCAGTCGCACTGCGAGTTTTACTTTTTTATGCTTATTTTAAGCGTCCTGCCACTTTGCTTGCTCGCAAACACTCTCGCATTCGTATTCATACTTGCGCTCGCACTAAAATCAATTTTAAATTGGGGTATAAAATAAATTCAAAAAATAATAATAATGAGCGAAAATTTTTGCGTTTGCAACATCTAAAAAGCATTTAACTGGCACATTTCCTAATGACTCTTCATTGCGGCAGCCAAAAGCAGCATACGAAGTGGGAAATTGCTTTTATGGGCGTGAAGGTACATTCATACATAGATACATACCTATTTATACTTACTTTGTACATGCAGATATACAACGGAGATACATCCATACACAAACACATAAATTCGCCGGAGTACACAGAAAGTTCTTCATTTACTTTGGTATGTATTTATCCTTGATTCGCGGTATTACTTTATTACTTGTGTATAAGTAAGTGGATTATAATTTGATAAGATTAAAGTGGAAAATTGTGGTAGCACTTTTTAATTTTTATTAGTTGGTCTTTTTGATGATCAATTAGCGGTTATCTTGCTGCGTTTACATCTAATTACTCACTTATTGCTTAGCGGCGGAAAATTTAATGGCTAAAGATATAAATAAGTAGTATTGGGCAGTGTTAATTAAGCACATAATATGCGTTATTGTTGTGTGTTGTTGTATATATATAAAATAGTACCCTGAAATGCCAGCTTAATAGGGTCGAGCCCCCCTAAATTTCATTCTGGCTACGCCGATGCCAATGAGCATTCATACCGAGTACCATCGGGACCAAATTTTCCGAAAAAATATCCGTATAATATATACATATTTACTAGTGAACCCACATGGCGTTACAACGCCAAAATTGAATTTAACTTTTTAAAAAGGTTACAACCCTATTCAAAACCCTAAATAAACATTCCACATATTTCATCTACATACATACATCTGTAAGGGACATTTCTGAGTATAGAGAGTTCACGCAAAATGTCGGTTTTTCATTTCAACAAATTTCCAATTACCTCAAAAACAGTTCAAACTTCAAAAAATAAAACCTTATTGCACCTCTACAGGCCCTGCTCCTTAATTTGACATCTCTCATAAATCCTTTTTTAACCCATTTCGATGAATAACCATCTTTTAATGGTTCATATAACTTGTTAAATGATTTGAATTTACCTTTTCCAACGGGTGGCAACCCTCTTCCTACACAAAAAAATATATATATAAATGCTTCTTAACACTCTTTTGTTTTAATAATTGATATAACTTGTGAAGAACATAACTAAATTTTAATTTTAAAATAGGCTGCAAGCCTCGTCAATATTATTTTCCTCTGCTACCTTCCCTTTCGTCTGGCATTCATATGCTGAATATTTCAATTTTCCAATTCCTGTAATTCAAATTGCATTTGAATAATATATCAATAATATGAATCAGATTTTTTAACAAATGGCAACTCTTTTCGAAAAAGCATGCCTTATTTACAGGCCCTTTATTTTAACACCTCTGGAAATCGAGCAAATTTGATTAGCTGGACAAAAAATTCCTTGTATATATATAGATTTATTGCTTACTAATTTCCCAACTATTTGGATGAGATGCCGACATGCCCTTCCCATTTGTGGCTTGCCTGTTGATGTGGCAAGGACATATTTTTGTGTAAAAACCCTATTTTTTCTCTTTACATTGTCGTCTTTTAGCTCGATACATTTAGTCCACCGTTTTTTCTGTTTTTATTCCTTCCATATAATAGGTTTTCTCGGGGCCATCGAAAAAACGACCCACATCTCTTATAACGCATTTTTCCAGGTTTGGAAACCGGTTCCCAGGTTAGGTTAAGTTATCAGACTACCTCCGTTGATGGAGGCCTACTTAGATGCGACTAAGCTGTTCGTTGTGATGCTTTTAAGAGGGTAGAGGGAAAGCAATGGCGGGAGTCCAGAAGATAAGGGGATGGTAGGGAGAGAGGGGGAAAAGTAAGGGAGAATGACGAGGCTTCTTGTAAGATAAACGCTCCGTACAGCGAGTTCGAAAAAAGGCTCTTAAACATTAGGCTCGCAAAGGCAGGGCACCAGACCAACAGTTGTTGAAATGCTGTTGTTGCAGTAAGGGTCATCGATGATTTTCAGCTTTACGGCATGATTACCTATCGCGCAATGATCAGTTAGCACTCCCACCAATAGCGAGAGATGTAACTGGCTTAGTCTGTAGAATTCACCAGGACGCCTCCGGCCTACACGTGGCCAGAAGGATTTTGCCACCTTTCATTCCAAAGTCCAGGTGAAGTCCCAGACCTTCTCTATCTGGAAGTGATTCCTCAAGGGTTCCCTGCCTTACCAGATCATCGGCCAGCGATTTCGCTGTGACCTGTAACCCAAATAAGCTTAATAGCGAAGTGATCAGATGCGGTCGAAAAGGAAGTCAGACACTATTTCACCGTTTTCGAACGCACCGTCAAGGAGCCAAGAGCCTTGATAGCTGCTTGGCCTTCGGAATCAATATTCACCTCCCTAAAAGGTGTCATACTGGAGAGAAACGAATCCGAAACCTTTTTTAAATGCGGTCACCTCTGCTTGGAAAACGCGGCGGTGATCCGGTAACCTAAATATCATACTGATGGAAAGCTCTTTGCAGATGACATCTCCACCTACCTTCCCGTTCGGTTTCGATCCATCTGTAAATAAGTTTACAAGACCACTGTACCCCAATTTCAATCCCACCTAAACCTCAACCTCAATCTTAATCTTAATATAATTTTAATCTTTTTTTCATCTTAAAATTAATCTCAATTCAAATCTCAATCTTAATTTTAGCTTTATTCTTAATCTTAATCTTAATTTTAGTCATAATATTATTCTTAGTCTTAATCGTAATCTTAATCCAAATCTCAATTTAAATCTCAATTTTAATCTTGCCATTTTTTCAAGTTAGTCGAAATTTTGAGGGTGTACGAGTCAAACGGATCTCAGATTCGCATTCAGCGGCTCGAAGTACATGCCAATAGGTGGGTCTGGTTAAAAGCAGGCACCACTTATTTTTGTGTGCTGATGTAATGTAATTGAGCCTGCAATTTTACTACAAATATTTAAGAGTTAATATAGGAAAAAGTATACCACCAAAATCATAAACTTCGAAGGATAAAAACAAAAAATATCAGAATTATGAAAAAATATTTTCAAAGAAAAGTTATACATTTTCAAATGTCACATCAAGTTTTAAAAATTAAAATTTATTCGTAATTAAATTATATGTTTAATATAGAAAATACCGTGCATTTTCATGAAAAGTATAGTTTTTTCACATACATACAAAGCTTACCAAACCTCCCCAACGATTTCTAGAATAATTTTCATATCAATTGGAAACTTTATTTATGTATAATTGTAATGTAGAAATTTTGTAAAAAATTTTGGATGTGCAGTTAACACGCTTATAAAATTTTAGTAAAATAAATGGAAAAAATGCTAAAAACGCCGTCCAGAAAAAATAAAAATAAATTATTAAAAATCAATGCGATTTTTTAGCCATTCAAAACTTGCAGTTATTTTACAAAATTTTGTTAGTCTGTTAACTGCATACTTAAAAATTGTATACAACTTCTGGTTAAAAAGCTCGAAATTTAGATACAAATTTGTGGAATTTTTCAAAATTCTGTTTTAAGTTTGAAAGTTGTATAAAAAATAACAAAAAAGTTTTAGCTTGAAAAACATTGTAAATAAGTATTAAAAACAAAACACCATTCATCCACTTCTGGCCGCCAGTGTAACTGATAACCTTTAAACACAGCAAATGTACAAATGCATGTCTTTTAACAAAACAAAAAAAAAAACATTTTTAGGTTTACCTTCATTGGCGCAAACAATTCGCTTTCGTTGAAAAGCATCAAAATATTTGGTATGCAGTCCATCCTTGCAACATTTATTGCATGCATATGTATGTATGTACATAAGTACGTATGTATGTATGTACAGTTGTGAATTTTGAGGCTGTATGTACTCGCACAAATTGTCAATACCAATAACGGTGCTGTGGAACATGCCAAAATGTCTCCTCTACTTACAATAAATGACAAACATATCCGCAAGCAAACTTTTCCATCGATTAACTTTTGCGGTAATAATAAATATTAAAGCTTGTAGTTTTGTGTGTGCGTGTGTGTGTATAAATTGGTAGGGTATGGGTATGCCAGTAAAAGCTAAAAATAGTAGCATTATTCATTACATAAAAGTAAAAGCTATACAAAATATTTCATATCCTGGTAATTATCATATGAAGCATGATATTAAAGAAGGAATTAACTAAAAATAAATGGCAATTTTTTTGGGTAGATAAAATATACTCATGTACATACATGTGTATACATATATGTAATTGCGCTTAAAAAAGAAAATACGAAAAAAAAATATTTTGGGAAGATACTACCAAAAAGGGTGAACTACATGCATATATTGGCATATTCATAGTCAAAATACAGTTGATTGTAGCTTTTTTGAAATACGTATATTTCGTTGAAGATTATGTCAAAAAGCTGCAACTGACTTCAACGATTTTTTTTTTTACTATAAATACGCCCGTAGTTTTTAGTCTCGAAAGAATATCTCCGACTTTCGTCGCTTGGTTTGCTAATTTTCTGTGCGTACATATCAGTTCAAGTGTCTTCGAACGTTTAGGTCGACAATTTAGTAGTGACCCTACTAACAAATTAGCAAATATGGGCACATTGGATCAAATTGACAACGTAGTTGACAATGTTCAGTTTACGGGAACCACTTATGGTGAGCATATTATTTAACAAAAAATATAGCACAATTTAAACATGGTGCATTTACAGCGCTCAACATCCGAACCAATAAGATACCAAATAGCGTGATTAATAATTTCTTAAATCACATATGTTTCATGTAACACTGCGGATAATGCAAAATTTTTTGCGATAAGGCAATTTAAGGTATTTTAAATCAATACGCACTAGTTAATTATTTTTTATTGCCTAAAAAATTCTTTAAACAACTTTTAAAATTTCCAAAACAATAATTTGCTGAAGTGTTTATGTTAAAAAAAAGTGTCACCACCTTCTTTTTTATATCATATATGTATAATATTTAAGGCTGCGGTTACCATGCATGCGTATTCTGACGATATTTGTCTGGCGAGTTCGTCTCAAAAAATACGTTTTCGTATTTAAAAAAATTTACAACAAAAATTGATTAATAATTTTTAGAAAAATTCAAAGTATGTACACTAGGGTGGTCCAAAAATGCATGTGAAAAAGTAAAGTCAGAATTTCTATGCTCTCATCCCATAGGATTGTTCTATACCAGAGGTTCACAAACCTTTTTTTCCCGTAGACCCCTTTTGAACTTTATTGGTTTCGGTGGACCCCCTCCTGCCTTTTCTAACATATTCCCAATAGTCCGGGAGGCAGCGACAGATTTTTGCGACCAATTTTAGTTTTGCTCATATTCTTTTCAATGCATCGTATAATGCTCCTATAAAGCCTAGTAACGTTCCGCTGCGGCACCACGGGTGGGTTGGGCTACAGTAGCCTCCCACGCAAACAAAAAATAAAATAAAAAATTTAATTATCTCCCTTTTGCTAGAAATGATATGAATGTTAGAGTGTATAGTAAAGAGTAAGAAAACGATGTTCAGCTGGATGTATGTGGGTGGGTTATAATTCAGCTGCTCAGGTGAATTATAAATGAATAAAATAAATAAATGAAAAAAAATATATGATTTTAGTTCGCACGAAAATTGGTCTGGTGATAGTTGATATGATACTTAAATCAAATCAAACATTCAGCTGGCTGTATGTGGGTGGAAAAACGTTCAGCTGAGGCAGTGAAGGTGTAACACGGAAAGAAGGTAGAAGGATGCTCGATACTTCGAATTATTTTACCATCTCAGACTATATACTTATGGCAAGCGTCAGCGTTTACATAAATAGATTTATTATTTATATACGGCACCATGTAATCCTCTGCCCAATGGTCAACAAAAAACTTAACAATAGCCTCTTTGAAGTCGACATTTTTCAACCCGCCTGTGAAGTCGGTCGGTCATACTTGCTCAAACCCGATGATGCTAAAATTTGACAGTTGCATTCCTCCGATTTTGTGTTCAGTGTCTTTGATTGACGGAAACATATATCGATCAAAAGTGATGATGAGATGATGAGATTTCCGAAAGCGATTCTAATAGCCATTTGGATGACGACGCTACAAGCTCGTCAGTAGACCAAAGCGAGGAAGAAACCTTATTTGATTTATGTATATATGCTATGTACAATATTGTGTACGTCAAATAAACATTTTCATTGATATACTTCTTCATTTATTAACATGAACGTCACTTGTACGATAGTTGCATGAGTAAATACGTGTAACTTTAGATACATTCTATAAGTTCAGGCGATAATTGGTTATATGATAGTTCACATATCACTTTAAACCAAAAAAAAAACGCTCATCTGACTGTATGCGGGCGGAAAGACGTTCAGTTGACGTATTAAAGTTACGAGTGCCCTGAGAGCTCATTTACCTTCTTTCCGCGTTACACCTTCACTGCCTCAGCTGAACGTTTTTCTACCCACATACAGCCAGCTGAATGTTTGATTTGATTTAAGTGTCATATCAACTATCACCTGACCAATTTTCGTGCGAACTAAAATAATAAATTTTATTTGAAATAATTAAAATTTTTTTATGTTTGCGTGGGAGGCTGCTGTAGCCGAACCCACCCACAATGGCGCAGCGGAACGTTACTACGCTTCATAGCGACATCATGCGAGTCATATACATTAATATGGCTATTGACAAAAATATGTCGCTGGCTCCCGGACTGTAGTCCTCTCATCAAAAAAATGCGAAGATTAGATCTAACGATGAAAAACTAAACAAAACTAAATTCGGAGTGGAAAAAATAAAGATAAAATATTTTCTTGTGTTCCATCTATTGAAATAATGTGATAACAACACGCTTGCAAGTTTTATAAAACAGAGCTCGTAAAGCGAACAAAGTACTCTCTCGCTCTGAAGAGTTATATCTTAAGGAGCACTCCGAGCGCTAGCGTTATTTACATTCTCTTCACCATACACTCCTCGGATCACTCATGAATTTGCATGTGGCGAATTTGTAAAATAGTTTTTATTTTTATCACTCCGAATTTAAAGTGATGCGAAAAACATTTCACACATTTTTAAAGACAACAACAAAATCGCAAAGCCTTTTACGTCAAACTTTAAATTCAGAAACTGACAATAGAGAAAAAACCGAATCTAGAAAAATAGTTGACAAACAACCAAGCAAGCAAGAAGCACAAAAAGTGGTCCACCGTCCAACCTCTTCAAGGCAGGATGTGCATATGGAGTTGTCAATTACGTTTATCACAGTCAGGTGTTTGTGCCACCTGAAGTGCCCAGTCAGCAGTTCTAGAAGTTGTCTGTGGGCTCATCTGCCCAATGAGAGCAAAAAACTAAACAGAACTTCTGATATTGAAGGCAACATGAGTTTTGCCCACCCGCATTCCCTAGATGCCCCCAATCATTGCTGAGCGAAGTTTTCACCCAGTTTCTGCTGGTGGCTTCGATGGCCGAAGTGGAGAGTGCTATAACTGGTTGCGTATCGAGAAATGCCTGGTCTAAGCCAAGTGTGGCCAAATGGTCAGATGTTTCATTACCATCTAGTCCCGGGTAACTGGCACCCACAGTAAAGCAAGCTCTATATGTTTATCAACATAATTTATTCGAGACTTGCATTTCCGTACCAGTGAGAAAGTATTTAGTTAGAGGGCTGCCCAATGCCTTAAGTCACTCAAAGAGCTCAAAAATTCCCATGTATTTTATATGAAAAAAAAACACTTTTCGTAGAAATGGTATAGATTTCTTGAATAGCGTTAAACTCTGTTTCTCTTCAGGAGATTCCCAATAATAATACCTAATTATTTATTTAAAAATTTTTTGTAGTAACTATATTTTATAGGTCCGCCAAAACTCCCAGAAAATGCGATGGGGGATACTTAAAAAAGCTTTAGTATTAAAAATTGGTTAAATAACTAATTGGAGAACCAGAGTTTTCCGATCAAAAAATATTTTCAAATATATTTGCAAGAACTCGATACCATTTCTACGAAAAGTTGTTTTTTCCCCATATAAAATACATAAACAACTTTGATCACTTTGAGCGACTTTAAAATATTTTTTGATTTCAAAATAAAAAAATTGGAGTACATTTTTTTCGATATAGAACAATCCTAGGGATGAGAGCATTAAAATTCCGACTTTACTTGTTTTAGACCACCCTAACGTACACTGTTTTGTAGCCCGTTAAATTCTAGTAATAATGTGCAAGTTTCAAGAGGAATTCTCATTGATTTTTGATATTTTTTCTGCCAACGGTGTTATTATTTTCTTCCACGCAAAGCAAATTGTCAAACATGGTAACATTGTATGGAAGAAAATGCGTGACTCCGTCAACAACAAAAAAAAAGTTGCCACTTCAAAAAGTTGTCGCTGTACAACTTATTTAGTTTTTCAAATTTTTTACAAAGTTAGACATTTGAATTTACATGGCTTTTGTTGGACTATTTTGTCTCGGGATGTCTGATGTCTGAAATCTACTACATTTTTCATATTATTGCAACTTATTTATAAAAATTCATAAACTTTCTGAGTTATAGCTGGTCAATGTCAAAATTTTGGTAAAATTTTGTTGAAGTTTTCCGATTAAGAAGGGTATTTTTTTAACCCTGGAAGCGACTCCTGATTTCTTTTTTAATTTTGAACCTTTCTTGTGTTTGAAATGTTGGTTCTACATACATTTATACATATGTGTTAAAACTTTTGCGAACATAAAGCTCCGCCTTTGAATAAATTTATCTATTCTGAGCTCTATGAGCAGAATTATTCGCATGTACTAAGTAGCGATTGCTTTTGCTGACAGAAAGCAGCGAACTTCTGAATCAAATATTTCACCTAACAACTTGTTGGAGTTGTGCACGAAGGACACGCAACATGGACGTCGAGCCAAATGCAGCTTAAACGAACTGCATTGCCTGAGGATTTTTATCAATACTGAATCAAGTGGAGCTGAGCAGCACTCAGCTCATGCGATGAACACTTTGCTGGAGCGGTGCAACAATAATAACACGGTAAGGAGCAATCACACTTTTTGAAGTTACAAACACTATTTCGGTCTAATGGTATATCATCTATTCTACTCTCTAAGTTGTTCGCTATTTGTCAACTTTCGCTCTTTACCATGCTCACATTTACAACAAGTCGTATCACGTCTGCTCATGCCCGCTCACTGTGTTCGTACTTACATACGTATGCACATACTTTTTCTCAGTAAAAGGCCACTACTTAACTCTGAGGAGTGCCTGTGAATTTGATGGCGCATTGTTGAATCCAACACGCTGCAACACTACAGCATCTCAAAAGCCACTAATACTTACCTACTACCCATCGCCCACTTTTTTTTAACTAGTTAAGAGCAAAGTATGCGCTGTAGTGTCCTCAGATATCACCATCACCATTCTCCTAGTTTTTGTCCTTGCCATCGCGGTGACATCTGTTTTACCGCATTCGTCAGAGTCGGAATGCACATCGGCAACGCAATCGAAATATCACTCGCACACTCGCCACAATGAGTAAGCCGAAAGCCGCACAACTCACGCCATACGATATATGTATGTATGTATGTATGTACGCCACACGGTAAATATACATTACTTTCCACTTGTCACATTCCCTAAGCACCGTTACTGCGACCGCTACAACCACTGTTGATGCACGCCTGCGTTGTTGCCCGCATCGTCCATAATCAGCCGTCTGCCGTTTGTCGTGCGCCACCCAACCAAGTCGAAAGTGTGGAAATTGAATTTTTATTCAAAACAATGCCTTTGCTGCAACAGGTATGTAAATAATAATAAAACCCATTCGCACGGTACCCTTTTGACAACAGCTGCTGGCTTGCTTAACTAGTTGGCTTGGTTTGGCTTGACTGTCTGTCTGTCCGCTGGCTTGGCTGGTGGACGTTGAGAGTATCTATAATATGCACCTCACCACACACTCGAATGCTCACGAACAATTTGGCACACACACACACACACATTAACTTGCGCGCAGAGACTTACACGGTGGCCTTTGTTTTGCAGTGACTTTCTGGCTTTCTGATGGGTGCAACAGCATTTGGCTGTTGCTTTTCGCGCTATGCCGTCATTCCTCTCATCGTCCACCCACCCACCACCGCGCTGTTCGTAAGCTTTTCTTATCAGCTTATACTATTGTCATAGCCATGTGTTTTGTAGTTGTTTGGTCCTTCGATTTCTGTCCTTGTGTTGGCAGTGCGGTTAGCCACAGCAATCGCACGCAAAATACTCGTACGACTGCACTCTCACATCTGCTGTTGCCACTTTTGTAACCGCAACAGTTGTGTGCTGCCAGCCACCGGTGTGCAAGTGCACATAGGGTTTGTGTGACGCTGCGCATGTGGCATATGGTTGTTCGGGTGGCTGGCTGTGTTTAATCCAACGTTGACTGCAGTAGGTTATCAGATTATTTAACTTTATTCGCTTCGTGTCTGCAGATGTCTGAAAGATATTATGAGATAAATTCGATTAAACTTGTGGGCGCTGCTGTATGCTGCATGCCACGTAAACACGTGCTATTGTGTGTGCGTTGTACCATTTTGCTCTTGGCTTTTGATATTAACTCATATGTACATATATGTACATATGTATATACAATATGTCGCGTTTACCGCTCAAACAGTTTGCAGCTGTGATTTGGTGCTGGAGTCAAGCGTGCTGACTTTAGTGCCGCATGCAACAAATTATATACACACCACAGACGCACATATCGTGCAAATAATATATTTATGTGACTTGGTGTGGAAATGCACACCAATCGGTGCACAAACATTTCCACTAACACTGAGATATTGTATGTTTTGTGATTGGCACACATGGCGTATGCGTGACATTTTCCATGTGATTGCTGCTTAGGAAGGCGTGCTGCTTGCTGGTGCGGTTACTGCCACAACTTGCGCTGCTGTGGCAAATGCATATACGCGCACGACTGTGTGCATGTTTATTAATTAATTTAAGTTCTTTATTAAATAAGCGAGATGTGTGAAAAGAAGTTAATAAATTTGAAATCGGAAAATTGCATTTGCGCAGCCAAGCAGCAGAGTTTCGAGGATAAATTGAAAATAGCGCATACATACGTATATACATAATTGCAACGAAGGAATAAGGAGATGATGTTTCTGTGCGATTGAGTCTGAAAATAAATTTGATTTTCTATCAGGCAACTGTTTATACATACATATGTATGTTTTCTTTTTTAGAAGGAGAACGTGTGGAAAGCCCAACCCCGGCAGAGTGGAACTTCAATCCGAACTAAAACTCCTTGTCTATCTGCTGTACCGTATACCCCCGGTACTGCCGTCAGGTATATCGTCGGGAGGTGGTTTTAGCGTGGAGCTCTCGATTTGTTACATTGCTGATGCAGTCCGTTGAAAAGTTGCATCAACTTGGTATAGCCCTCTGAGTTGTTTTAAAATAAAATATTACTGCCATCCCCAAATTGGCGCGCCAAGCGCCAGGGAACTCGAAAAACCTCTTGCGCTGGCGCCGAGTAAATGGAATTCTCATTTCTGATAGGGCGTTACTTGTTGAAGTTGGATGCAGAAGACAAAACAAAGAGAATGGACAAAAACGTCAAAATTTACGCCGCGTTGATTTGGGGTTAGCGCTTAGCGGTCCAATTTAGGGACGGAAGTTAGTCGGGTCCGTTCGTATCCACCCGCCGTAGTCATGTTCACCTACGCATCTTCCCTTTTCGCACTGTCTTTTCGACTAGCTTCTTCGAGTCGTAACTTCCAGTGTATGTCTACAATGGCCAATTTTAACTGCACTCCAAGCATTTTTTGAGCTCAATATGATGTGAACTAGGTTGACTGGTCACAGCTCAAGTAGCACACTGGTGTATAACTTGGTGTAAACTTGTGAATTTTGGTACACCTAATCAGATTTATACCAAAATTCGTAAACTTACACCAAGTTATACACCAGTGTGCTACTTGAGAGTGTGTCATCAATTAACGATGCTTCACTGTATTTATTTTCTTCCAAACGCGGGCACACAAACATTTCGTGTTCCGCGTCTTCCACCTCTTTAAATTTTGAACACGGAGGAGATTCATCCAGACCGAAGCAGCGTTATGTGAAAGTGCATGGGATTAGTGTGAAAGTCCACCTTTCTTTAGGAGAATTTTCCCAGCGTTGTTGCTATGTTTTTAAGGGTATATATAGTCACTCTTCCGGGATTACAGTTGCTGAATCAGTGTAGGTCTTCTCGCTCTTTCTTCATAAGGAAGGTCTATAGTTGACATGTATGCGTTAACTACTTAGCACCGCTTCGTCTGACATATGTTTGTAAACGTATATGGCTCTTAACGCACAGAGCCTGTGGAGCCCCTTATAAAGACGACGGTGTGATTTGAACTGCATAGTTACGGCCCAGACTGGAGTTGAATAGAAGAGCACCGATGTTACTACTCCTGCCATGAGAACACACTTTCCGATAAATCTTCGACACTTTTCGTGTTACATATTCCGCATACGGTCCAAAGCTGATTCTGTTATCTATTTTAGCTGGCGCACCGATCTGACTATATGAACATCCACATTGAGTGAGGGCATCTCTGGCCTGTATGAATGTAAGTACGGTGTTGAACAAATAACAATGGACTTGATATCGAAAATGTCTTAAAGAATACGGCTTTTAGGAATATAAGGAAATTCTTATTATTATTCTGAACAAATATAAATTTATCAGAACACAAAAATATAAGACAAAGATCTTCAAACGGACTTCAAAGTTATTTTTATTACCAATTCTTATAACCCTTAATAAAAAGAAGATAGTTTAGAAAAATTTCTTTACCAAAGCCGAAGGTTGTGATAAGTATCCCAGCCGTACCATTCATAAAAAATACTCGGATCTGGGATAAGAAAATATCCTAACGGCCAGTGACGCATCGCTTCCATGGTTCAAAATTGAGTTTGCAATTTAAATTAGCATAATCGAAGTTATGAATAATTTGTTATGATAACTCCATCCTTCAATCGACAAACATTGTATCTAAGTAAGAAATATGTGTTTTTTATTTTATATTTATTTATTACCCAATAAATAGACCTTTTATCAAATTCACAAATTTAAACTACCTAAACGTAAAACAAAAGGCTGTACCTAATCATCCGGAACTTCCGGACGAATACTTATTTCTTATTGTAACGGAATATTCGGATTATTATTCTGCCCTATACTGAGTTTCGCCTGAAAAAAAATTCACCCGAAAATTTGTCATCCGCCCATAGTAAAACCATGGAAACCAAAAGTGAAAAGTGAACCGGTTCGGGAAAAATGAAACTCATGATAAGGCTAATTGATTAATATTCGTTCGGAATTTTCTTTTTTTCCATTGGGAAATTTTCACAATCGATAGGTTAGTTTAAGCCGATTGAGTGTATTGAATTTTTTTATTTCCCAGCCCCATTTGAGCTTCAAAGTTAAAGTTTACTTCATAAAACGGACCTAAGAAAACAATAAGCGCTTGTTTTCGCTATATACAATTCAATGGCATTTGTCGTCAAATATGTAAGTGAAAACACTTGTCATATCGGTATACCGAGTTATTTAGATGAGCGTGGGTCTTCAGTCGTGTATGTGCGCCGCTAAATCGATAGAGCTGAAAAGATTGAGTTGTTTAAAAATATTTCCACAAATGTTGGCGTCAGAATATGACATAGTGAAAACCAGCCTTAAGAATCGATAACGCGTGTTACTGGACTCCGGCAAAACGACAAAAATCCAAACAAATATCATCAAATTTTTCGAATCAAACTATTCAAAAATTAAGTGCAGCTGCGCTTAATATATTTGAATAAATCCGCGAACTTTCTACTGGGCTTTGTTTATTAATTGTCAAAACACTTGAAATACATGCGAGAGGATTTTAAGAAATTTGTTTGCATTTCACTTGAATTGCAATGTTACTTGGTTAGTTTTTTTTATAGATCGCGTCAGGCGAGCTCGTGCATGTAATTAGATATGCGCCTATTAATTTATATTATTATTTTGATATTTTAAACGGTAAACTAAAATTTGTTGTTAGTTTGTTATTAATCTAACATCCATCCATTCCTCTAAAGGAAAACATGGGAAAGGATAAGAGTTGCACCATAAATACCCAAAAATTATCATACATATCATAGATGCCTTTGTAAAACTGCCAATCGACCAGTTGCGTAACCGCCTAAATCGCCGTTGTGACAAAAATGGGATTTAGTAACCCTGAACTCCGGGCATAGAGATTTATGCATATAAAGTGAAAAGTCGTTATTAAAACAACAGATTTCTAAAATAATAAATAGAGAAAATACCGCCTATGAAGTCAATGCCTTCAAGGAAAAACAGTTTTTTCGCTGTCCTCTAAAACTTTAGTGCCGTAAGATAGGCGGTTTTGCAATTGGTCGAAGGGCGGTTTTATAAAGGCATCGGCGATATGTGCAATGAGCAAAAATAGTATTCGTCGATTGAAAACCGTTTAGGCATATCCAAAAATAATGGATTTTAATGCTGTTCATCATTTTAAAACATATTCCACAGTTATGAATGACCCAGAAAAAAAAAACCGCTCACGAACACAACCTCATAATTGGAGAATCTAAAAAAATTCTACAAAAAACGGCAAATGAAGTAAAAGCATCCGTATTTGGTTAAAATTAGAACAGACCTTCCGCAGATACAGTGAAACGGAGATTAAGAGAGGCTGGATTATTTGGACGAGTTTCGCGGAAGAAGCCTCTTATAACTGAGAAAAAATACACTAAATTGACGATTGAAGAATGGAAAAGAGTATTGTTTTCGGACGAGAGCAAAATATATAGAATCTCAGCTGATGGAAAAACTTATGTACGTCGTCCAAAAAATTGTGCTGGGGTCTATGTCATGGGGCGGCGTTGGGTATAATGGCCACATTCCAATACATTTCCATCTTAAACAACGTTCTGCTACCATGTGTTGAGGAAAATTTGCCTGTGACTTTAATCTTCGAACAGGACTATGATGATGAAGCATACGGCTGGTGTAACAAAACAGTGGTTTTCTCAAAATAATGTACTAAAACCCCATAAAGAATATATGGCAATATATAAAAAATAAAATCGAAGCTCATAAAATCGGAAATTTTGAGGAACTATATGAAGGGACCTTGCAGTCATGGGATGCTATTCCTAAAAGTGTATGTGAGGCTTCATTAGTTCAATGCTACGCAGATTCCAAGCCGTAATTTAGAATAACGGTTTCGCAACAAAATATTGACCGTTTATGGATTTAAACATGAATTATAATGTTTTGTTACAACGTTTCTAATTAGCTGCATTATTGACTTTGCTATGTATGAATATTGGAGTTGTTTTTAGTGAACGAATGTGAATATGTAATTTTAAGTTTTATTTTCTTATTTTCCTAATATCGTAGTGTTTATTAAAATGAACTCTGTATAAGTTTTAGTTCGAAAATAAAAAAATTATTTACGTAACACGACATCGTTTCTAATTAAGTGCACGCTGCTGTACATATGTGCGTAAGTACATACATAATGGATGCTTGGTAATAGATGTAATTGATTCAAAATTTAAGTTTTTGGAGATTTTGTCGTACAATTTATCATTATCCATTTTATCGATCAAGAAAACATTTAACCAACTTTAAAAAAAAAAAATTCTCCTCGTGTATAAAAATTGTGGATATGTTCAAAATAATGAAATTTTTTGCAAGTTTTTAACGCAAAGCTGCGCATTTTCTTAATCGTTTCTAATTTCTAGTGTAGAAGTATAACTGAAAGATGTATCGCTTATTCAGTAAAAATATCAATTTCTACTTAATTTAAAAGCACATTCAGGCCCAGTTTTTCAGTGCCCGGTCGTGGTTTTTTACTAAGTTTAAACGCCCGATCTGGCTAGTTTAAACTAAGATCAGCCAATCAAATGTCAGCCAGCTGTTCAATTTAAACTCAGTTTACTTAATCTAAGTTTAAACTGGCACTGAAAAACTGGCTCTTAACACATGATGGATCCTAGTAATGATTTTTCATCTGTTCCAGCAAGACAAAAGATTACCATGCAATGGCTAACAAAGCCTGCCTTTTTGTGTAATTTCGCATTTGATTTACGCATTTCTCTTCTTATCGTCGAAGTTATTTCAGGAGTATCCGACTTGTATATGTATGTATGTATAAAATATATATGTTCATTAAAATATACATTTGTATGTGTAATTGTTATTTAAAAAGTATATTTTACATTTAAAATTTCACTTAGTCAAATATTTGTATTGCATCATAAATACTCCACCACTTGCTGGCACTCACTGTCCCCCTGTGGCACCCTCACGCATAGCCACTTCTATGGGGCGACCTCCAACCGTTTAAGCTGTCATTCAGTTGGTGAAATACGATGAGTGCGCTCGTAATTTTACGCAGCATGACAAACGAAAATGAATGCCAATTTCATTTTTGTCAATCGTAATTGCGCGCAACGCCACAGCAGCAACTGCAGTAACATTACTGGGATTAATACCCTGTAAGAAATTGTACAATGTCAATTCAGAAATTGTTACGTGACTGGGTGTTAGGCTTAGGTACTTAGTTCAGCATTATGTGCTTTGCATAGGGTTAGACATACAATTCAAAATAATCGATTCAGTGACAATTTGAAATATATATACAGCCAATCAAAAAAGTTTTTTTTTCCGGAAAGCATATATAGGAGGTTTAGTTATTTTGAACAAGCCGCCTGTGCATTACATTAGATAGATCAGTTCAATTCTGGTTGGATAGTCTGGTATGTTTAAAGTACATTTGAACTATATTTTTTAGGCAAACGGAATATTTAATACTTCTTGCAGGGTGCTTACTCGTACATTAAATTGTAGAGCAAACAACAAACTATTGCACTACTTTTCTACTTTTACTCGTATGGGCTTGAGCGTGCATTCGTACATATATATGTATGGACTTATGCACATATTAGGGTGGTCAAAAAAAAGTAATGTCGAAATTTTAATGCTCTCGCCTCCCAGGATTGTTCTGTACCGAAAAACATCAAAAAATATTGATTTTCATATAAAAAGGGAACACTTTGATCGCTTTTAGCGAACTCTAAATATTTTTAGATTTCAAAATAAATAAACAGGGGTATATATTTTCCGACGTAGAACAATGTTGGGGGGCAAGAGCATTAAAATTCGGACTTTAATTTTTTCATATGCACTTTTGGACCACCCTAATACATACAGTATGTATCGTGTGTATGTGCGTGCGTGGGGGTTGAGTATGAATGGCCCTGCAACATTGAAAGAAGAAAGCGTACTGTCAACTGCCATGCGATGCCATCTAAAGTCACAACAACAACAACAACAACAACTATTACTATTAACTGTACATTAGCAATATTCACAATCGTTTACATACACAAACCCACACACAAGATAATAAAAAAGTTGTACGTAGGAGCAGCAAAGTATTTAAAAATGTTGATTGCATTTGTATGCAGCACAACGCTATTGCATACATATGTGTGTATGTGTGTTTGTAGTCAACATGTTAAATGCGCTGAGTGCTCGCTCGGTCCTGACAAATAACAAATAAATAAACAAACTGTCTGTTGAAAGGAAGTCGAAAGAATTGCGAAATGGCGATATATAAAATAAAGTAATAGAAATGAGCTATTGGCATTAAATTTGCTGGGACGAATGTGGGAAGTGTGGAGAGATCTGGAGGAGACGCAACGGCCGGCGGACGTTGTAAGGCTTGCTGGAGACGCTTTGTTGCTGCTGTCACTACAGTTTAAGTCGGAATGAAATGTTACAGCAGCGATTCCCATGTAATGCTTTTCACTCTGTCGTACGCACATCTACACACACACGCTTACTAAATGCATACATATTTATGTATGTTAAGTCAGCCAGTCAGTCAGTCAGCCATGCATTCAATCGCTGACAATAGTGAAAATTGCTGAATAGTTGCTCGTTGCTGTTTGTCCTTTTGGTATATTGGCAGTTGCCAGATGACCCCGCTATTTTGCCCTTCCTCCCACTGAGCATCCACTGTCTATTTGTTTGTAAGCTTGATCGCGCAAGTATTATCAGCGGTATTGTCTCCTTGTTGCTGTCGCTTCTGCGTGTTGGTGTTATAGCCTTGCCTTGCTCATTTATTTGCCAGCGCAGTTCATTTCAGTTATTGCTGTCATATGCCAGATAATAAAATAAAATGAATTGCTTACGCAACCAAATAATTGTATGTAAAATATTTTTATTTTGTTTTTATTTTAGCCCACTAAATATTCGAGCACTGCTGTATAAATGCATACATACACATACATATGTACATACACCAATACAAAAATAGATGAATTTACTTATTTGCAATTGTATGTGTATGGCTAAAGGAGTCCTTCCATTTGCATCAGTCGCATCAGCACCAATTGCCGACACAACAACAATGACAAAAGCGCACAGCGGCGCAGCAACAGCAACAGCAGCAAACAGCAGCGACTACGAACAATGCAAAAGTGTAACTACAAAACTGCTCTAAAAAATTACATTCCTGCAAGGCTCTTAGTAACAATAGTGTTTTTTATTGCCGTTGCAACTGTATGTAATATTGTCTTTTTTATTTTTAAAAAATATTTATAGCAAGAAAAATTGCATAATAATCCCTTTGAAATCAGTAGATTATCCTTAAATATTCGTGTAAACATTTGTAACAAATGCGTTCACAGCAGTCTACCAGCACCCTCTCATCCCCCAAGCCCAACTCGTCCATAACTGTCAATGTTCGACGCGAGTCGGCTACGAGCTGCCATTTCATTGGCAGTGCGATTTTGACAAAAACGCTCAGTAGGCTACAGCTGACAATCCTCGCCATTGCGGAGTGAAGGGCATTTTACAAGGCAAGAGCGGCAGTCACCATATCCAAGGCTTTCTTTGTTCCGAACTGCCTTCTTTATTCACACATACAAAACATAGCTGTTTGTCTCCTCCCTGTCTATCTCAAAGCTTAGTTGAATGTGATGTGATTAGATGAAAGTTCCTGTTTGGGCATAAATACCCTGCAGAAAAAAATTGTGAATTGATAAAAAGTACCTAACTTGTAGTTATCTATTTTTTAGAATTTCTATAAAATTTATAACTTGTAGTTAACTACAAAAAGCTAACTTTAAACTAGTTGACAAGTTATTTAGGGGTAATGCAAACGTAATCGGAAGATTGGTATCTTTTAAAAAAGTTTATACATATTTTAATATTCTCAGACAAATTATACTTATACGATCGATTCAGGAAAAATCAAATGAAGATCGAAATTTTATATTATCCAACAGAAGAATATGTAAACAAATATATAATGTTAAGTTAAATAAAAAAATAAATACGCAAATCAGTAAAAAAAAATATCGTTTTTCCCATTAACGTTTCATATCCAAAAGTAGTTAGTTACAAGTTAGTTGACATCTAATGCAGAGGTAACCACCCTTGACTATATCACGTTAGCTTTTGTCAAACAAAATATACAGATAATATTGACCTCTAGTTCCCTCCTAATAAACTTCAAGTTAACTTATAGTTAGCTACATTTTCTACAGGGCATATATACATACATACATATGTGTGTACGTACATACGTACTAGTTAGCAGGTTGAAGGAGTAAAATCTTTAAGTCTTCAAACTGATATGCTAAGCAATTGAAAGGATCATCTGCATACATTTAGTGGCTTAGATACATATGCATGTATGTACATGTAATCATACATAGGAAAAGAAGTTATGTGCAAGCACAGGCATACTTAGATGTCAATGTGCTCTGGTTGTTGGTAGCTGTTGCGGATTAAGTTGTTAAAACATGATTTTTTAGCAAGAATGTATATCGAAATATATGTAAAGAGGAAATCTATTAAATCTCAATATGTACAAGTAATTTGTATTGATTGATTGGGTGCTGGATTGAAAGAATTATCATAAATACAAAATTTAAAAAATAGTGAGCGCTATGAAATTTTCGTTTTACCTTTACGTTCCAACGTATGTACATATTTTGCTTAGTAATATTATTTTTTTGTTCGTAAGAGGGGAAAATGCTGTTTTCACTGGCCGGGGCACCAGTCTCTATACTACCCTCCCCGAGTGGGGGACTCCCACCAAAGCGTGTTGGGCTACCCACCAAAACCCAAACTCCCACCGCCCGCGCGAAAATCCCACATCTGGCTGCTGGACCCTCAGAGCTGCTCTCTTGTAGGGGCGCTTCATTCTGGTATCCTCAGTAGACATCCGTCTTCTCGTTTGTTGCGGGTTGTTACGAATTTCACGTATCATCATTACCCCAATTATGTTATTCGGAGTTAGATCTCCGTATTTTTCTTTCAATATTCTGCGCGAAGTAAAGAAGTGCTCGCGGGTGAAGAATGTATGGTGCACATTATCTTCGACGTTTTTACAGTAGCGACAAAATGGTGAGTCCACCGTGCCCATCCTATGAAGATATTCTCGGAAGTCACCATTAACGGTCAGGAAGCGCGTCATGTAGAAATCGGCTTCCCTGTGCGGTCGTTTTCACCATGTCTGAAGGTCAACTAACAGGATGTGCGGTCCATCGACCTTTTGTGATTGCGTTCCAGTTTGGTGCCAATGTTGGGTTAATTGGTCGTACGAACTTTCTGGGGCAGCGGTTCGGCCTATCTCGGCACTGAGATTGTAAATCTCTTTTCGCTCGTGAGCAAGTAGATCAATTGGCATGATGTCAGAAATAACTAGAACCGTGTCCGCGTACATTGTACGTGCAGAAGCAACGCGTAGGTAGGTGTTGGACCTAATACATTTTAATCCGGTATATTTCTGCGCCGTACTGGAGCACCGACTGGATTTCTGTCATCAAAAGTTTCATATTACATGCTTTGGGCCGCCCACATTCGCTATCAGCTGGCTGAGAGCCACCGTGGTCTACGCAGCTTTTTCACATACTCCGTGAATGTGTTCGCCACCACCAAAAGATGAAATTAGCCGTCAATATTTCGGTTGTATCTCGTGCAGTATACGCCTTTGTTTTTGTATTCGGCTAGAACCACTTATTCTCCAGTCAATATTGATCCAATTAATGGAGAAGAAAGTCTTTGATTCGTGGATTCCATCCTCCCGGCCAGTGAAAATCACTAAAAAGTGGAATTAGACGACCTGGAAATGCCGCCCTCAGTATTTCTATTGTGGCCCTTGTATTATTAGCCGTTGTTCCAATCTGTTTGAACCACTTGTTCTCCAGTCATTGTTCATCCATTTGCATTTGAAGAAAATTAAAGTCTTTGATCAAGGATCTGTAGCACGTGCCATACTCGTCGTAGACGTTTGACCAGTGGCGTTTTCAAAAAAATAATACTCAGGCCGCCTCCGGCGTAAATCGCACGCCATGCAGTAACTTTGAGATAGTAATGAATTGTCGGAATTTCAGTATATTGGGCCGTATGCATAAACGAAGCATTATGATCACACAAATAACGCGACGACTAGCAAATCATCTCCGACGACGCTTGCTCAACTTTCAAAGGTTTAATGAATTTCGCCAAGTGCTCGCGGTTTCTACCAATACGTTTATGAAAGGCATTATGCCAACCTTGCATTATATTATTGGTTCTTGGCTCATTACAAATTGCAGGGACACTAAAATGACACACAAAAACTTCCAGACACGTAAACTTAGTTTTGAGTTGTAGATTACAGATCTGCAAACCGTCTGGAAGATTGGGATATTTTCCCAAGATATTTTCATTTTAAGTTTTGCACTGCGAAAATGTTACTCATACGCCTTGTATGAGTATGTAAGACTACGGCCACGTATGGTATGGCGTATGAGTAATATTATTTTCTTCTTCTATTTCATAAAAAAAAAAAAAAAAATATTGCATATTTTTAGTTGAACATTCGAAAGTTGTTTATTTATCCATCGATTTCCATCCACGAAAACAGAAGGGCCGAATGCCAAAGTAATCAACATTTTAGGAAGCAATGCCAACTCATCATCAGATTATAGCGTGTTTTCAGCCCAACGTTGTTTAAAATCCATACAATACATTGGTGAAATGAAAATACCAGCCGTGGAGATGAGTATCTGGAAATACTTTTTTCACAGCCCCAATCAAGGCGAATTTATACAAGGTGCTAGCTTGAATAAAAGAACAAGAATCCCATGTATTTTGGTTTTGATTTTACGTGCTAGCTGTCAAAGTATGGCAAGGAAATCAGCAGCAGTAATCAGTACTTCTGGCATCAAATGGTCGTCGGCTATATTTAAGCGTCTTTAAAAATCGTCGATACACATTCTCCTTTTTTCATGCAACTAAAACGTACACACGTACAATAGCACGAGCAAAAAAGACATAGGAAAATCATCGACGTTTTTGATTTTTCTTGCTGCCACCCAGTAATGCCAAATTGTTGGCAATTGCCCTATTTGAGGGATATTTTGCAGCATAAATTATTAAAAGGGACATTTCAAATAAAAAAGGGATTTTTATTTAACACAAATATCAATGAATAACTGATCGTTATTCAAGAATATTCGACACGACAGTAAAATGTTGTAAAGGTATTAAAAATTATAAGGACAATTTAGAAATTATTCTCCCGTTAACAAATTTAAGTACTGAGTAAGATAGAATCTTTTCAATTGTAATTGGTGTTTAATGTAAAAAGCGGAACAAATTATCTGATGAAATACCATTTTTCAGATGTGGGTAATTGAGGGATTTTTGCCCGCTTTTCGTGGGTAATTTAACAGAGGATGTCTGGCATCACTTTTGCCACCGCCAGACCTGAAAAATATCAAAAATAAGGAGATACGTATTTTTTTATTTTGAAATCGAGTAATATTTACCCGTGCCACGGCCGCCGGGACTTTTGCCATGTGCATATTTAACTTGGGGAAAATACATTTTTTTCGTAGAATTGCTATCGTTAAAAACAAATATTTTTTGATCGAATAAGACTATTTGCCTTCAGAAGTCTTCAAGAAAAATAACGCCATGATGTTTATTTGTATGAAAAATTTTACCTAAATTCAAATGACTGCAATATATCGTCGCTACCATGTCACAAATTATAGAATGTGCAAAAATGCATATTGCATCATTTCACTTAACTTGCATAATTACCTCATCTGATGCCGAAGAGAGCGAGTAATGTAGAAACTGAAATATTTTATTGACCTTTGAATAATCTTAAATTTTCAAATATCTGGCAACCCTATTTTTCAAAATTTTTACTACAAACCTACGGAAAACATCGAATAGAATGCAAAAAATAAGTAAACACATCCATTGAGCTGTTCGTGCGTGATGTGGTTATGAAAACATAGCACAAGTAATTTTTGAATTTAACAGATAAGATTGTCGGTTCATAAAACCAGGGCCCGTAAATAACAGTTTTTTTCCAACAGTTAAACTTGAAAAGATATTTTTAAGTCCAAAATAAAAGTATTTTATTTATTTATTTACTTATTTCCTAATAATAAGCAATCCAAATTATCCAAATTAAACATGTTTGGTATCAAATTTAGACTAAAATAGCTTTAAAACTGAAATGTTTAAACGAGAAAAGCTAGCAGAAAGTAAGCTATTGGAAAATATTTCAATACAAATTTTTAGGTCAGGTATATAAATTTCGTTTGTGTTAAATTATAAAAAAAAATATATAAATAGAAGTGGTAACCTTCGTTCGTTATTTCTGTTTAAAATCTATCTCCGTCCTCTTTCATTTGATACCAAATTTGTTTAATTTGGATAAGCGGTTTGTTTTTTTGCACGGAAAGGACTTTTATTTTGGACTTAAAAAATATCTGGACTAGTTTAACTGTTGGAAAAAAAATAACTGCGATTCTCGGTCGCTGATTAAAACACCCTTGGTAAAGTTTTTATGTTAATTAGCATCTTAGTGTTATCTTTTGAAGACTTCTGAAGTGAAGTAAAATACAAATACAAAAAAATACGTGTCTCCTTATTTTAGATATTCTTCAGATATAGGGGGTGGCTGGAGGAAAAAGTTTTAGGCCACCCTGATGTACATACATATGTATGCGCTATATTATTTCGAGAATATTGCACTGTAGGGAAATCTCATTATTTGAAATTATACACAAAAACGCCGAAACACGTAAACTTAACTTTGAGGTATTTTTTTCAAGTTATTTTCACTTTTGGGGTATTCCATCGTCACGGGTGGGACATTTGTACAGCAAAAATAGTTTTTCTTTTTTAATTTAAGTATAAAGTACTAAGCAATTCTACATTTTGATAAAGCTACACCTAGTTCACTAATATACGAGTTATTACCAAATACGAAAAATATTCCAACTTGATTTTATATTGGAAAATTCTGAGCTGTTTCTTCCGTCACGGGTAGGACAAAGAAAAGACACTGCTTTTTGGAGAACATATATTTTAAGGAAAGTCTGTGAATTTACTTAACATTTCTATCTGGATTAGATGTTTTACTATACAGAAAAGAACCAGCAATCCCAACAAAGCACAAACCATAATAAGAATTATTTGTTTATTATTAAAAAATTCAAAATTCTCCTGTCACGGGTGGGACAACTTTTGTCACGGGTGGGACACGTACGATTTTCTTCATGAAAGGAAGCTTCTAGTGAGATCCATATCAAAGAGATTAGGTATGATAAATGTTAGAGGTCAAATACAAGATCAATTGACCTACTTTTATGACAGTGGAGTCATTGTAAGACGCACGATATACTGCTGACCCCAGGATCTATTTTAGGGGCAATAGTTATACCAAACGAAAGCTAGAAGTCGCCAGATTGATGTATTAAAATGCATGGAAGAAAGGATTATTTGCAAACGCATGAAATTTTATATGCATTTTCCTAATGCACTTCTGCACGGTGCATTTGATTGCAACGAAATTTCGAATGTGCCTTAATGATTTTCAAGTTTGTTTAGAATAGCTATGTATGTCTGACTAATACTAACTACAGGCTAAACATGTATATCGACTACTGTTATCACGTCGATAGAGATGTCTAACCTGCTGTTAGTGTTGACCAGACATTGAGTAACCGGCTTAAGAGTGGCTCGAGTTGAGTTATTTTTGGAAACTGATTTCATGGACAAATCATGCTCAAATTTAGCTATTCCTTAAAACCATGGAACGTCAGAAAAGATCTTGTGTATCGATGTCTAATCCGAAAAGTTATCTGCATTAGAATACTTGTAAGCAGATACATATGTATATCTTTGTCACTTAAAGGCTATTTATTGGATTGAATTTAAAAGTTTCGCGAACTTCCAGATTTTCTTGGTTGGAACTTTTCAGGTAATTGTTAATATTGACTTTTAATTGTTGTTAAGCAACCCTCATCATAGAATTCTCTGGCGTTTCTAAGATAGTAATGCTTATCTTGACTTTTCGAGCTGGCCACGCGAAATTTTTTACTACATCGCTTAGCCCACCAACAGTATTATGGTGTTTAGTCAACCTGTACTTCAGAGTTTTGTGGCATTAAACATAGGTTTGAAACGTTAAACTTATTTTTTTATTGTTAGGCATCATTAGAAAAAAATTATAAATGATTGTCACGGGCGGGACACGATAAAACGTTTCAAAATCTCTTAAGTAGGTACTTATAATATAATAAAAGAAATGAAATAGGGCTGCTTAGTATAAACACACTCTAGTTATGAAATTATAGAAAACTCCCTAAAGTAGTAACTAAGCAATACGAAGTTTAAAACTTTTTAGTCACGGGTTGGACATGCTAAACCGTAGTGATTTTATCCTATTATATAATTTAAATGCCTATTTTTCTTCAATGCCATATTGCTTCTTCGGGGCGCAGAAAGATCGAGACATTTATTCCCCCCTTCAAAAAAATAATAACTTTGTGAATACTTGATTTTGCAGAGCCTTCTATATTAAAATATTTTGTCGTATTCAACTACTTTTCTAATGTTGAAGTTTTGAGTGTATTTACAGTGTAATAAAATAATATAACTAAATTTTTTTTCGAAAAAACGTTAATTTCAGGTATTGAGCATTGATTCATCAAGCATTCCATGTTCAATAAGCTACTCTACAATTGGACACAAAGTTTCACTTACTCATGGAATACCCCTTTTATAAAAATATCAAATTTTAATAAGGGAAAGCCGGTACTTTCACAAAAAAAAGAGCATGCTAATATAAGTTCTCCAAGGAAAGTGAGTAATGATCTTTTTGGATGATATATGAGCAGTGATCGGACTTAATAAAAATTCTCAGTGGTAGATTCTGGAAAAAAATGATGTAGATCTAGAAATAATGTGGTAGATCTCAGGTTTCGGATCAAACTTTTTACAAATATGAAAAAAAAAATAAAAATCTGCAAGGTTTCACCTGAACTGAAAACTTTTTACTTCGAATCTCTAGAAAAAACTTTTAATTTGGGTTTTGACTATTTTGACAAACCTCAAGTAAAAGTAAAAAACGCGTTAAAAACTTAAGATGCACTGTAATGTGAATAATACTTTCACAAAAATCGCCGATTGTTTACGTTTTCTTTATTGGTTCTTTTTATAAATCATATATTTTGCAATTTAACACAATAAAACCACGTTTCCCGACGAAAAGTTCAATATTGAGACATTGAGAAAATTCACTGTTTGACAGTTTCTTTTCTCCTCCCATTCGGCTTTGTTTACTTTTACTTGAGAGCTCTCATCGCCGCCGGGAATGCGAATTCTTGTATACTATCATTCTTGTTATAAGGGACACAAATTTCGATACGATGTGATACCAAATCGATATTTTTTAGAATCGAGTACCAAAACTCTTGAATCGTATCGAATAGTAAATGTACATTACAAAGTGAATGTGAATAATGATACATTTGTATGGCAAAGTATTAGAAAATAAAGAGAAAACGTCAAAACTCTGGGAATTGGGCGAGACTATTTGTAAAAAACTTTCTGTAGTAATATTTGAAATATTTAAAGTTAATTTTCCAAATTCCAAAATGTAAAAATTTGTCCTTACTAAAATTTCTATTGAAAGTTTTGTTGTCAATATTATTTTCAAACATTCCATTTCTTGCAAATCTATGTCATACTCTAATCTTACTTACTTTGGAATTTATATGTAAAGCAATATGGATATATTTTGCGCTTTAAAGCGCAGAAATGTGTACTATCTTAGGTTGGTATGTGGCGCGCGTTCTATAATGTACTTATTAAAATGCAGTATTACTTTTTTGAATTTTGTATCGATATTTGGAATATCGAGTCTGTATTATGATATTAATGGGTACCCGATATTTTTACAGCGATACTTTAAATGAGTACTATATCGATACTTTCGGTTCGATATCGTATCCCTACTTGTTACAACATAGTGTTTAGTGTTGGACAATTTTTGTTCTTAAAATTAAAAAATAAGAAAATCATGTGGAGCTAAATCATAACTACTCAAAAAATGCGAACATGTGGTAGATTTCAGACCTTGTGTGGTAGATGTAGTGGATGCTCCGCAATGTGGTATAAGTCCGATCACTGTATATGAGCAGCAAAGAATGTTACTCATACGCCATGTTCAAGGCCATACTCGTGCATGGCGAATCAGTAATACTATTTTCCATCTTAAATTTTTTGTTTTCCATTTATAATGCAAACTTAAATCCGTAATTTACAACCCAAAAATTAGGTTTAGGCGCCTCGCCGTTATTTGTGTGATTTTAGCGTGCCTGCGGTGTTATTAGTGACGTTTTAAAGCATTGTTGTGTGGTGGCTTTGTGTTGTTTTGAAAACCACATATTTGTCTCGTGAAAATGTTGGAAATACTATGCAATTCTTAAAACTTCATATTTTGGGCTATTAATAAATCCTATAATAACTATTTTTACCTTAAATACAAAATTTGTTTTGGTTATTTTATGAAAAAGCAACAATAAATTTTCATTAAAAAACGGCCTTGAGCTCAATAAAAATTGTTGAATATAATTGTTATAAGGCCATAAAATAACAAAAACAAATAACTTAAGGACGAGCACACCTAAAAAGTTAAACATTCTAATAATAGAAATATTAACAAAAACCAACAAAACCAACAACCACATGATCAAGTGAATTGCAGCGGAATAGCTGCGCTTGTAGTTAGCTTAGCATGTGAAATAGTGGAAATAAGCAACAAGAATTAACAAGGCGAACTTAGCACAGTGCGTAGGCAACTGGGTGAGTCAGTGGGATCGTCGGTTCGAATCCTACTGAAAGAAGACTGATGAGGAAATGTGGTGATTTCCTAAATAGCTATCACTTCTACCATTTCTTCAAATTACTATTGCTTTTCCACAATAAATTTTCATTAAAAAACGGCCTCCAGCTCAATAAAAATTGTTGAATTAAATACAAAATAATAAATAGAATTTTGTATACTTAACATTTAGGTACTTTTCATGACTGTTTTCATCTACGCACATAAATTCATTTATAAACATGCAATGTGTTGTTTGTTGAAATGTTCATTTCCGCCAACAACCGGCAACTATGTTTAATGAAGTTTTGTGCATTTAAATGTCATTCCTGGGCCGCCGGTTAAGGACAAGTGTGTGTGTATGTGGTGATGATACGCCTGCATCCCCCCACTCACCCACTCACCCACTTGCGCACTCAACGCAATCCAATTCCACTTCATTCAATCGAACTCATAATAATCGTCAGTTGCAACCAACAGGCAGCAGGCAGCACCAGTAGCACCAACGTCATTACGCGCATTTCAAATGCCAGTGGCACAACTGTATGTTTGTTTTTACTATCGTTGTTGTTGATTTTGCCTTTGGCTCTGTTGTAAGGACGTTCGACGCGAGAAGGCTTTTATGCTGCGTTCTCCATTGTTGCTGTTGTTGTTGTTGCTACTTCGGATTGTAACATCCTATTAGTGCATAGATGTGTGAGAATTTTTCACAATTTTTTCTTCGCATTGCTACATTTATGTATGTACATCTGGCCGATGTTGTTGGTACTTTTTCATATGCTTTTGTGTGTTCACTGTGTTTATTTTAAAACAACGCATTAAGTGCATTTTCCAGCTATCAAATACACCCATTTAATATCAATAGTATATCAACGGTATTGTAATTCAAGTCGCTACTGTTACTCTTGTATTTGTTATTGTTGCTGCCACATGCAGTACCATCAGCATTGTTGCAGCCGCTATTGCGGCACGTCACTGCCAGTTGCATGTTGGCGGCCGGCTAGCTCAGCTTGGTGAATTCATCAGCAGCCGCCATACATGCATACATACCTTGAATATGCCAGTAGAAGCACCTTAAAGGTTCCGCTACATATTTATGTTTGGGAAGTTATCGTTATACATACATTAGGGCGGGTCGAAAAACCGAAACTGTTTCATACGAAATATGTATAGGTCTTAAAAGGTGCTATTTTAATAACTTATTCTAGAAAAGAAATCCTGGTCCTCTGCGACAATATCTTCAGTCTGCGGAATGAGCTTGAAAAATTGAAAATTAGGGTGGGAATACTAATTCTTATAATTTTTACAGCGACTTGTATAGATCAAATTCGGAACTTATTTCCATTAATAAAATCATAAAAAAAATAAATTGGACCATTTAAAAGTAAGTAACAACAATATTTTAGTCAATTAATAAATTAAGTAGGAAAGAAAGATTAATTGCTTAAAATATTGATGTTACTTACTTGGAATTGGCCCAATTTATTTTTTTATGATTTTATTATAGGAAATAAGTTCCGAAATTGATCTACATAAGTCATTGTAAAAATTTTAAAAATTGGTATTCCTACTCTTGTTTTAAATTTTTCTAGCTCATTGCGCAGACTGAAGATATTGTCGCAGAGCAACAGAATTTCTTTTCTAGAATAAGAGGTATTTAAATAGCACCTTTTAAGACCTATACAATTTTCGTACAAACATTTTGTGTTTTTCTACCCGCCCTATTATACATACACACAAGCGCGCAACTGGTGACAATACTGCTAAACGGAATGTGTGTGTTTGTGTATGTGTGTATGTATTGTGCGTACCCGTACATACCCTGCAGCAAATCAAACTGGTTCAGAACTAGCGCTGAGCTAGCATGAAAAGGGACGGTACTGGTTATTCATCTATCCCAACTCAATGCTTTCAACTGTCATTTTTAACATGGCGATGTACTACGAAGTGACAATTGTCGCCCTCTGCAGAACTTTTGAACTTGTTCTGAGCTGACTCTGGCTTAGATGGTTCTGAGACAGTTCATATAACAACAGTTCCTAGATAGTTCCAAAAGGGTTACCTCTGGACTAGAAAAAATGTGGTTAGTTTTGAGCTGGTTCTAAGAAGTATAGTATAGGGCGTTTTCTTTAAATTTGAAAATAAAAAGTAATTTATTTTATGTTTAAAGAGCTATTTGATTTGCTTTAATTTACTTTTTAAGGTAAACTGTGCTTTAAAATTAGGAACATAAAGTGTCAATTATTCCTTCATTTTCTAAAACCGTTATTCTTATAAATAATTTATATTTGTTACGTATAAGGGGTATTTCTGGGATACTTATAATTAAAAATCTAAACTAAATCATATCAAAAAAATTAGATAAATGATGATATATTGAATGCTTAATTGTGATAACTCAGTGTTAAATTGTATTAAATGTATTGGAATGTAATACATAGACTCCCCGGCATCTAATAAGAACATATAGAATTTTAAATATTCACAATGGTTTTCATGCTAGATATTTTTCGTAAATTTTTTATTTAAGGATGGCTCATAAGTATTATAACATAAAAAAATAAGTTCACGTTTCTAACTGTGTTGGAAATTTAGTAGAATTCTAGAAACTGTTTAAAAACTTTAATATTTTAAATCAGAGTTTATAAGAATGCAGTTCTATTATAGCCCATTAAATTAAAAAAAATCGCGCTGATTTTATATAACTTTTTTACGCACGCTCTTGAAGGTATTCTCCTATTTAAATATTTTCGTTTAAGCTGCAAGATTACACTTTACTACACTAAAATTTGATGGGCTACAAAACAGAAAACTCCAAATATTTATAAAAAAAAATCTCTGATTAAACAGTTTAAAATTTGAAGACAGTTTTTAGAGTTCTATCAAATTTGCAGCACAGTTAGGGATTTATATATATTTACGTATGTTCAGTATCGTTCATACGAATAGCACCACAATTTCAAATTGAGATTGTTTGCCACTTTTGTTTTTTTTTTTTAAATCTTATAAAAAGGTCAAAAATTTTAATGGAAAATCGTTAAATTTAACTTTGTTTTGTATAACGTTTTAAAACACGGTTTATATGATTTTGGTTTAAGCATACTCATTTTTTTTTATAAATTAATAACAAACCAATTTTAAATCTAAATATATTGTGAATATTTAAAAAAGAAATGGTGTACGCAGACCTTTTCTGTTAAGTGTAGCTTATTTTATATTTTGCATTCAATTTTATACGTACGTAGATATGTATAAAAATGACATTAATGTTGCCAAAAAACGACTTTTTTGGAAATATTTTAGCAGTTGCCCCATAAACTATGTAGAGAATTACATATTAAATAAATAAACAAAAACAGTTCGTTATTAGTTTTAGAGCCTAAGAAAATCGAAAAAATATAGTAAATTACATTTGTGCATCTTTTGTCAGCTTTCACATGACCAGGATGAGTAACATTGATGACAGCGCAACTAGCAACAGTAGTTCAGAGACAGTTCTGAGATTTGTAGGGCGGAACTAGCACTTTGCCAGACTGTCCCTAAATTTTGCCGCAGGGTACATATGGATGTACATGTGTGCGGTTGTGCGTGCCAGCGATCAGTTTCAGTTGCAGACCAAGCCCAGTTCGAAGAGCCTACAATCCAGTGGGGAGAAACAGCAGGTATTCTGCGAGTTACAGTAAAAGCTGTCAAGGCTACTCAAATGCTTATGTATGTATGTATGCATCTATACAATAGTAGTGATGTTTTTCTTTTCTAGGTGCCTTTTGTAGGCTCAAAAAGTAGTCACATTTTGTTTCAACGGCAACATTTCCGATTTGTTCCGTTAACATGAGTTTCCTGTGTGTGCGTGTGTAAGTGTGTGTGAATGCGGAACACTGCAACAAGATTGTCGACAGAAGTAGATACAAAAGCAACAAGCAGTGTTGTAGATATATAATGGAACAAAGCGCATATTTTTGCACTATCGCTAGTCCCAATGCGCAGTGTTCTGTCTGCAAGAAGAAATAGAATTTCATATTAGGCTTTTCGATAAAGTCGATTTATTGCTAAAGTCGTATTAAGGACCGATTTACATGGTTTTTTGTTTTTATTTTTCCAATTGTCAATACCAGGTGTGCATGCAAAATTCCGTCCGCCAGGTGGCAAAAATAGTATGGTACAATTTTCATAATAAAAACTTTTTACAGCGTGAGCGGAACATACATATGTATGTATCTATGGTACTGATCGTATTGATACAAGACTAACTAAGATGTGTGTCTACAGCATCTTGTAAAAACATTATCCACAAGGTGTCGTTGGGAAAGAATTATTACTCAAAATCGAAAAAGATGGTCCAATTTGTCCCTCATTCAAAACATAAGCGGTATTCTCGAAGTCTTGCAACGGTGCAGGGATTGAAGCTTGCAAACACATAACAACCAAACACCCATGTATATATTTCGCAGGAACGCGTAGCAAAACAAATGCAACCCTGTGCTAGCTGTTTTGTTTTTGGAACTAATACATATACCTCTCATTCCGCTCACTTAATTTTTTTTTTTGCTGTATCTTGTTATTGTATTTCACACAGCCATTTTCTACCTAAAGCAAGCTAAAACTTTGCAATGGGGTGCTCTCGTACTCTTGCAAAATTGGAATATTATTTTTGCACTAGTATTTTTTGTGTTGTTACTCCCAACCAAAACTCTTATGGCTTCATTCATAAAAAAATAAAATAGATTTGAACAATAGAGCTTTATGAAATGAGATTTTCAAACAAATTTTCGATTTATGAAACATACTTTATTTTTCATGAACAGGGGTTTGGGTTATCTATTTTCGAAGATATTTAATCCTGGAAATTTAAATCATATTCATATAGCTCGATTCTACATATCCAGCACTTTTTTCAGAGGTATATAAATTCAGATTTTACCTTATATTACATTTGTAACTGAATAAAATTTTTAAAATAGGTGGCAACCCGCTACAAAAATACTTTCTGCAGTAAACTTTCTTATGGGTTTTCAGTTTGTTACCCGTATTGTAATATTTCATTTATCATTCATTTTATCATCAATTTAGTTATTGAAAAACATAATTCAAATTGGTGGCAACCCTCCTCAAAAGTATTCTTGGCAGTCAACTTACCGAAAATCTTTAAATTGATACCCATATTGCAATATTTAATGTATCTTATCAATGAAATCAAATCAAATTTTTCAAAAAGGTGGCAACTTTCCACAATAATATTTTCAACTGCAAGAGTCCATCAACCTTTCTTTCGAAATCCATATTGTAATATTTAGTTTATCTTAACAATTTACTTAAACTGCAATTTTCAAACAGGTGGCAACTCTTTAATTATTTTTTTCCTATATTTTAGGTTAGACCTTCAGAAATTCATCGGTGAAAACTGCAAACATACAGACAGACAGACAGGAATTCATATTAGTAAGGAAACCCATAATAATTTTTCTTTAACATCTACATATAATGTACAGACATCGGCCTCTTACAATTCGGTTATATGTATGTATAGAAGGAGTCGTGCAATCAGTGTAACTTGCCAGACTTCGAGAATACGCCTAAAGAAATGGATGAAATATACAATTTTAGGTTGGTCCACATACAGATTTTGTATGGGCTGCAAGAGAATTACATACATACATATGTACATATATATCGTTCAAATTATTCTATATGCTTTAATTTATTTGAAATATGGCCTGAAAACATATTTTTACATACAGTTGTGCAGCAAAGGTTTAAAACAGTGAGCTGCACTTACATGAAAAATGTGAGGCTTTTATTAAGTTAGTTTCACTCCTATGGGCAATTCCACGCCTGCTTTTATAAACTCATTCATATTTATCTTTTTGAGAGCATCAGCCATACCAAATTTCACTGCGATGTGACTTGTGAGTCCAAAGATATGATTGATTAAAATCTCACGTATATAGGCGGTGCCACGCCCCCTTTTGCAAACCTATTTATGTATACGCATCTACCATAGGTATGCCTTCATCCCAAATTTCAAGTTCACGTGACTTATGGTTCCGAAGTTATAGCTGAAACAAAAATGCAACGCCTATGGGATGTGCCACGCCTCCTTATCGAATCACATTTTATTCACGCTATGAGAGGCCCGGGTGTCATGGCAGTACTTGTCAAAATTTCCTGTCTATTATTTCAATTGCAGCGGTATAAATGGTTGTGCGAAGTTCTGCGAAGTATGCATAATCAGACCTTTAGCGTTACGCCACAATGGACAATTTTGAAGACCATTCGATTCCGAAGAAATCCTATCATTGACCAAGATTATAATATAAAATACCACCGAGATGTAGCATTTTTAAGAAAAAAATCAAAGTTCAAAGTGAAAAATCTAAATAAAGGAGAGGAGGTACTACTTCCGTGAATTCCACTAATTGCGACCGGGTGCGCGACTTCACCGGGTTATGTCCATAGGTACAGGGGCGTTAGCTGGGTGGGGTTTTGGGGGCATGCGAAGAGGTGCCGTGAGTTATGTGGAGACTTCCCGTTTATTCTGCCCAGGTATGAGTTTAGCCTGCTGTAGTAGCCAGAGCGATGTTGGGCTGTTGTGGTACGGGTCTTCCCAGGTAGACAATGGTCTGTCCCGTCCACGTCAGGTGGTTGTGTGCCCAGAACGGCATTCACAGATTGAGAGTCTATATCCCTGTGAATGCGGTGCCTGTATGTATGGAGTTGTGTCCACAGATTGTTTGATGAACCTCTGGACTTCGTCCGTCAGTTCGTAGAGGTGCCTCCTCACCCATGCTGATGCTTCTTTGGGGTCAGGTGGTTTGTGTAATGCGGGAGTAAAAGGGCCTTTAATGTCTTCTCTACCGGGTAAAGGTGGGTTATCGGGCGATAAGACTCTAATTTGTTGGACGGTTTCCTCGGTTTAAGCAGTGGGAGCACTCTCCCTATTTTTCAGATGTCGTCTTCCCGATGGCTACCCTTACCTCCCCGCTGGTGAAACAAGAGGTGCAGTTGGTGTTCGCAGTTTGTGCAGCCTTCCGGTCACCCGACGTTTTCCTTTGTCCATCGGAGAATGCAGTATGAACTGTCAGCTGAAATACCTCGGGAATCGCTCCGTGTTCGACGAAGCGTGGTCGCCAAAAGATATTTCGACCCTGTCGTCATGCTTCGTCGGATTGGACAATGACCTCACGGTAGACCAAAGCTTGCTCACCCCAGAGGCGAAGTTGCAGATCTTCAGATGCTCTACCCACTTCTTCCGCTTATGTACGGTCACTAGTTGCCGAATCTTCGCGTTGAGGTCCCTGATACGGAGATTTCCGGGATCAACTTGATGAAGGCTGTAACGGTCATCGGATAGGACAACCGCTTCAGCAGGAAAATGCATTCTGCTGGAATGAAGCGGGCTGCAGCAGCAGTGACAACGCTGCGGAATTTACGCTCGCCTACGTGAATGGCGGTTGGTGTGAGTAGGGCAGTGAAGCTGCTTTTAGTGGAAGGTGTTGCTCATTTTCTCCATACAAGATTTAATTGTCGAACATACTTTGTATGGAAGGACCTGAGTAAAAAAAAAATTCCAAAAATCAACGCGATTTTTTAGCAACTTCAAGCTTACATTTTCTTATACTAAAATTAGACGGGCTATAAAACTGCATACTTAGAATTTTTTTAAAAAATCTGAATAGAAAGTTGCAAATTAGTATGCAAATTTATTGAGTTTTCCTGAGTAATGCACAAAGTTTAGAGATTTAACAGACGAACTATATTTCAAAAAAAAATGTTCGAAAATAAATTAGAATAAAAAACTTTGCAGATATTGCAAAAAATTCTCTGTGCCAATACTTTTGTCCGGCACTGTACGTATTTTTCACATTTTCTTTATGAACACAATCCACAAGAATAATTTAAAGTAAAAACAGCTTTTGACGTTGTAAAAATAAAAAATTTCTTCATAAAAAATGGAAAAAAATTAAAATTAAACTAACAGTTATAAAATATATAAATATATACATGTTTGGTTAAAAGATTCCTAAAATAATAGAGGAAAATCCCCATGCTCAACATATTAACAGTGGCCACATGGCGTGTCTGTAAACAGACACGGTTTAAGTAAATAAAAAATTCCCAAGTGAGACTACCCTCTAAATATTATTTTATCATGGTTTCAAGTATCCTAGCAAGTTTTTGTAAAAACATTATTCTAAGCAAAATCAATCATATTTGATCTACCCATCTAATTATTTTTGAACAATCACTTGGTGCGACCCACTGTAAAAGTTCATTCTTCTCAAACGAAGTATACTTCTAGGCGTAGCTGTAGCCCATAGTTGTTTAGTGTTATTTTCAAAATGTTTTGTACTCGCTAGAATAAGACATTTCCTATACATATGAATTTATCTGTTTTTCCAATTTTTTTGTAATTGTTACGAGTACGATGTGTTAGCAACGCATAAAATGCACTATTGTGCGTACAACTATGTT
>NW_023458558.1:54956033-55001139 GCF_013731165.1 Rhagoletis pomonella
GCTTACCGTCGCTGCTATAATACCGCCACCATTAACTATATTCTAGGTAAGAGTAGTATGATTGGGTTTCTTGCATTTCCATTTAATTTCATTTACATGTATATGTATATGTTTCTATAGAACGTCCTTTCTTTCATTATTTGCCCGATTATCGGAATTGTCGTAACAATATTGAAAATGGTAATTGTAATTCAATGGCTTAAAAATGCTAGAGGGCCTATTTACTTTTGAATGATTGAGTTAAGAAACTGCAGGCATTTGTGCCTCGAAAACATGCATTGTAAGTGATTAAGTTGAGTTATTCTACTGGCCTTGCCTAGGCCGTTGTACGAGGGTGGTCCCAAAAGTACCCGGCCTAACCTAGTACCGCCATCTTGTTTGAAAAATATCACTGTGTTAAAAAGTATACAATCTACAAAGCATATGTTTCAAGTTTGAAGACACCGCGTTGTTTAGTATATGCTTGGCAGCCGCCAATAGTGAACGTTTTCAGTGAACTTATGAAAATGGAGAAAATTTGTCATCGTTATGTAATACCAAACTTTTATTAGAAAGGCCTCAGCCCATCCAATTTAAAAGCTGAAATAGTTTCTACTTTGGGCGGGTCTGCCCCTTCGTTTAAAGACAACAATCAAATATTGGGTAGCAGAGTTTATAAGAGGCCATACGAGCTGCCAAGACGAGCCTTGCAGTGGTCGACTAAATGAAGTGACGACTCCAGAAATGGTAAAGCAGATCCACAAAGCGGTAATGGATGACCGTCGACTGAAAGTGCGCGAGCTAGCAGTATTGTAGGCATTTCAAAAAGTACGGTACATCGCTATTATGTGAAGATTTGGAAATGAGAAAGCTGTGTCCAAGCTGGATGCCGCATTTGCCTACTTTAAGCTTTTCGAGTATCTTGCAAGCTATACGAGTTGGGAGCTTGATCAGCGCCGACTGGATGAGTCTCTAGGACTTTCTCAGGTTCTTGATAGGAGAGACTGTTAAGTCCTTGGTATATAGGCTTGCTAGGATTGCATTTCTTTCTTGGTGGTAATTTCTTCGAGAACTTTGCACTCGTTGAGGCTCGCCTAGGTCAAAATCCTTATCTTAATCTCGCCGCCATGGAAGTTCTTCATAACTTCTTGTGATTCAGCTGATTTGGCTAAACCACACTCTATAAATCACTTATCATGCCGGTGCAAATAAGAAGAAGAATGTTATTGAAAATACTTTCAGCAGACTGAGATTGCAACTTTACAGGGTGTGCTTCTTCTGTGGTCATTTCGATTAATGGTATTTATGCAAAAACTTTATAATACTCTTCACAGCTATGAGATGGATGAATGTTTCAATGACTTTGGCGACAGCATTTACTGGGTTTTCTTACGACAACGCCTAACTCTTTAGTAAATTGTATTGCATTTCCGAAAATCCCATGAAAGTCCTCTTCTATTTTTTTCGATTTTTCGATTGCTTAATGTTGCAACCAAAGATGTTACGATTTCTGATGCCTTCGGAATGTCGATAGTTTCTTTCTGCAAAATCAAACTCAGTGGCTGCGTTAATGAAAAAAGTCACTGAGGCAGAAAACACCAATACGAAATTCAAAATTACATAATACGGCAACCAGATTCGACGCTTTTGTTACAGTCGTTCTACATTTCCATTCACTTATTTCTATCAGTCCTTCTACGATTTCTAGAAAAGCGACTGTAAATGGTTCCAATTTTTTCCACTTTTTACGAAACCTTTTTGCGATCCGCGCCTGTACGAAAATTTAAAAGCGTGCAATGTACTCGTACAATATAAATTTATGTAAAGACATGTAAATAAATGATAATTTGTATGTAACTCAATAGACGCTATGAGTTTATCATAAAGTATATATCGGTTTGACCAGAGGTAAGACTTCAGTGCAACCGGTTTTAAAATTCGAAATCTTACAGAAAATATGATACAGTACATGTGTTGCCATTGCCAAAGCAAAGTACAAGCTAACTATTTAAACTTTTGAATAGAGTTGCCATATGTATAAAATTTTAGTGAATTAAATTTTATATCTTCAGCAAAATATTACAAGGCGTTTAGGCAATTGAAGGCATTTAAATGATCCAAAAGTAATAATTTTTAAAAGAGCTGCCAAATATGTATCTCAAAATTTTAATCTCTACCCTTGTGGTCAGCTGATTAAGTCAAGCGACATTTTGACTAGTTTTGGCTATTTCTCTTTTAGTTATTTAATGTGTATGTTTTTATTTTATAAAAGTTTTGGACTCTACATAACCATTATGAAATTATAAAATCGCATTGGTTTTTAATAACTTTTTTGGCTGACGGTGTTGTGCATTTTCTTTCATATAAAATATGCTCGACAATTTCGCTTGTATGAGAGAAAATTCCCAGCAGCATCAGCAAAAAAAATATTAAAAATCAACGCTATTTTCTTTAACCTACTAATGGGCTATAAAACTGCATACCCAAAATTTTTCTAAAAAATCCTAAATAAAAAGTTTAAAATGTTTGGGTGCAAATATTAGTTTCACGGTACCCTGGAAACAATTTCAACTCTCAAGTTGATTCCCTTCGCCGATTCCTGTTGCTACTATTTCGGGGGACCTCACTGAACATTTTCCAAAAAAAAAGAGCAAAATCTGTCGGGCGCTTTTTTCTATAGTAACTTTTACTAATTCAAAAACTACACAGGCCAACAAAAATTGTAAAATATTTTCTTTCCTAAAATGTTAAAGCTGTTATTGATAGACTTTTTTGTGCTGATTACGAATCTGTAAGTACACAGTTTCCATCAGCTTTAGATTTTGCGAAAAACGTGGTCAAAGTATCAAAAAATCGCGTTTCTTGCCTAGCCTAGTGGCTTCTACTTTCGCTCAAATTAAAGGTCTTGAATTGCATTTATTCGAGGGATATAAAATTAAGTGAAGGATGCACAGCTGCGTGTAAATCGAAAAAATGCGATAAATAAGGTGTTCAAATTATTTTTTTTAATTTTGAACAGTGGAATCGTATTGCTCGTCTCAAAATTGCAATACTAGTATAATAAAAAAGACATATTTTTTTTTTTTGGAAAATCCCTTGGACATTAGCCCAATTTTTTTTTAGGTCAAGGGGTGATTGTGACTCAATGGCCACAATTGAAAGGGATTTACGATTTACGCTACGATTAATTCGCATGCAGTGTTCAAAAAGCACACTGTGCTTCTTGTGAAAGGACAAGAGACACATTTTAAAATGCTGTGCATATTTTTCAGATATGAGTTCAGCGACAAAATCTATTAGAAATGGCCAACTTCATATCAGCAAAAAACTTCAATTAGCACAAAATTGTTCCGCAAGTAGAATAACAATACCAAGAGTGTAATTGAAATTCTTAACCAAACTCGGATTTCTCGACGGACTCGGATTTGGGAGGGAGGGGTCCGCCGCGTAGATCCAGCCCTGGCCGGGACCGCTAGAAATAATAAATTTTCACATCTTAAACTATAACTATTACTTTTTAAACTAGTTTTAAAAGTAAAAAAAAAAAAAAAAAAAATACATTCCTCTTCTAGTCTCACATAAAACCAACTGCATTTTACTACTTCGCGGGCAACTGAACTTTATACGACTCTAAAAAAATGTACTCATTTTAACACAAGCACACTTTGTTACAACTAATTCACTGCAACACTTTGTAGCAAACAGGACTTTTGCATTATCCCGCAGACGAATCATTTGCTTATGATGTAAATAAATATCTACTTATATTTACATAATTTATTATAGTGTAAAACACTTGCTACAACCGCACGCTCCTCCTCAAACACTCAACGTCAGTGCATTTTGGCGACAGACCTCGAAGTAATGTCCAACGCCTTACAGTGGCAATACAACAAACAAACTTGTAGTAACATTATTTGTGCATTCGCTGCTTTACAATTTATGCACCAAAAAAGATTTAGAGATGCCAGGGAATAAATACATAGCAGCAACAAATAGTAACATATTGCATCCGCTTTCTTGCTAATAATTTTATGTAATAGGAAAAGAAATTTTTGAAAGCAAAATCTTGTTGCCCGTAGTAGTGACTGACTCCTGCTGTTGTCGTACATATGCACATACATATGTATGTATGTATGTGTGTATGTAAATATGTACATAAATCGGCCGGTCAACGGAAAGTAAATGAATACGCATGTATGTGTGTAATTATCTAAGCCCTGTGGACAAGAAAAAGGCTACTCTTGAGCTGACTTACTACAGTGACAGCCGGAATTGCAAGGAACCAAGGCGGCTAGATTTTGTGTAAGGCTTTTGCGTCTTCCGGATTTTCGCGTTAAATAAGGAAAAGGGTTCGTAAAATGGACATTTGACATTTCACCGAGACTCAAATTTCAAAATAAATTTTTATTTATAATTTTTATGCAAAATTAAAAAAATAACAATTTTTTTTCATTTTTATATTATATATCCAAAATAGCAATAATTCTTGATTTGTATATTATATGTCTTAGGTAACAGTTATAAATAAAAGTCATCAACAAATATCAGTCAGTGACTTTTACTTTTAAAAGTCATCAATGTAAACAGGGGACCGACTTTTCTTTTTTAAATGAACATTTTTTAGCATCAACATTTTTCGCAGTTAGGAAGGTGTTGGGAAACAAAAGTTTTCTACGACTTTTATACCTATAGTTTAAAAAATAAAGGTCACTGACTGATTTTTATTTATGACTTTTATAAATAAAATTCTTCGATAACTGTTATCTAAGACATATACTTGAAAAATCCAAAATAACAGATTATTTAGATAAAAATCAAAAATAATTGTTATTTTGGATTTATAAATTTAAAGTCAGAAATAACGGTTAATTAAGGAGTAATTAAAGAAAAGTCAAAAAATAATTGTAAAAGAGCGATTTTTTTAATAAAATCTGTAACTGTTACGTTCGCTGATACATTTAATTTTGGTATGAAATATAAGCAGGAAATTCTGTTACTCATACGCCGTGTATCCACACGATTAATCAAACAGAATAGGAAAACAATAACTCTTGATTATGCGAACTTTAAAGTGTCTGGCGAAAGTTACCGCCATTGCAAACTGTCTGGCAATATTGACTACTGATTTTTGAAATATCTTTAAAAAAGCCAACACTTAGTTATTTTGAAAACACACGCGAACACGCGATCACAGAACTACTAATGTGCAGAGTCGATACTTTACTCGGTACCGATTTGAAAAGTAACCAATACTTTCGATACTTGCTACCGATATGTTTAAATTTCTAACAAGAGCGACCAACAGCCAAATGTATCGAATAAAACCAGTTCAGGGAAGCTCCGCCCGCCTACAACAAGCCGCATGTAGGGGCTAATTAATAGAGTACATAATCGTGACGTAAATAGTAAATGTATAGAACGTAATAATTTAATAATTCGTGCAACACTGCGGTTGTGATTGCAAATCGAACGAGGCCGTTATCACAACAACTATTGCAGTTTATAAGTACAAGAAGGCAATGCGAGTGTTGTTTGTGACGACAATATTTATTATCGAGATATGGATTGTTCACCTTTTGATAAACGTATCGACTTGTTCGTTCTTTTCGTGTTTATATGTAGGTGATGCCATATACTCGTAATAAAGCAACAAAATAGGGCAACTCATCTAAACGCGTAAATGCCTCGTAACCATGTAAACCTCGTAAACTGACTTAATTATGTATGGAAAATCGGTTTATTTACGAGGCCTGCGCTGTTACGAGACATTTTCGCTTTTCCATGAATACGCATAAAAAATTTTTTCAACTATTAAATGTATGTATGTATATGGTGACGAAGGTTTAATATATTGAATCGGTATAGGGTACCGAACAGGAAGTAGAAAACTAAACCACTTTTGAATGGTTAAACGAAAATGAAATGTAATAATGTTACTCATACGCCACATCGTACATGGCCGTACTCGTACACAATCGTAAATGGCATATGTGTGTTCCATATTAAAATTTGATTTTTTGTTCATTCGCAATGCTTGAAATGGAATGAATTAGGAAAATTACCTCATCTAGAAAAACGGTATAGATATCCATAATCTACGACTCGAAATTAGGTTTACGTGTCTCATCGTTTTTTGGGTCATTTTAGCGTCCCTACAGTGTTATTAATGAGAACTAACAAAAATTCTTCAGATCCTGTTTTAACCGACTTCACAAAAAAAAGGGTTTTCAATTCGTCGGAATATTTTTTTTATGTATGTTACCGCATAACTTTGGACCACGTTAACCGATTTCTATATTTCTTTTGTTAAAGGAAAGGTTTTATAAGAGAATTGAAGTCGGTTTTGTTTTGTTGCTTAAAAATTACTTGTTGTTTTAAGATTTTTGAAAATTAATTTTTTTGTACTTTTTTAACAATGTCCTATAAACTTTTTTAAATGGTATTATTGGAGCATTTAACCAGTTTTTCGTACATTTTGTAATACATATCACAATGTTAGCAGTGTACATTTGTATGTACATTGCTGCACAGTCACATGTTCGTGAGTAAGGAGACGAGCTGTGGAAAGCAAGCAGTGCAAATGGGATATAGTAAAAATGTATATTGTCGGACATAATATCACACATTCGAGGAGCTGCCAAAAAATTCCGCCAATCGACAGTGTGCTGTATGGTAAATACCGACGCTACAAAAATTCCTTTAAAAGAAGATGATGACGAGGAAGGCTGAAAACAGGCAGCACACATACACAGTACATGCTTGATGCTTACAAAGAAAATTTTCTAATTTCTACTTCTTTGGCGGCTATCTGACTTTTTTTTTGCAGCAATCAACGCTTTTGGTGTTGCTATTTTGGCCACTACTGAATTTTTATTTAACCTCGTCAATTTTCTAAGAAATAAAAAATAAGAGAAACCAGTTTGCAGTAGAAAAAAAGGGGCAATAGCAAGGAGTATAAAATCCTTTCAACGACGCCACCTCAGACACCAAAGTATGTGGCAACAGCGGCCGCCGAAACAGCAGCAGACAGCACAACTTCAAATATTTCAAATAAGTACATGTGTATGTAGGTATGTACATATACATGCATAGGAATTGTCGCCTTTGCTTCTGACGTTGGCTGCCCTGCCGGACAGCTGGGCAAACGTAGCGCAAATGACATGGATCTTGGTGATAGTAATAACATTAGGTATATGTATGCATGTAGTTCTATTACATTATTAGAGTGTGGTGGGAGGTGGTACACGCTTGTGAGTGCGGATGCTATTACAGTAAAACTTTAGTAACATTCGCCAGTTAGTAACAACTCAGCTACAATAGAAAAGGCACCAACAACATGCTAAAGCCAGTAGCTGACATAAAAACCCCCAACAAAGCGGCAAAGGCGACAGCGACAGTATCGATGACATCGGCGACACGGTCACACATTGCTTGAAAGTCACTCACAACAACACTCGCACATTCATTTATTGAAGTAGTTAAGTGGTTAACATTTTTTGGCGAATTCAATTTGTCGTCACTCTTAGCTAAGGCAGCACAATCATGTACACATGCACACTCCTATAAATATACATACCTAGTATTCGTATGTACCCTGCAGTGAAAAACCAAACCAGTCAGTAAAAATACCAATTCATTAACTAGTATGAACTACTTATGCGATCAGCGACATCTGCCTTTGAGTTTTCAAAGTCTAAAATAAAACACAATTAATTGCTTTCCTTACAACTGTCGGCTGTGGCGTTTCGCCAAACCTACCGGTTCTAGTTCTGAGGTCGCAGGTTCGAGTCCGCCTAGAGGTGGTTAAGACTTTTCAAATTTAACAATAAATTGTAATATAAATTACAAATTTGAAAATCTAATTTCATTTGAGAAAAAACACATATAAAGAAATACTTTTACCATAAAAATTAAATGCAAAAAAAATATATATATTTTTCCTTTTAAACATTCAATTTAAAAATTACAATAAAAAAACTTAGTAAAAAATACAATTTAAAAACGAAAAAAAATGTCCCTGCCCGCTAGTGCATTGCATGTCGCCCACTGTGAATGTTGCAGTGCCTCGAAAAAATTACATACTTATTCATTTCACAGCGGATGAATTGGCCGCTGGTACTCATGTTGCTACTAGTAGCTCTAGTGGTGGATGCTGATGCATCGCCAGACAATTGACACCTAGTAGGACATCGCCATGTTAAAAATACTAGTCGCTAACATTGAAAAAGGATATAACTTGAACTATTTGAGCTGAAACGCAAACTGGTAGCATTCTACTTCACAACTAGTTTCTTTCCCTGCAGGGTGTAAAATGAAATGTGTGCAAATCTTATATACATACTCTCATACTTAACTAGCTTATTTTATGCACTCCATTGTGTCGCATGTTTGTAGCACAAATGCTAAGCCCACATTGACACCATCGCTGATGTCGTTGCATGGCTGCTTTGAGCGCATTTCCGCCACTTTCTTTTCACTACTGTGCTGTTCGTTTTTTTTTTTTTTTTGTTTTTTTTTTACTGACCGGACAGCCACAAACCTTAAGCACTCGTACTTTGTGGTGATTTTATGAATCTTACCGATTTAATGGCATGTGTCGTGACATGTCACACTACACTATATACTAACTAAATGCATACTACTTATTTGCATTTGGCATCGCCACACATGTCATCTCTCATAGATTATGCAATGTAACCGACGCGGCTGAGCTGCCAATGGAACACCTTGAATAATATACATATGTTACTTCTTCACACCCATTCACACGTAACTTTGCATCTGAAGCAACTAAACCACCGGAAAATATGTCATTAGAAGACGTGTCAGGCACGTAAGCAGCATAAGCTTTTCTGGTTACCTCATTAAATTGTCTTTCACTTTCAACATTTGCGAAGCTTATCTGGCATCAACTGACGCTAGTAACCTAATAGACCATTCACAGCTATGCTCTTGACAAATGTGTATGTAGTTTGACGAATGTGACATATCGGGCCCTAACCGCCAAAAAACGTGTACACTTTTTTTTCAAAATTTTTTTCTCGGTGCTCTAGGAGCAGCAAAAAGAAAAGTTTGACAAAATGTCGCTAAAATTTTTTTTGGCACTTAGGTCTCAATATTTTAATTTCGAAAAAGAAAATTTAATATGTATATAGCTTAAAGTGGGTATGTTCAGACAGGCCGATAATCGAGCAATTAAACAAGCTTTCTCGACTAAGGTGCTGATTGCGCTCGGTTTACCATACAAAATTCAAATTCTTAATTGCTTTATTAGTGCGTAATTGAACGAAGTTTTTTCATGCAACCCTGCTGGGTATGTTTTATTCTGACTTTGAGGTATGTTTATTGAATAAATAGCAATCAAATCATCGTTTCTCGTCCAATTTTACATCTGTTATTCCAACAGTGTATGGAAAATTGAATTTTCTAATTGTACCCAATCTGCGGAAATTTTTACCTAAAATTAGATCAATGTACCTAAATAGTAAATATGTACTTTTATATTCATATATTTAAGAAAATAAGCGGATAACAATTTCCGTCGATGCCATATCGTCTTCTGGATTCACATAAACAAATTTGTATATAAAAAGAATCTCATTCAACACTTCACGACAAAACTATTTTTTCGTAAAAAAGAATCAATTTCATCCGATTTGATATATTCTCTGTCCATCAACTACAGTTGCGTTACTTTGACCATTCTTTTGTATAATTTGTATGCCCCTTCACAAAGGAGGGAGGCTACTAGATAAGTTACCCCTATCGGAAAATGAGTCGAAATGTGAATAAAAATAACAACTGATTTCCTGAAAAGTTATTTAATTACGTTCCAAATGTACCTAAAATTATGTGTTTATATCGAATGTATGTACTTTCAAACTAAATAAAGGTACGATTGTACCAACTTTACCATCACTGTAGCTAATGGGGCAGCTGACTCTGTGTAAACACCACAAAGCGGTTGCTCAATTAAAAGTTTCATTAACTCAATTAAATTTCTGTCTGAACTTAATATTAATGGTACTAGATAGAAGATTCTTAAATGAAAATATTTTATTTATTTAAAGTATTTATTGTCGATCGCTAGCTATGACTTTTCCCCACTTTTCTGACCAGGCATGGATTTCGCCCATAAAACTGCTCGCCTTTGGAGACCAAGAAAGTACCATGCCAATTTTTGATACGTACAACTGAAGTGAAGCGTATTCCCGTAAGGGCATTCTCGATCGAGCGGAATGAATAGTAGTCTAATGGCGCAAGATCTGAGCTATGAGTCGGGTGGGTTTGGACTTCCCATCCGGTAACATTAAGAGATAAGTTTTGACCACTTGTGCAACATGCCGCCGAACATTGTCATGATGGAAGATCAATGTCTTATTGCCCATTCCTGTCATTTTTCGTCAATCACTCGCTCCAATCGCATCCGTTGTGGTCTGCAGAGAGCCCCATCGATCTTTTGACCACTTCTAAGAGCTCATCGTACAGAATTCCCTTCTGGCCCTACCAAATGCAAAGTATTACCTTGCTGACATAGATATTTGGCTGGGTGGTGGTGACACGCCGTTCAATATCTCTTAGTTTGAGTTCATGAGGCGTCCAGTTTCCGACTTTCTGGGCCTTACCAATGGCTTTCAATCGCAATTAAAAGTCTTGTTGAGTCACGCCTAACATTCCCCCTATACTTCTCGGGTTTGGCATGGGTCTTCGTCCTAATTTTCCGTCTACAGGCGTTGTTGGCCCTCCTTCGTGGTCCTCTTCGATTGTGTAAAATATCATAACTTCCGAAACGTCCGAACCAGTACTCATACGTTGAAATTGATGGAGCATGCTCTCAGTATATTTCACACAGCAGCCGATGAGTTTATGCTGCACTTTTCTTCAGATGGACGCGAAATACCAATGCTTCCCTCGAATGGAGTTTTATAGGCACCATAGTTGTTGAAATGAAATGAAATATTGTTAACCCTTTGATGAAATGACACTTACTGTAAATTGTAAGACAGAAATGCACTCGGAGGTTTGTCATTGCCTGCCGAGTTGTCAACGCCATTAGGAAAAACTTTTTTCTTCCCTTTTTTTATGTTAGTCGAAATCTGAGCTTGAGCCCAGGCCCTGAGGAATAGTAGCGCAAACTGCTAACCACTATACCACAGCGGCTGCCTACATCAATAACATAAATATTGCAAGTGAGTGCATATGTATGCTATGCTAAAGAATGAGTGGGTATACAGACTTTGTTGGCATTTTCTGAAAGTATACCCATCCAGTAGTAAAACGTTCGATGGATTTGTAAAAGTTAGCTCGTATTTTTATTTTATGGCCTACTAAAGTTTGTATGCCTCGGCCTAAGTAGTTTTCAAAATGTAAAAAATTATTAAAATAAATGTCTGAGCAAAATTAAGGGTTAAGGCATATATAGTAAAATTTCATGGTAAATATTTTCGTAGAAAATTTTAACCCATTAGCTCCTGTCCGAAAGGGTCGTTTTGACCCTTACTTCAAGAAACCCCGCAAAAAGCAAATTTGGAAGTTCGTTGGACGAGTGATATATTCTAGAAAATTATTCGTCGGAAAATTTTACTAGAGCTTCATGCCACCAACGTAAAAGACTAACAAATGTAAATAAAAAATCAACAAAAACAAAAATTTTTTTATAAGCAACTTGTTAAAATTGAGCTTGGCTGTTATTCCTTCTTGGCATCGATTTTTTATTTTAATTGTATAGACTTTTACGTTGGTGGCATGAAGTTGTAGCCTGCAAAGACCCCTAGTAAAATTTTCCGAAGAATAATTTGCTAGAATATATCAATCCTCTAAGGATCTTCGAAATTTGCTTTTTGCGGGATTTCTTGAAGTAAGGCTCAAAATGATCCTTTTAGGTGGGAGCTAATGAGTTAAAATGTTTTACAAAAATATTTCCCAAGAAATTTTACTGCATATGTCTTACCCTTTAATTAAGCTCAGACATTTATTTTTACCATTTTTTCCATTTTTTTCTAGTATGCCATAAAATAAAAATACGAGCTAACTTTCGTAAATCCATCGAGTGTTTTATTACTGGATATGTATACTTTCAGAAAATATTAGCAAAGTGAAAACCAAATACCCTATCTCACTGGGTTTACTTTATAAGTTAATTTCACTTTTAACCCACGAATTTCGTCCTTTCGTGATTGCTGTTAAACGGACAAATAGTTGGCATAATTTTCCCATTCAGAACTCTAATAATCTCAGCTTAGCTGCCTTGTAGCAACACAAACCATATTCTCAAACTTTTACCAACCGTCCAGATGTCGATGCACACAAGCAAACATAGCTGCTCATTTACTTTTCACGTATTTGAAATCAACCTTCCCATTGCCAGCTGTATGTAGTATGTATGTATATATGCATTAAATGTACATATGTATTTACATCTGTACTGTAACTTAAGGAAATGCACGATTTCTGAAAAGCCTGTAGTTACAGTTCTCTTCGGTCGCATCTTTTCAAGACACTCTCTACTTGTACATCTTAGATGGTTGTTTTTGTTTTGCTATGTTAATTACGCATTTGTTCTTAAGTACATACTTATTACATAAGTCAATGTAATGCTGTGCGGCGAGTGCTGGTTGCGGTTGGCAAACGTAACGTGGCTGGTTGTGGAACATCTTTGTGCCATCTGAACTTAGATAAATAGTTTGGTAAGTGTGACTGAAAAGCGTCTTGCGTTTGCAAACTTAAGCGAGTGCATTTACATTGCATTTTACATTTTATTTACATCAATTATTGTTCGTGTGAGCTTGTGTGGCGAAAGTATGCCTGCTTGTTACATACATATACATATGTATGTACAGTATTGGGCATATCTATAGCACCCCTATTTCAAAGTGATATTGTTTGCCACTTATATTTAATTATTTATTTTTAAGAATTTTCAGTTAAAATACAATTCATTCTCTAACAAAACTCATATAAAACCAAGTTTAAAACTTTTTGAAAAGACTAAATAAAAAACGCAACAAATTTTCATCAAAATTTCGAATTTTTTTCTCAGAATTGTTTCGAGTACACAGTTTTATAGCCTATTCAATTTTAGTCTGATAATGTGCAAGTTTAAAGTGGCTAAAATCTACCGTTGATTTTTAGAATTTTTTTTGTCGCAACACCATCGGCTAAAAAAAATCTAAAAAATTAACACCTTCGGCGAAAAAATTCTAAAAAATTAACGATAATTTTTAGCTACTTGAAACTTGCGTATCATTAGAATAAAATTGAATGGGCTATAAAACTGTCCTCTCGGAAAAATTCTAACATTTCTGAGAAAAAAGTTTGAAATTTGCGTGAAAATTGTTTGCTTTTTTTTGTAGTCTTTTAAAACTTTTAAACTTGGGTTTATATGAGTTTTGTTAGAGAACGAACTGTACTTTAATTGAAAATCCTAAAAATAAATATCTAACCATAACTGGCAAACAATATCACATTGTGGTGGTGCTATTGCATTGACCAATACTGTATATAAGTAGATGTAACGCTAGCTTTCCGTTTCTTACTGAATGCATGGTGATGTATGCATGTGTACTTCCATGGGTGGCATTCACTTGTTGCCATAATTTTCGTTAATCTGGCGTAATGAGTTGTACGCCATTTTTGCCAAATTGTTTGGTGAGTGCCTGATAACAATGTTTGCACTAATTTGGCAGTTTAATGGTACTCTACAGACACTTGATGCGCTTTTAATTGCGCCAAACGCTCAAGTGCACACTCACTATTCGATTTGGAAAAGTGTTGGTGTTTCTATTGTTGCTATTACTAACTAACTTACAATGTTGCCATCAACACTGTTGCTGCTCTCTGTAAGCGCCTGCCTGGCAATGCTGTTGCATAAGGACGAGTTTGAGGTTGATCGCCGGTTTTTTGCTCACATTAATTGTAATTGTTGCAATTTTCCGCCCCTCCCCCAAACAGTGGGTGTGCAAGTGCACGGCCTTGATAACTATCGTTTTCGATGTTGTTGCTTGCCTGCTTGTGGTTGGCTGCAGTCGTATGCGGCAATGTTTGGCCGTTAGTGTGCGCGTGCTGTTGCCCATCGTTCGGTTTTGGTTTTTATTGCGTTCGTGGAGTTACTGGGAAATACCTCCATTGCATCGCGATGACAAAATGATTTGTTGCTACTGTTATACACACATACATCTAGTACGTATGTATGTATGTATCAATGAGTGAGCATTCGTCTGCGATAGTTTGTATGCTCTTCGTCGATGTTCAGTGCACTTCGATGGCCTTTGAAGTGGACGCGCGTCACTGAGTGGATTTCGAGAATTCATGAGAAAAGTAAGCGATTCATTAGTTTCAAATTGTTGCGGTTTTTCAAACGCGTCAACTGCAATTACTTCGACCGTGCCAAGTCTGTTACTGCCAAGTTGCATAATAAGTAGGCTCCTGTGTCTAGTATTTTTATGCGCTCAGATTTGCAATGTCACGTATACGACATGGCATACAAATGCACACATTTACACATTACAGACAATATAAAATGTAAAATGGAAAGTTTTCTCAAATTTTAGTTCTGATTCCTTTATTCACAACATATAAATGATTACACAGAATACAAAAAATAACCTTTCATATTTATTTTTTTTTTCTTTCAGTTTGGTGCGCATGACTCAATAGCAGCCAATATGAGGTCTTTATCAAGTGCTGGTGCTGATATTTTAACAAAACACTCAATTAATTCGTTGCTGGAACAGCGTCAAGATTTTTTGAGTAGGCGAAATGAGACCAATGATGAGCTAATATCACCTTTAAATGGTAAGTTTGAAGAGAATACACTGAGAAAAGAGTTTAGTTACGTCAACTAAATATGTTTTTCTCAACACATGATTTAGTTATAGTCACATTATTTGGTTATAGTTACCAAATCATGTGTTGGTAGAAATATATTTGGCTGACTTTTTTCTGAGTGTATGTGGGTATATGAGCTTGCTCTATCAATCTCAAAAAAAAAAAACACTGGCTAGGGGTATATCACTTGTTTAGAGTGAAAAGTTACTAAGTCGATATTTTATGAAAACTTACATTTTAATACAGGAAGCAAGGAAAATGAAAAATTCAACCTTTGCCAAAAAATTAAAATTACTTATTTTAAGCCTGACCCTTTCTGTCGAGTGAAACGAAAATTTACTGAGTCTAATAAAAGAACTAAAAATCCGATAATTTCTAAAGAATGCAAACAAGTTTCGTTAATGTCTAAAAACTCAAAAAAATTTTCACTCTGAACTGGTGATATGTTACATAACCCATTCGAGCCTGCAGCAACACTATTGTCCACAGCGTGATTCGACTCATTTTCGGGTTGTTAGTTAGTTTTCGTGAAATGGTCGGCAGAAGAATTCGGAGTATCCAACTAAATTATGGAATCACTATGACGCAGCTTTGAGTAACATGCCTAGGACCACAAATGCTTTGGAGGAATGACATGGTGCTTTTTGCACCAAAGCTGATGGGGCACATGTGATACTGTGTTGGTTTAGTTGAGGTCCTAAAATGGTCATTTGCATGGAGTTTAAGAATTGCTTTCAAAATGGTGGCGATTCTACAACCCGCTTAGTCACACTAATGAAGTTCAATTTCAGTATTTAAGAAATAATGCCCAAAAAAACCACGCGACCATATAAATAACAAACTTTTTACGTACAAAATTGTATTTGGAACCATTTTTGAATTTAAATGAAATTTTCTTTAATAGACTTCAAATTCTTGCAGTAATTGAATTGTCGAGGAAAACGGCCGCTAGGCCGTTGTAACAGTCAGTTAACCAATTAGTCCAATGATTTGTACAGCTGTAAGGGTACGTTCACACAGAAAGCGGAGCCGAGCCGAGCGAAGCCGTTCCAAGCTGAGTGAAGCTTTCAACTTGCTGTAGCTATATGAAAGTGTTCATACAGGAAGATTTTTCAGAAGCGTTTTGGAGATGCAAGCAAAGCAATTTTTGATTTTGAATTTTCTATTTAATTTTTGAGCTTCATGACGCTGCTGAATTTTACAACTAATCTTCTGAATAAAATTGAGGAATTATTTTTGAAGCTTTTTTAAGACGGTAGGTTTTTGGTTTCTTTGACGCCGAGTCCATGAGAAAAGCTCTGCTTCTATTTGGGATCAAAAGTATCAAAAAACCCAAAAGAAAATTCTATTTTCGACATATCTCAAAAACTAAAGCCAATTAAATAATTTGAAGGCCAGATTCTGATTCTACGAAAAAATTATATAAGAACCACTGTGCCGCATGCAGTTGTTGGAATTTTGTTGGGCTGTGTCTTTATTCGATTAAATAAAAACTATTGGCAATTAATTAGCGCATCGCTACTAATATCACTGACAATCCTTGTTCATCGGATCCAGACGGACCAAATGTCGTTTTGCAGTGGAAGAAATTCTCCACATAATTGAAGTGGAATGTACTACTAATCCTCTTTTCAGAACATATTCGATTTTTAAAATCGAATGAAAAATAGTAATTTAAAAACTGATGAATCTACAAAACTATATTTTCTGCCCTAAAATGACAGATCGTGAACTCTTAGGGCTGGTTTCTCCATCTCAACTTAACTTAGTTAAGCCAATTTTCTTGACTTAGTCATGAATAAGCTGTGTAAAACGTAGGCTAACTTTTGACTTAAGTCCAAAAAGTGGCTAAACTAAGTTAAGTTTAGTTGGAGAAACCAGCCCTTAGACCTGGCACACACCAACGCGATAGCGACAGCGATAGAGATAGCGATGGAAATCGAACGCTCTACGTGTTGCGTTCGATTTCTACCGCTATCTCTATCGCTATTTCCGTCGCTGTCGCTTTCGCGTTGGTGTGCGCAAGGCTTTTAATCATTAAAAAAATCTATAAATATAGGAAATATTATTTCTCATAAAAAGAAAAAAAACTTAGTGGTAGGATCTTATTTTTTTCTACGGGCCCCCTAATGTTACATACATTACATGAATACATATTCCACACAAAAAAAAATGTTTTTATTTCATTAAAACTATTTCCTGTCAAATTGAGCGATAGGATATTTTGTTATTTTAAAATGCATATTTTTCCGATCAAGACGATATGTGTCCGTTAGGGAATTATTTCGACTTAAAGTTCCAAGATTGACTAGTACTAGTTTTGCAGCGATTCCAAATTTGAAGATGCAATGGTATAGGCAGCTTTTCTTCGAGCTGTCAAAAGTAATTTAAAATGGACAATAAAGAGGGTATTCGGAGATTTCTTTATATAAGGTCTTTTCCAGAATTTACAACAATATGATAAACTAATCAATCGTGCCTTTGCTTGGCCTAAAGCCACAATGATAAGACCCAAGTAGTTATTTCCTGATAAGATATTATACGCAATATAAAGACGGCTTATTCGGCGGTAATTTGTGCAAACAGCACGATCACCCTTTTTGGTTTGACTTATTACCTGGCGAAACGTTCAGATAGCACTTATGTCTTTAATAATTTATGGGGAGGTAAATTAATCAAAAGCTCACCCTTCGGCGTTATCGCAATGCGCTGAACTGTCTAATTTTCTCCTGCGCATCCTTTCCAGAGGCGCGGGAAACTTTTCTTACTTACTCGAACCTGTGTGAACACGTGATGGACAATTTTTGTTACTGAATTCAGAAATATAGTGTCTGGCATTCTTTCGGAAAAAGTTTATGTTTGCACTGCCATTGAAAATGTGATGAAATAAGTGAACTTGAGCATATTAAAGTGGTTAGATGTGACTTGACTAAAATAAACATTTATTTACTGATTCAAAACCAAACAGATTCTCTTCGAAGTTGTCCAAGCGATATTTGGCAATAGATGAGGTGGCCTTAGACAGTATACGCCCAATACATACCCATACATATGTACGTACATACATATGTATGTGTGCTTCGAAATACTTAGATGTGTAGCTCATTATATCTATTTGCATGCTTTTGAGTAGTTGTATGCCTTTGGGCGACCTATCCGTATGCGAATATCAGAGTAATGTTTTATTTGACAAATGTTTTTACTGAGCAAGCGCCAACTGCGCTCTGTTGTGCCTATTGCAATAAAGTCTTTTAACCCGCTTGTGCTCGACAACGGAATTTTACAAAATTCATCCATATACATACATTAGACTGCATCATCAAAAAAAGTTGAGGTTTTTCCGCCGGGACTACAAAATCTATTATATTTGAAGACTTCAACCCAAAATATTTAGGACAAAAATATAAAGATTTACGTGAGCTGAATCGATTTGAAAATACCTCCGAAATTGGAGTTTTTTATGAACAACAAGTAAGAAAGTCTAAGTTCGGATGGAGCCGAACATTAAATACCCGGCGCAAGTATTAAATATATACATTTTTCACCTTTCCGAAAGCTACCGCTACATGGTAAGCGTCCTTAAATTTCGAAATATTGAAGTTTCAAGTTCAAGTTCAAGTTTTACTCCGATTTCAATAATTTTCAACATTTTGCTTCCATGTGGAAAGCACAATAACCATACCGAGTTTGGTACAAATTGGTACGACGGTTACCGAGATATACACATGTAACCATAAGTGGGCGTGGCTAAGCCCATTTTCCAAAAATTTATAATATTCTTATTTTTCGTCTAAAACTTATTGTAAATATCAATTTTGAGTGAATAATCTTCGGTAGTTGCTAAAATATCGCAGTTTTCGTATTTCTGAAAATTACCGTTATAGGGGAGATAGGCGTGGTTATTGTCCCATTTTGACCATTTTCAATACCATCCGTCCTACGCCAGAAAGAAGTGCACGTACCCAGTTTCGTTAAGATATCTCAATTTTTACTCGAGTTATCGTGCGCACAGACGGACGGACGGACAGTCATCGCTTAATCGATTTCTCTTTTCATTCTGATCATTTTTGTATACATTTGTCTACATCTATCTCGATTCGTTTTGCCTGTTACAAACAACCGTTATGTGAACAAAGTTATAATACCTTTGTGCACAAGTGCCCTCGGGTATAAAAATAGTTTCTAGAATAACTTTTTGAAAAAAAAATCCCCTCATATGACAAAACAGATTACGCTTAAAAAACCTGCATAAAAATATTTAAAAATCTGTTAAAAGGAATCGTAATAATGAGATTTGATGCTGCATTTTCAAAGGTTGCTTTACGAAAAACTTGGATAACTGGGCCAACAGTATTCTGATTTAGATTTATGGGGTCGCAGTAAAAAGGTATTTTCCCACTCTTTTTGCTTCTGTGGAAAACACTTATTCAAGTCCCAACATTTTTTTTCAAATACCAACACATGTTAATTCAACTTGGAATGACGTTCGTTCATCCTACCTCTCTCTTTCATCCTTTGAATGAGTTTTTTAGCAAAGAAAGCAAATAGCTTTCCAATGACACCTCACAAGTCTAAATTGGAATAGTTTAGGTCCAGATATTCAAGTTTTTCTTATACTTATCTTTGAAAAAGGTATTAGCAACAAAGATTTCATTGCCACGATTCCATTGGAATCTTTTTACATTTTTTTATGGTTTTATCCAAATTTTTTAAGGTCTAACCGTTTTGTCATTTGAGTGGATTTTTTTTTCAAAAAAATCTTTAAGAAACTATTTTTATTCGTAAAAAACTGCATTTTTGGGGGTATTTTCAAATCGGTCCAGCGCCCGTAAATGTTAATATTTTTGCGAAATATTTTGGTGGAAGTCTTAAAATATAATAGATTTTGTAATTTCAGTGAAAACACAGTACCGATTTTTTTTTTTGTATGGGGAGTGATGCAGTCTAATATGCATACATACACACATATATGATATGCACATTCATACATAGAAAAGCACATACATACATATTTTAATTTATTATATTTGCTAGATAGTTACTTAAAAACTTATAAAGCAGAAAACCATAACTGTAAAGGAAATGCAGAATGTCAAAGGCAAAATAGCGGCAAAGTCACTCTTCCTATATTTAATGCGAGTGCATTATGTAAATATGTACATACTTATGAATACATCATCACATTGGGAAATGCAGCTGCAGCAGCAGCAACAACAGCGACAACGACAATAAAGAACATCAGCGGCCGTAATGGGGATGGCGTCAACTGCACAACGCACTGGTACTTATGAACTACATATATCGGCAATAGAGTACCCTGCTGGAAATGTATCTAACTATAAGCTAACTTTAAGTTGATTAAAAAGGAGCTAAAAGTCACTATTATCGGCGATGGCCGCGAAATAGTCAAGGGAGTTAACCTCTGCAAGGGTGGTTACGTCTGCATTTGATGTAACTAACTACTTAAGGACATAAAATATCAATAGAAAAAACAATATCTTTTTAAATTTTTTTTTTACTTTTTTTTATTAACTTTATTTATTTTATTTTTACACTTCATATTTGTTTACATATTCTGTTGTAGGTGGTCCCATATTCGAACTCCGTCAGACATAACTTCAAAATGATAATATGAAATTTCGATTTTCCTTTTATCTGTCCTCAATTCGAAAAAGTATTTGCGAAGTGCAGGATAATTTAATAGAAACGCGTTTAAAGAAAACAATCTCCTGCATTACCACTGCATTATTTGTCAACTAGTTTCAAGTTAGTTTTTTGTAGTTAACTACAAGTTATATATTTTATAGAAATCCCGCAAAAAAGCTAACTACAAGTGGGCTATTTTTTTATCGATTCGTAAATTTTTTCTGCAGGGTAATTCATGTGTACATGTGTATGTGCATATGCATGTGTGGATGTACTATTAGTAGCAGAAATAAAAATTACTACAGATAAATTTGATTTATCGTTGGGCATATTTCATTGCATTAACAGGCATTATTATTGCTTGTGCTCGAGTGCAAGAAATACAAACCAATTCCATTGCTACTAACATATAAACTAACTATTGAGGGATTCACAACGGTGTCGTATTGTTGTATGTCATAAACCTGAAAAGCTCAAATAAATGTTTAGACAACTTGCTACCACAACCAACTATTTTTTAACACTGCGAAAATTCATAATAAGACTTTGATGGTACTTTGCGAACCTCCTTAATATATTTTTTAGACCTTTAAAGTTTACGACATACAACAATACGACACTGACGACACCGTTGTGAATACCCCATATGTATATTGATATCTAATTGTGATCTCTTCCAATGCTGTCTCCAAGTATTACATATCTTCGCCTTTCAAATTAACTTCTACTGCAACGATTTTTGTGGTCGTCCAGCTTTTGTACGATATTTCTACATACATACTTGCAATGTTGCGGACTAGATATTTACTACTTATTATTTGTCTTTGTTATAATTTGTCATTATTTGGTTGTTTGCGTGTACGTGGCCGCTGGTGCTAGTCCAACCAACCAATCAGACATCAGCCAGCCACTATTTGACTACAATTTGAAGCAAAGTGTAGGCGAAATTGCATGCAAATATATTTTTATTTGTATTGAACTAAAAATTCTGGCAAAAATTACGATTCCCCTCAGGATTGAGCTGCCCAAACTCGGTTGCGAAGAACTGGTGGGCGCATGTATGAGCTGCTAATAGTGCTCTTACACGATATGTATTTGCATATGTAAATGCTACTTTTCTGATACGTTCTAATAAATATATGGTACGTACGAGTTAGAGGGCTGCATGAATTCATTCAAACTTCTAGCCAAACAGAGTACAGTAGAGTTGAATATTTTTCTTCACATACAAAACACTCAGTGTTTGGAATTTTGTAAGTTATGAATATTCATTTTGTTTTATATTTTCTACCTTCAAATGGAAGAATGTGAATGAATGAATGGAAAACATTCAAATTATTCAAACTCATTTCGGTAAAAGTTTTTTTCTACAAACAAGTTTTTTCGTATGTAATAGGAGCGCAGCAATACATACATACATACATTGTATATTTGTACATAGTATGTGCATAGAAAAAATATTTTTGGATATTCATACAAAAAATTGTCATTTATTTCAATTCAATTTATTTTCACTTGGTTTGAATATTGTGATGTAGACACAAATATCAGAACAGCTATTCACTCAAATTCAATAAAATGTAAAGCCAAAATCATTCATTAGTTTTGTATATGAATAATTCAAAAGCTGTTTGGAATGCATTCATGCAGCCCTCTAGTACGAGTAGATTCAAAAGCACAATTTCAGCTGCAGCTTCATAAGGAAGCTATTTGAGAGTGGTTATTTTTTCAAATGCGAATACAAAATGCCCAAGGCAATAAAGCAGACACTCCAGACATTTCAGCGCAACGGACGCCATTCTAATAGATGGGCGATTTGTAGATGTCAAACTATTCAATAGCAAATATTATGGCATATTTACTCTCCACAGTTCTGGCAAGAAACCATTTGTATCTCCTGTCTAGGGAGAATAATGTGTAACAACCCCCTAATTACTATATAAAGGAACTGAAAAGGTGTCAAATCTTGTCCCTGTGAAGGGATCTTCAGTCCTCTTGAGTAAAGCCCGCGTACTCCTTAGTGTGTGCAGCGGTCGGATTCTCAGTCTATCTCAACATTTGTTTTCCTGATTGAAAGGGGTTCCACCAATCCTCATGAAGCTCAGTCTTGTTTGGGCGACTGTGATTTTCATCTTTGTGTCCAAAGGGAAAAGAAATAGCAAATAACGATATTCATTCCTATATTTGGACTAAAAATTTTCATTAGTATAACACTAATATGCATGCCTTAAATAAGAAGTAAAATTTTTAAAGCAAAAACGAAAACAGTCTTTATAAAACCGTTTATATGTATGCGTATGTAAATACATTCAAATTTATAAGAAAAAACGCATCTCTCCTTCCCTTTCTTTACAGATCCGCCTATCGCTCTTAACGATTTTCTTGGCTTTGGCAAAACAACTACAAATCCTTTGCTATTGGGCACAAATGTGGACACGCTGTCTACTTCAATGGCCGCCTACACACCATTGACCCCGAGCTCATCGCAATCCTCGGCCTCGCCGGGTACACTGTCTGCGAATTCTTTCGATATTTTTCAGGTAAGTAGTATTGTAAGTAATCGGAAGTTGTAACCAATGCCATATTTGGCATCGTTTATCTTGGTTTTGTAACTTATCGGCATTGTTGTTTTTCACCGTAGTGTATTTCATGCACCTTAATGCACAGCACTGCGGAATTATCTATGCTTACTTATTTCTTATGCACCTAAATTTGCTAGAAAATTTTCGTATGTAATTTGTTTACACATTTATGTATAAGTATATAAGTAGTTCGCATCTGCTGTCACTTCAAAATGGTATATTTATATGTATACATATAGTTTTGTTGAATCGAATCAAATGATATGCATTGGATTTTGTGTTGGAAGTAAAATTCGAACCAACTTTTGAATGTTTCTTTTTTCTAAGATTGCTCAGTTGGACTAAGCAATCCACAACTGGAACGCACACTAGACTGCTCGGTCGCTCGGGAACAGGTTTCAGTTGTGTACACAGTAGGAATGTTAATCCCGGAATCCCGGGATTACATTTGCTAGGCAAACTAAGGACCAGTTGCGTGAAATTTTCGGTGAACGTTTGATTTCAAAAAATTCAGATTTTCCTTGGCCACCTCGTTCACCACATTTAACTGCGCCCGACTTTTTTTTATGGGAGAAGTTTCACACTCTCACTCTCAATCCTACTTAAACATGGTACTCCATTTGTTCATTACAGTCCACTGTGGCGCAAGCTATGAGATTTCGAATCAAATCATCTATGTGAATGTAAAACACCAATTAAATAAATTACAAATAAAGATTGGTTTATGCAGAGCCGGCAATGGAAATCGGATAAATGGAAGACTGCCATAACTCAAACAACCCAAATTTTCAGGTTGCGCATTTGAAATTTTCAAATTGTCCCCAAAATACAGAAAAAATACACAATATTAAGCACGATAAAACGAGTAAGTAAGCTGCATACATCAGCAAATAAGGTGCATGCATCAGCTCTTATGCAGAATATGGTCAGATGAGCGCATGCCCGACGACTGGAATTTAAGTATGCTCTGCCCAATCCACAAGAAAGGCGATCCCACCATACGCGCCAACTACCGCGGGATCAGCCTTCTAAGCATAGGTTACAAGGTCTTATCTAGTGTATTGTGTGAAAGACTGAAGCCCACCGCCAACGAACTGATTGGACCTTATCAGTGTGGTTTTAGACCTGGCAAATCCACCATAGCGAGAATAGGATCCACACGCACCATATATTTGTCGATTTCAAGCACTGACTCCCTTTCGTGTGATTTCTTTAATCTGATGTTGGAGAAGATAATAAGAGCCGCAGAACTCAACCGCTCAAAGACAATACTTTACAAGAGCGTACTATTGCTGGCGTAGGCCGACGACATCGATATTATCGGTAAAAACAAGGGCTACGTCTGTTCTGCCTTTTCGGGATTAGATAGAGAAGCAAAGCGAATGGATCTGGTGGTCAATGAGGACAAAACGAAGTATCTCCTGTCATCACTCAGACAGAGCATACGCGTCCTGGCACACATATCACTGTTGAGAGTTACAAGTTTGAAAAATTAGACAACTCCGTTTATTTGGGAAGCATTAACACCAATAATAATGTCAGCCTTGAAATCCAACGGAAATCACTGTTGCCAACAAGTGCTAGTTTGGACTGAGTAGGCAATTGAGAAGTTAAGTCCTCTCTCGTCGTATAAAGATCACATTCTATAAGTCACTCATCATGCCTGTGCTCGTGTATGGCGCGGAGGCATGGACAATGAAAATACCTAATGGAGCGGCTCTAGGAATTTTCGAGAGAAAGATTCTGCGAAAGATTTACGGACCTTTACGCGTTGGCGATAGCGAATACTGCAAACGATTTAACGATGAGCTGTATGAGATTTACAACGATATGGACATAATGCAGCGAATTAAAATTCAGCGGCTCCGCTGACTTGGCCATGTCGTTCGAATGGACAGAAACGCTCCTGCTCTGAAAATATTCTACTCGGGCCGCGATGCTGGTAATAGAGGAAGAGTAAGGCCTCCTCTGCGTTGGAAAGACCAGAAGAAGATTTGAAGATAACGTATGATTGGAACGTTTGCGCAGTCTGCCCAAGCCCATGAGAAGCAGTGATGGTAAAGTAGGCGGTGCCCTATGAAAGGACAAGAATTATTAGAGGATTGTAAAACTTCGAGACAGTGTCCGCATTCCAATTGCTGACTGCGCCCAAATTAATACCAGCAGCTGAGAGTTATTTTTCGTTCCAACCCCGGCTAACATTGCGCAATAAACATTTTTGTTAAATCTCAATTTGAAATGCATTTGAGAATAAGTCCTTTTCTCAAATCACAAATGTTACTTCTCGAATGCATCTCAAATAAACGTTGATAGCGTCCTCAAACTAAAAGGCACAATTTTATTATGGAATTTTCATTTATTTTAAAATTGAGAAATTTTGAGTTCTCAAATTTTTCTCAGACGTGAGAGGGCGGAACGAAATGAAATCCAGTTACTCTCATTGAAATATTTGTATAGTGTTGCCCATAATGCATGTAAAGGAACCACACAGTTTTTATAGAAAGATAAATGTTTTTTTTTTTTTGATTGATTGCAATTTCAGAGCGTACATTCACATAAATAGATATTTCATTTTAAGCAGACAAATTGTTAGTCACTATCGATGCAGCAGACGTTTTCCTTCTTTCGGTGTTAAATTTTAATGGCCAGTCAGTCAGATCAGTCACAAAACGATCAATCACAATATAGTATTATTAACAAATTTTCACTCATATCAATAAATTAAATGCATTTCAATTCATTCGAACGATGAGCGATTTTTCGGTGGTGGTACCTTGCTGTTGCGCCCTTCATCGCAAAAGCGTTTGAGTGTAAAGCGAAGATCACACTATATGTACATTTGTACAGATTTGTACATTTTGGCAGTCACAGCGTGATGTTGTTTAGAAATTTGAGCTCAGCGCAATAAAAGAATTTCCGAACAATACCACCCTGCACCTGCCAAAATAAGCAAATCTGAACAAATGTACGAATCATGTGATCCCTGCTTAAGGCCAAGTGTAGCAATGTCATCTGTGTATGCTAGAAACATCTTACACCAAATTATTGTTGGCGTAAAAATGCTCCAGAAGCGTAATGGAAAGGACTTAGAATTACACGCCCTGCCAAAAACATTGTTTCTTCCTATACGAAATGAGGTTTTATTTAGAATTTTAAGTGACAGCACAGGAATTTGTATTTAAACATTAAGAGCACGTACTTATATATATATTTTTTTTTTAAATAGTTCATACCATAGCATTTGCATAAAAGGTATTAAATATACTATTCATGCATTTAAATATATTATATTTTAAACTCTACCCTTCTGCGCTAAATACTTTCCTTCAACTAAGTAATTTAAATTTTTGATTTTAATATATTGTTTATTTTTTCTTTTCTTGTATGTTCTTCTTCTTTTTTTTTAATGAAATGGGATCGAATTTGAGTTTAGTTTGAAAATGTTGCACAAAATAACACACCACTTAAGGTATTTCAAAGAAACATCAGCTTCGATTGTTCTGCACCTTTATCGCCAAGTACGCCCACCTCTATTTACAATCGCTCTTTTCTCAATTCACCTTTAGTCAGGTAAAGCTCACTTTAATATGTTTTTTAACTAATTAATTAAAATATAACACCTACATGCAAAGATTTATATCCAAATACCTGATATCGGAATTTTAATTAAATATGCTTTAACTTAAAATTCCAGCGATGGCAGCAACTCATCGAGCGCCAACGGTTTATCGGTTGATTCGATACCGTTAATGTATCAGAATAATTTTGTGGGCAGCGGTATTGGTGGCTGTCTATCGAACAGTCGCTCCAACTCACCGGAAAGTCAGAACAGCAATCAATCCAATGTGGAGCATAACTTGATTGATATGATTGTAAGTTATGTATTTGGCAGCAAATATGCAAGTGCCGTTTTTCACGCATTGCCGGCTTAAAATATATATACATACATACATACATACATATGTAACCGGACACCGCACAGTGGTGCGGAAGCGGAATCTACCATGCAAAAAGGTTGACCATCTACAATTATTTTCTATTTCTTTTTTGTAGTTGAAATATAATTAAATTCCTAAGAGGTTTAAGAAGCTTCTTTTTTAAAATTAGTATTTCTTTATAGTACAAAATCGTTTAATGCAAATTGCGGAGAACGTGAAAATTTTGAAGAAAATCGAATCGCCTGTTCGTGTTAATGAATGCTGCACAATAAAAAGTAAAACAAAAAACAGTTAAAAAGGTTGGCCTAAAACAAAAAAAAACAAGAAATTTTAAATGCTATAAAAAATATTCAAAATATATTTTTGCTGACGTGCCAGTCATTTTCTTCCGCATAAATACGTAAACTGTGCTCGAAATGTCAGAAAAATTTTTTTAGAAAATCAACGCGATTTCATAACCACTTAAACTTGCAGTTTACTACATTAAAAATTAATAGGTCTTAAACTGCATACCTAAACTTTTTCTAAAAATTAAAAAAATTATTAATTGCGGTGAAAATTTGTTTATAACTTTTCAAATTTTATTGTGCAATTTTTCCTGGTTCAGGGGAAACCCATAATTATTTTCATACATTTTTTTGTTATATAAATACCTACATATTTAGTATTCATTAACAGGAACAGAAGAATCGATTTTCTTCAAAACTGATACTTTCTCAGCATTTCTCTTAAAAAAAAAGAATATTTTTTCCTTAAAAAACTTAAATTAAATTTAAAAAAATAGCTCCTTTAAGGTATCCATACACCCATGCGATTCTGTCGGTGCGAATCTGTCCCTACAAAAATTACAACAATGCTGACCATAGTTTTAAATGAGGAACCACACAGTTATACGATTTTGCTTTAGCGATTTATTGGAACATTCACAGTTCTTCTTTTCGTGGTGCCGCAATCGCAGACTGCTGTGTTTTGAGAACGTAAAAGGTTAAAACAAAAATTAACTTGCCAAAAACAAAGCATGTTTATTTTAAAAATACTAGGAATTTAATTTTTTGTTGAAAACTATTTTTTTTTTTTTATATAATGATATTTTTCACTGCGATAGAATCGCACAGATGTGTGCGTCCTTGCGTCCTCTCCGACGGAATCGCTCAGTTGCGTGGATGCCTTAAACTTCTTAAGACTTTCATTATATTTCCATTAAAAAAAATGTTAAATCCAGCAAAAGTTGTAGGGTGTATGTGGGCTTCTTGGAATAGTAAATTTCGCGTTTGCACCACTGTGCACCGGGTTGCGTGAAGGCGCTAATTGCCTTACATACACATGGGCGCCTAATTATTAAATAAACATTCTTCTTCCGAAAATAGAATTTGCTCTCTGTAGCTGATAATGAGACGCAGATTCCATTGCATCAACAGCAGCAATTGCCGTCGCAATTGTCGTCTTCTGCTTCCCAGCACCAACTCTCCCAGCTGTCTTCGCAGCAGCCGCAGCATCTTCTATCACCACTGCAAATCGACCAACAGTTTTCGCTCGGACAACAGCAGCAACAGCAGCAGCAGCAGCAGACATCTACTACCTCACTCAGCAGTCTCGGGAATGCCAACAATATGTCTGGCTTCACCACAAATTTGTTCGATGAGCAGCAGTTGCAGAATTTCGATGCGCTCACAGCTGTGGATTTGGAATTGTCGAAGTTGCAAAATATGCAGGCATTCAACGCCCTCAAACTATTGCAGGCACAATCGCAACAGGTGCCGTTGCTGAATCAATTGTTGCAAGGCTACAGCAATAGCATGAACCAGTTCAAAGGGCTGACACAGCCACAAGCGCAACCGCAATCGGCCGCAGCAGCCGATGCTCATTTGGACCGCGTAGCAAAATTTTATCGCAGTTCGGCTGCACTCTACGACGCCACTTGCACCTGGAGTGGCCAGTTGCCACCGCGCTCACATCGCATGTTAAATTATTCACCGAAAGTGTTTCTTGGCGGCATACCGTGGGACATAAGCGAACAATCGCTTATACAAATATTCAAGCCGTTCGGACAGATCAAGTAAATACATGAGATGGACTTCACTGCATTTTGTGTAGCAATACTGAGGAATATATTTTTGCATACTTTCAGAGTCGAATGGCCCGGCAAAGAGCAGCAGGCGGCACAACCAAAAGGCTATGTCTACATCATATTCGAATCGGACAAGCAGGTCAAAGCTTTGTTGTCAGCTTGTGTCTTGCAAATCGATGATTCACAGAGTGGTGGCATTTACTATTTCAAGATTTCGTCACGCCGTATCAAAGCGAAAGATGTAAGTAAGGCTTTTAATTAGTCGGCATCTAACTATTTTTGCGCGCATGTTTATAAATAATTTTTTTAAATATTATATTAAAGGTTGAAGTCATCCCTTGGATTATAGCTGATTCCAACTTTGTCAAATCAACTTCACAGAAACTGGATCCAACTAAGACGGTATTTGTGGGTGCATTGCATGGCAAACTTACTGCAGAGGGTTTGGCGAAAATTATGGATGACCTCTTCGATGGTGTTCTGTATGCAGGTAAGGATGCGAACGTTATTAAGAAATTTATGAGATAATGTACAACACAATTATCACTTATTATTGGACCTAATCGCTTGCACTGAGCTATTATGCGTCAGGTTTTATTTGAGTACAGTATATTTTGCTTAGCTGCCCATCCTTCTTTGCACGAAAAACTTGTGCACTTAAGCGAAAAAAGGACTTAAGCGAATTTTCTTTACTACTTCAATGAGGAAGGTATCCGAATCCCTATGAAACCAAATAATGGAGGAGCACTTACCACGTAGAAATTACTGAAAGCGAAATTTTTACCGAATGGTATCTAATTATCTATATAACTACATAAATTGATAGCCATTTTCGTTGTTCTGCGAGATGAGCAAAATAAATAAAAGCTTGAAAAATTAGGTAATTGTAGGGCCAGTGCAGGTAAACCTAATACTTTCTTTGATAGTTAATAATAGTTGCACAATTTTTAAGGCAGGTATCGCCAATGGGCAGGTATGTTGAATGCATCTATCGGAGGAGTTTCCTTATAAATGTTAAAAATAATGCCGCTAGTGCGCATTTTAGGGTAGGTATCTTAAATGTGCACTTAAGCATAAAGGCAGCAAAGCAAAATATACTGTAAATACTAGAAACGATCGTTTGCATTGCGGATGAAAAAAAAAGTCAAACCTTATTGGAAAATGTTACTCATACGCCATGTACGAGTACAATCATGTAAGCTATGGCGTGTGAGTAACATTATTTCTTGCTCCTATTTCATACAAAAAATTATTGCAAATTTTCATTTCATCGTTCACAAAATGCTTATTTATCCATACATTTTCTTCTTTAGTAGCTTGATTTGTTTCATAAAAATAAAAATATCTTGGGAAATGACCTGATCTGGAAAAACGGTATACAGATGCATAATTTACGGCCCAAAATTAAGTTTACGTATCGCAGCGTTTTTTGTGTCATTCCCAAACTTCAGATTTTCCCTACAGTGTAATTTTATATGCTCCTTCTTTCAGGTATCGACACCGATAAATACAAATATCCAATTGGTTCCGGACGTGTTACTTTCAACAACAATCGCTCCTACATGAAGGCCGTGTCGGCAGCTTTCATTGAAATACGCACATCTAAATTCACTAAAAAAGTGCAGGTAGATCCATATTTGGAAGATTCACTCTGCTCCATCTGTGGTGTGCAGCACGGGCCGTACTTTTGTCGTGAACTCTCCTGCTTTAGGTAAGTACAATTTGGAATTAGCAAATTCATGTCAACATTTCAATGAAAAAACTGTTAATAAAAATTGTTTTTTGAGCTGTTGTTTGGTTGGATCTAGGGATGTCAGTGACAAAAATACATCGATATATTACTTTTCGATACATCGGCGGACATACACCGATGCATCTGGTCTGTATCTGTCTATTGAATCAGGTCAATAAATCTTTCGTAAAATCATACAAATCATAAAAATTCGCATTTTTAAGTAATCAAAAATTAAAAATAAAAAATGTGACAAGGAACAAACATTAGCACAGTAAATACAACCAATATTTTCGGTACTCAACCAAATATGTCCATACATACCACGCTTAGCAGACGACAAAGTTTGTGCGCCTTAAGTGACAACGTACGTATGTATGTGCATTTAGCAAACAGCGTGGCAAACATCGCTTTGTTATCGATTCACTGGCACACAAAAATCAAAACAAAACTTTTTTTAAAATTTTAATGTAACTATTAGTTAATAAAATTTAATAAATTTAAATTTTTTATGCTTTGTTCCAAAAATGCATGTGAAATAGTATAGTCGGAATTTTCATGACCTCACCCTCTAGGATGGTTCTATAACGAAAACAATATACCCCTACTTTATATTTTGAAATCAAAAAATATTTAGAGGTCGCTCAAAGCGCTCAAAGTTTTCCATGTATTTTATATGGGAAAAAACACTTTTCGTAAAAATGGTATAGAATTCTTGAAAATCAATATTTTTCGATCGGAAACCCCTTTTTATCTTCAGGATATCAGCAATAACAATACCCAATTATTTATTTAACTATTTTTTTCATAGTAACTATATTTTGAAGGTCCACCAAAACTCTAAGAAAATTCCAAAAAATGCAATTGGGGGATAAATAAAAAATCTTTAGTATTAAAAATTGTTAAATAAACAATTGAATATTGTTACCTGAAGTCTTCTGAAGAGAACCACAGAACAATCCTAGGGGGTGAGAGCATTAAAATTCCGACTTTACCTATTTTGGACCACCCTAATATACATACATACATATGCATAAAGCGTTATTCAACTGGGACAGGCCTGTGGCGACTATGTTCATTTTGATTATGTTGATTTTTATTATTTTTCATTGTCATTTATATGATTTAAATCATTTTCAATGACTTTATGCGCCAACACAAGCTGCTAGCATTGCGTTTATCTTTCTAAAACTGAACGCTTCGCTTTGGCAGATCCCATATAAGCTGTGCCACAAAAAAATAGTAATCTAGTTTCGATTTCACTGAAATTTGCCATGTAATTAGTAACTTACCATAGGGTGTCGAGTTTCCTCGCCCTCTACTTTAAGGAGCAGGTTTGGTAGATGTTCTCCGATTTTAATAAAATTTGATTTTTATAAATGGGTTTTTTTTAGAACTGGTGGGCGTGTTAGTTGGCCGATTTAACAATCTTACAGATTTAAGTTTTCTGATTAAAACTAAGACACAAACCGAGTTTCATTAAAATCAGATTACGTTTATTATTTGCGCCCCTAGTGTAGTAGGCGTGGCAGTTCTATACGATTTTTCTGATTTCTTCATTCCTAAGAAAAAATATCACAGATAACAAATACAGTAAAATCCGAGTACAATTGGTACTTTTGCCATGTATAATATGGAAAATTATTATTTTTTTGGCAAAATCTAATATCTCGAAATTTCACAGTAAAGTAAAACAATTAGCTTGACCTTTAAAATTACATTCAGAAACAGAAGTTTTTTACCTGAAAACAGTATGCTATGAACTTGTATCAAGGAATTCATTTTCATTGTCGGAATAGCCATAAAACACATTCAAATTATATTTTTTTTTTTATAAAATTCGTTGCATGCAGCTTTTAGGTAAAAAAAAGAAAAAAATCAAAAATATTACTCTTGAAGAGGCCATTTGAATGGTCTGATTTCAATTTTTGGGTCAAGAAACAGCATGCTTTAAAATAATTTAAAATGTGTGTTTTCACTTCTTGTGCTACATCAAAACTATATGTTTAAAACTTAAAAAAAAAATCGGTCTCGAATTATTAGAGCTTTTCACAAAACGGTAAATTTTTCACACTCTACGGCGCTAAGTCTAATGCAGCCGACAGCACGATGCGCATTTGACCGCACAGCTATCTCTCGCAAAGGTGCCGTTAATTGTCTACCAAGATTTTGCGCCGATTGATTTTACAGCGTAGTTTTCTGAAGTCACAAGTCTAGGAAAAAATGTTGCAACCAACCAATGCGATTAAAATAAATGCAATCCAGGCTTGAATTTAGCCATATCTTTGCGGAGAATATTTGAACGGTATAACTCGCGGTCAAAATAATTATTCGCACAGTGATTTATTTTACAATATTCAATAATTTTATTTACTTTTATTATTATATATTATGTATTACTTTATTTTGTTTCTCAAAATTCTTAATCAAAATTTTTATGAACAGTTTTTGAATTTTTTAAAGTTTTGTAAAAAGTTATCAAAATAGGAACTATGTATGTATATTTTCGTGAAAAATTAACGAAAAAAAATAGTATGCAAAAAATTGCGAATATTGTAAAACAAATCACTGTACTAATAATTATTTTGACCAATGTGCATTAGGGCGGGTCAATTTATATTGCAGATTTTTTCGACTAAGCGCACATAGTACATACAGTGACGGGCAAAACTGTAACATGGTGTAACACTTCTTACTTCAGCCATTGCTATCTTTCCAAATTCTAACGACTTTCATACTTTTGCTGTATATTCTTGTTGGTACATCCCTACTCCCTCTCTCATAATGATTTGAAGTCAATACAACAACAATAAAAAAACCAGCAGACAAAAATGTAAATTAAGGCAGATGTTACAGTTTTGCACTCATATATTTTTAAGAACTTTTTAACAACTTTCACGAAAAAAGAACTACTAACACAATATTCAGTACTCTTTTGCTTGTTTCAGTTCCTGGATGCGATTTGGCATACCTTATTTGTATCTTTGTAAAAATTCTGGAGGTATAACCTTAGTTTGCTTTCACAGCTCATGTACTCGATTTTACGGACTTTGGTACTTGTTAAGCTGTGCTTTTAGTTGATTTCGAAATTCTCGATGAGATTCATGTCCGCGGATTGTGGAGGTCATTTCAAATTAGCAAATTTTTGCTTTTCATCCAGTCTTTGAGAACATATGCAGTATTTGGGTGATTTTTAAGCAGAAACTCTCATTTTTGACTACATCTTGCAAATTTTGTTGAAACATGAACAGATACTGTTCCTTACACATAATGCGTACTAACGGACCAACAATATTTTTGAAATACAACCCCAAACAATTAATATCCTACCACAGTGATTCACAGTTTGCCGTACATGATGCGCTTAAGCTTAATTTGGGTCTTTGATCCACTACAATGCCCGGCCATCTGATTGAAAGCGATTAATTTAGTCTTGTCAGACCAAATAACCTTCAATTGAAACTTAAAAATATGTTTTTTATTGCATTCTGAACGGCCTAACATATCCCAATAGGCAACGGTTCGGTTTTCGTGCGATGCAGCGAAATGCTGCCACACTCGCACATGTATTATGATAAAATTTGATTTTTTCTTCTTTGTGATGCCTTTTGATTTGGCAATTCTTCGCCTCGCTGTCTATTGATTTGCTATTAAAGTTTAATACCTTAAGCGGTTCTGTAATAGTAGCTGCATCGCTACTTGCTGCTAAGTTCACAAGATATCGTACCGTAATATTTTTTAACAGACTTCTTTTGTCCTTGGGAACACTTAGGCTATATTTTTTCTAAGTCTTAACATTTTCAAGTAGCAAATTCCAAAATTTTTTGCCACATTTCGTGCGGTTCCGCCTTTCCACAGTAAATCTATTATTTACATTTATGGTTCCTGATTAACTACGTTATTTACTGGTGATCACTTCTTCAATAAATTACAATATAGAAAAAAGTCATCTGACTTCCAACTAAGTAAAAGATAACTGTCAAATGCAAAACTGAGAGTGATTGCAAAACTGTAACATCTGCCTTAATTTACATTTTTGACTACTGGTTTTTTTATTGTCGTTGTATTGACTTCAAATCGTTATGAGAGAGGGAGTAGGGATGTACCAACAAGAATATACAACAAAAGAATGAAAGTCGTTAGAACTTGAAAATATAGCGGCGGCTGAAATAAACAGTGTTACACCATGTTGCAGTTTTGCTCGTCACTGTAAGAATTCTACGTGGAAGTCTAAGAAAATTTGCCGATGAAACTATGGCGCAAAAATCGATTTAGAGTTGGCCAAATTACGAAAATAGGTTTCTTAGCATTTGGCTGTAGTGTCGTAAGAAAGCGCTTAAATTTTGTATAAAAACATGATTTAGGTGTTTTTTGTTTGGTAAGAATCCTTTTCGGCACTTTCCTTTTCTTGAAACTTCCACCAGGGGGCACAACAGGGAAAATTTTAAAATTGTCTTCGAAACCTATTTTTGCAATTTGCCAAACTCCAAATTGATTTTAGACCAATGATTTCTTTGGAAAATTTGCTTAGAATCCTCCTATGCTATACGCGCATAGTCAAAGTAAATTGTCCCGCCCTGTATAGTGTACATGCATACATATATCTCAGCCATAATGACATACGTGTTAAATGAAAAAATATTTTGGTTAATATCTACCACACAGCTTTGTGTATATTGTCTTCAGAGAGCTTTAGGTTGCGAGTTATTTGATAGCACTTTAAACCCTTAACTCCTACCAGAAGGGATTCTTTTTTATCTGAATAACTTCTGCTTAAAAAGAATTAATATATCGACGAAATATTTACTAGCTCCAAATTCTAATTGCAGCGACTAGCTTACCTATTACACATACGTTTATAATAAACATTATATTACGTATTTTAGATATTTCTGTCGATCGTGCTGGCAATGGCAGCATTACTCCGATGGCGTTAAAAATCACAAGCCACTAACGAGAAATTCAAAATCACAAATGTTAGTTGGAATCGGGCCTAGTTCCTCCTCTGCATCGTTGTCATCCATAAACTCAAGCTCTCAGCCCCAACAGCAACCAAATTTGCAGTCACAACATGCATCCCAACAACAGCAGATGCAGCAACAACAACAACAACAACTGCAGCAACAGCAACATGCTCATCAAAACCACTTGAATAATGGCTATCAACAATTTGAGCATGCGCATCAGCATCAAAACAATTCACATTTGCACCGTTTGCATCAGATGCAGCAACAGCAACAGCAACAGCAACAACATCGAGCATCGCCACAGTCAATGTTTCAAATGAACCAGCAGCAACAACACGAACAATTGCAACACCAACAACAAAATCAGCAGCAATCTATATTTTAAGCAGTGCTTTGTTAGTGTTAAGCACGAAATTCAATTGAATCTTTAAGTTGCTAGTTAGCCTAGCTTATCTCACACACAATCGTACATATGTATATCCAATTGAATAATGTGTAAATTAGTTTAATTCCTATCTCCCAGTAATTTTCTTTCCTTTTGTTAAAAGTTCTATATTTTTTGTTAATTCTACTTTTAGGCTGCATAAAAATATTTTTGTAAATATTCTTAATTTTTAGGCACAATCTTTAAAAATGCTCACACGCATTGAGGCACTCACATGAGTTGAGTTGCAAAATTAAGTACTATAAAAAATTTTAGATTTTAGATAGCGAGCGGCAAATTACGGACTTGTACATATGTATATACAAACATACATACATACATACATACAGACATACAGTACTCATGTAACATATCAACTTTTTGTAGTCTTAATTTGAGCTCCTATGTGTGCTTTCTAAAAGCTGAACTGTTTATTTATAGTTTCTTTATTTTTGCCGTAAATTAGTTAGGGCATCTACCTATAAGACCTGCTATTTTTTAGAAACGAGTTATTTCTAATTAGGTTAGCAAATGTACTATAGTTATTTGTAGTTTGCCATTAAAAAATATTTAGGCATATCTTATTTGTAAATAAGCTATCGTAAGATAATTATTTTTCTTGAGAGTGTACTTTGTTTGAGTGGTGGAAAAATCATTTTTCACTTTAGTATTGAAAATTGAAAATTTTCCAACACAATTTCAAAGATTATTAAACTAGTTTATTTATTTAAATTATATTTTTATGCAGTTGTTTGCTTCCCAACTTTATGTCTTGCCCTTATAAGTTGCTGTTTTGTTATTTAGTTACATATGTATATCGTTTATTATGCTTCAAAATATTGTGTGATAATCAGTTTGATTATGTTGTTGTTATAATTACAAAATTATATTTGTTTACCATACTTTTTTTTTGTAAAATGCTTGGTCCAAGCCAGCATTCAAATAATGAATTTGAATCAGTTCTATGCTTGTCAATGAATCGATTTAAGTTTTTTTTTTTTCGTTATTGTGAAAATAAATTTTCATTTCTCTTTAAAAAAAATATCAGAGATAACGCCAATTCACACTTGCTTGCATATCAAATAATTACAATAGAATATAATTACAATAAAATACCATAACGCTTATGAAATTTTGTTGCAATTGTTATTATATATTGATACACAAGCAAGCGTTTCTAGGACGTTTGTTTATTTTTAGTTATTTTCAAATTTAATACATTTGAGCTTCATTCGAAAAGTCTAACAAAAATGCAAGAACTCCTAAAAATTTTAGGAAACCGACGCCGATTTCTAAAAGAGGCGTTAGTCGGCCTTTAACTTGGAATTACAAAGTTTTAAATTGCAACGTTTTCTTTGAAATAAACGAAAGAATTATGTTTGGAATTTTTCTAATCAGTCGATGCAAATACAGTTCGGTCCATATCTATAGAAATTTTTTGGAAATAGGCTAACCCCAAGCCCGCTTTAAACGGTTGATGAAGTCGTTTTTCACAATTATTTCAGGGGAAACAAATTTCACTAGTCAACTATGTGACCGCGAATATAAATTCATAGTTAAACTCTTGTTTGTAGTTTAGCTAACAATGGTTTCACTACGCACTGTGAATTCGCTTCTAAGAAGTATATAAAAAATTTAAAAAGCTATTTCTAAGCGATTAACAACATTGAGAAAACATATTTGATACTTATAACAAATATCCTTACTAATGGTCTAATAGTCTATGAATAGCAGACTACATTTAATTTACCAAAACTCATGTTCAGTCAATCGTTAATACCTCCTCTACTTGGAAGAGAGACTAACAAAGCGCAACAGCGGTCCATGCGGCACCACACAGGTAGCAAGGGTAGAATATTTAGACCAAAATTCGAAAGCATTTTAGTAAGTCTGCCATTTATGTAAGTATTTTAACATTCAATGTTACTATTATTCGAAAATAATAATGGCAGACATTTATGGCGGCTTTGAATTTTAGAATTTCACATATTATACTTGGCATTAGAAGCCTGTATTTACCGGGGCAGATATTCTCTCCGGGAATAACATCCTGGCAAAACAGCTAAAATGTAGAAATGTAGGTTTTTAAGGCACTTGAACTTGAAAAAGGTAAAACGAACTTCAAAAAAAGGCACATATTTTTTTAATTTTGTTATGTACTTCCTTTATATACAATGTGAAGGTCCACAACAAACTACGGGCAGGAATTTCAAGATTTCAACCCTGTTTTTATGAAAAATTTTATTTTTATCAGTATTTTTCTTTTAATCAAAATATGTTGAAATAAAAGTGAAACTAAAAAAAATGCTAACTAAACGAAAAGCTGGATACGCCCTTGTATACAAAACAATTAAAGTATTTAAACCGTAGATATATCAGACAGTCAGTTTGTTCTTTAAGAGCACATACATGGTTCCAAAATAACGATTCTAGTATCTTAATTTATGTATTGTAATTATCAATATCCTATAAAGAGAAGTGTCAATTTTTTTTTTATCTAAACCTAATAAAGTTAGAAGGACGAATTTCCAGGATGTGGTAGTTAACATGTTAGTCCTTGAAAATTTAAAGTCCTTTAAAAAAAACCCCGGACGTCAGAGAGAAAAATTAAAAACGCAGTATTTGGCTCCTAGTTTTATGAATATATTGATTTTTTCGTGTGTTTTTAAAAATTTTTGGTTTTTGTCGCACGGTGTAATAATACATTTCTAATATTACAAAACAAACAAGACAAAAGATATTCGTTTAAATTGACAACTCATACTTATCAAAGTTGAAATGAGATCAAATACGGAGACGAATATTCAAATCCGGGCAAGGTAAATTATTAACATTTTACCATATTATAAGAAAACGAATAGAGTACTGGTCAAATAATAGAATCGCAACATTTTTGGCAGTTTTGACTATTAGTTTTTGTTTGTTTAGTGTTTACTAGAGTTGTACAAAACATAAAAAAACACAAAATCATTAAAATGTCAAGCTTTTCAATTCGAATTTTTCATAAAAATTTTGTGTAAGCGCTTTATAGCTTATTAAATTTTACTATAACTCAGTGTAAGCTTATAGTTGCTAAAAATTCCAATGACTTAAAATTTTTTTGCCGACTGTTTTGTGTAGAGATGTAGAGAAGAGACATTGTGAAGCTTCGCCGACGTCGAAAGTTTTCAAAAACTATCGATAGTATCCCAGCTCCACCTCCCATATAAACTGAATTTAAAAAATCAAATTAAATTTGAATTAAAGGAATTAGGTAATTCAGATAGGTTGTCAGATGAAAGAGGTTTAAGAAGGTTTTAGTTTGAAAATATTTCGAAGAGGGTTGCTACTAGAGCTCTCGATTTTGTTCGCACATTTTCAAACAGCGCGGGTATATGAGCAGCGAGTACTCGCACACTTGTTCAATGCTCATTACTCGAAAATTTTCGAGCATGAGCTCGAGCAATTCGCATAATTTGAGCAATGTTTTTTTTTATTATATTGACATTTTTGGTAGCAACTTTTTAAATTTTTCAAATTATTGATATATAATGCAAAGATTGTTACATTGGTATTTAATAATATAATTTATTTAACATGAAATAGAAAGCAGCTGCTGACAAATACAATTTACAAATTTTCTTTTGTTTATGAAACTGTTCAAAAACTCGAAAATTTTGAACAAATATTTGAGCAGTTGAGCAATGAACGAGTTTCGAACGAGTATCGAGCTACTCGCATTGCTCGATACCCGGGTATCTAGAGCTCTAGTTGCTACCTGTTTGAAAAGTGGAATTTAAACAAACTATACGCAAGTTATATGAAGTATTTAAACAATAGAGTGTTAAGAAATCTATTTTTGGAATATTCAAAATATTTTTAAGGGTTGCCATCTGTTAAAATATTAAATTCACTGCAAATAATTGTTTTAGTTAATTGCACAATTACAATATGGCCATCAATGGAAATGGTTTTGAAAAGACCTTATTTTAAATGAAATTTAGGAGGTTGGCCAACTGTTTAAATATTAAATTGAGCTTGAATTAAGGAAATTAGGTAATTAAAATATACCTATATCAAAATATGAGCGCCCGACGTATGGAAGAGGCTTAAGAATGTTGTTGAATGAATATAGTTTGAAAGCGTTGCCACCTATTTGAAAAGTCAAATTTAATTTAATTATAAACATGTTATATGGTTATCACCATAACTATATCTGATACATTAAAACATGCGTGTCAAACGATTTTTTTTTTTTTTTGTTATTTGATCAAACAGAGAAAAAACTTTATGTTTTACAATAAAGCTTACGTACACCGGTATTTTTGCAAAACGGAGGTTTTTTAATTATTATTTTTTTTGCTAACTCGATTTGTTCTCCTTAAGAACCCCTTTTAGAAAAAATTGTATTATGCAGTTTTGTAGCGCATTGAGTATAATAAAGTGCAATTTTTAATTTTTTTTTTTTACGAAGGTGTTGATAGCTGTTTTCATATAAATTGTTTTTTTTTTTTATGTGGAACAAAATGTGCATGAGCGTCCAGAAAAAAATCGCCAAAGATAAGTAAGTCCTACCACACTTAAACTTGCACTTTAAAATACAATATGTACCACTCGAATTTTTATTTAAAGAGTAACTAGGGAGTGCAAAATTTTTACAAAAACTTGCACGCAGTTGGGAATCGATCCCGTAGCATCGATGCGCAAAGTTAGCAACGCTAACCGATGAGCTGAACTATTTCAACTTGACATAATTAGAATTATTGTATAGTTTTTGTTGTAGTATTACACATAATTTTATATAGAGTTATTTTCAAGAAGACTTCCTTTAAAATTTTATAGATTTTCTAGGGCAAACCGTAGATAAATATGCATTAAATATGGAAAAATAGAAAGTCGATTCTCGAACATTTTCTATCGATTCGCGGATCGAATCGCAACTAAAAAATCGAATCGGAAGGGCTGGATTAATCGATCTTCGATTTAAAAACGGCATCTCTAGTCAAAAGAGGTTAAACCATGAAATCAAACGAAAGGTATTTAATTAAAAAAACTTTGACTTAGCAACTTTATGTTGGTATGAGATTGGTACCAAACGAATGGTGTTTGAAAAGGCGTTAGTAGAATGAAAAAATTTACAACTTAATACCAAAAAAATTGCTCAAAAACTATTTTGTCCAAATATCTTTCAAAAGGGTTGCCACTGCTGTTAATTTTTATACTAAGGGTTATAGTAATAGAGTTTAAACACAAATTATGTTGTGTTATGTTCATGGACGACTACTTCTGTCAAAGGGGTTAGGGCTCGGGAAAGATGCTGCGAATAACGCGTAAATAAATGTTGGAAACTTTTTACAAAAAAAAAAAACACTAGACATTCTACAACATCGTTTTCCATATCATTTTTCTGTGGAGTTTTATTATCTACAATTTTTTTTTTTTTTTCTCGAAGACATCTGCACCGAACTATTTTGAATCATTTTGATTTGCCATTCAGGACATTTCTATCTATCGAATTGATATTTTTTTCATCGACGGTGAATTAATTTCGCTGTTAGGAAAATTTCATTTAAACTTATTATTAAAATATTGTATATTCAAAAACTTCTTCTGAGTTTAGTCACTAAATTTCACTGTAGTCTTTAGCAAAAAAAAACTTTGCGATATTATTCACAAAAGAGTAATTTTTGATAATTTTTCAAGCAGGCGCATATATTTGGCTATAATTATCCTTTCGATTGATTAAAAATAACGCTGGAGGTTGCTCTCAGATGGTCTTGGCATCGAAAATCCACGCCCATTATTTTTATTTCAACGGCATAACTTGTGTTGTTTTAAACTTTTTTTCGAGTATAATTTAGAAAAGAAAGCATTAATAAATTAGCAAACTACTTATTGTACTCAGCACAAAGCTGTTATTCCGTATTAATATTTTAAACAACTAAACAATTTTGGAAATTTTCCAGCATCTTATTGTGTGTTCATTCTACTTATAATTGTATGCCACTGATACCTAAAGAGACAATCGATAATTGTGCATGCATCTATGTAGAAATAAACGCTTAAAATTTTAAAACTGTATAAAAAAATACTTACCAAATATTGGAATTTAATTGCAGGTACGCTTCAACAAATTATATTTTATGGTAGAGAAATGATCATAAACTTCAGTAAACTGTGCTATGTAAGTATTGTATGTATCCTCAAAACATATGTAGGTACACTAGGTATCATATGAAAATATAAATTTCACGGTATGTAATTATTTCAGTGCAGATCTATTAAAAGCAAAATATGTATTAGTGCATACGATATTATTATTATCTGTATCAACAACAGCAAAAAAAACATACACATTTATTTACCTCCAACCTATACTTTGATTTAGAAATTTTGAAAGCATTGAGAGCCTCAACAAAATGCATTGTACAAATCACTGCTGCTTTTGCTGATGCTGTTGCTTATACTGATAAAAAAAACACAAACCTTAAACTGAGAACAAAAAAATAACAAACACATATTATGCCTTAATTTATTTTAGAAAGCAAATCCAATTTTTATATTAAAAAGTATTAGTACCTTAGAAATGTTTTAACCAGGAGGGAGTTCATAAACCTTAAAATAATAATAAAAAATATTTAGGTAATACAAAAACAAAATGAGAAAACCCGAATCGGTATTTATAGTATCTATATACATGCATACATACATTTTTATTGCATATTATTTAATGGTCAAAATTAATTCAAAATGGGTTATAAATTCCTCAAATATTGACATATTACATAAGTCACGGCAATAAAAAGGCTACGAAAGGATTTTTAAACGGATTTCACTTTTACTTTTAGTTATATATTAATTGTCATATTCACAAGTTTTGAAGTAAAAAAAAAAAAAATGCAGAGAAAACCTACAGGGATTTTATTGTAGTGGACATTACGATAAATCGTAGCAAAAAAAAACTAAACTAAAAAAAAACAAATTTAAATGCAACAGAAAATAAATTAGCGAATGAGCGAATATATGCGTACATAAATTTGCATACCCACATACACATTTACAACATAAAACAGTATATACATACCGTAAAATGTATGTATATTGTAACTTTACTTACTGGGTATTAATACATAATATATGCAGACACACTACAAGCAAACAAACATACAAACATATATGTATGTGTATTTGTAGTATTTTACTAGTGCAAAATAAAGAAGCGCCTCTTAGTATTGGATCGGTTTCCGTTGTAGTCTAAGTTGCCCAATACTTAGCGTTAGTAACAGTAGATATGTATTATTGAATTTTGCATTTCAAGTTTTTATATAATTTGGTAAAAAAACAAAAATATAAAAAATAGCGAACAAACTTTATAAAGCGACAGAGGTTGATAAAATATAGACTTGATGCACTAAAAGGTACTACATTTGATAAGACTACAAAAATAACAATATGCTGCAGATTTCTAAATTTTGCTACCTGGTTATTGAACGACGCTCCATAACTATTCTGCTATTTGAGTGGATTTAAATTTAATCAAGCTACTTTAAGTTGAACAGTGATATGGGGTCAGGTATATACATATGTACATATTTAGTTTGGTACACTGAGAAAATAGTTTAGTTACGGTTTTTAAGGTAAATCAAAAAAGTGTTTATTTTGTTGTTTCTAGAGATGTGCTGAGTCGACGCTTAAAGTAATGATCACTACTCGGTACCGATTTGAAAAGTATCCAATACTTTCGATACTCGGTACCGATGAGTTCAAATTTCTAATAAGAGCAGAGAACAACCAAATAATCGTGAATAAGATAGTAAATTTATATATATACATTTTCCGTATAGCAGTTATGTGATAAAAATCGCAACAAAAAACGAAAAAAAATATACTTTCCAAACTTTTTACAAAACTCAGGAAAATTCAAGAAATTTTCCACTTTTTAAACAAATATTTTAGAACTCTTTTGAATATGTTGTTTTATAGCCCATTCAATTTTAGTATAATAAAGTGCAAGTTTGAAATAGCTAGGACTTACTGTTGATTTTTGACCATTTTCAATGGGATTATCTTCCATAGAAAAAAAAAAAATCGAAAATACTTGGTATGCAAAAAGGCAAAACACCTTCAACAAAAAAAATTCTCAAATATCAACGCGATTTTTTAGGAACTTTAATTTATTGAACTTTCCTGAGTTTTTGCACAAAGTTTTTTTTTATAAAGATTAGCACGAAAATGGTTAAACAAACATTTTTGCATATTTTGTGAAAAATTCTCTGTACCATACAGCACAATCTTTTAAAATTCGTTGGATCTTTACCCCTCACATAGTATCAATCCCGGATAAACTACAGGTAAATACGTATTTTAATAAAATCAAGTTGAGAAGTCTTGTCTCAATCAAATAGTGCCAAAAATCTGCCGATTTGTGTTATTTAAAGAGCAACCCGCGTACGGATTAAGGCTTTACCAAACACCTTTTGTTTCATACTCGTATTGAAATATTTTAGTCTTATTACTTGCGTATTCGAGTGATTTTCTTAATACGTATATTTAAGTGGCAGCTCTATCTAAGAATAAGTGTTAATTAAGGTGTTTTGAACAGCCTTTCCTTAGCCAAGGCTATATTGTAATATTTTTCGTCACTTAAGTACATCTTTACCTCATATCTGCTAAAAATTATGTAAATACTAAAGATTATTCAAACAATTTCGTTTTGATACCGATATTGTGATATTTTATTAGCCTAAATTTTTTTAGTAATTTCTACGCCTTTTTTGTCTTAATTTAAGAATATAAATATTAGTAAGCCCTCTTAGCTTTAAATTTTCAGATACTTACCCTATACATAACCCCATTTTCCCGAAGTTTTTGCTGCTGAAATCGAGAAGAATGAAAAAAAGGTAAAGGCACGTATGTAAATTGCAAAGTGTCTTTCCTCTTATTTTTTTCAAACAAATCATAA
>NW_023458558.1:55016139-55023545 GCF_013731165.1 Rhagoletis pomonella
ATACATACATACATATACTATGTACTAAATATTTATCTTTACAAATATTTATAGAAACCTTAAACCAAAACGCATACATACAAACCTACCTGCCTAAAAACCTTCAAAACTTATTACCTTATAAAACAAAAACTGCGACTAGTAATAGTGAATGCTCATACATATAGACAACAATACATACATATATGCATATGTATGTATATAACAACGCACTTGTAGCTGCTTCAATTAATATAATACAACATTACCTACTCTAATACTTATCGCCCCCCTATTCTAAAATCCTTATCAAACCCTAATACATATTTTAATGTCAAATCAATGAATTTTAAACTAGAACTTGAGCATAAATAATTACTTTTAATGTAATGACGGCGAAAAAGATTAGCATGCACACATACATACATACATATGTACATAGTACTAAATATGTATGTATCTGCATAAATATGATTTTTAATAAAATAAATTTCACTAATGTTTATGAAACGTGAAAACGGACTAACTTACATACATATGTATCACAATATTCATTAAAAAAAAAAAATTAAGAAACGAGCCAAGTGAAAGTGGCATTTTGCGCAGCATTACAGGCAATATGTGTTTTATGTAACTCAGTTGGACCGTTGCTAATTCTTAAGACTAAAGCTTTGAGGAAAATTTTAAATGACTTGATGAACCCGAAATGTTGGAAATAACAGGGTACGTCTGTAGGTAGAAATGTTAGAGTTAAAACCAAAAAAAAAAAAACCAAAAAACACAAACACTTATTTTCATACTAACATTAAAAATAGTAATAAAACATATTAAAGTATGTGCACATATGCATAAAAAAGTCGAATTGAAAACAGTATAATCGATTCTTAAACAAAAAAAAATTTAAGCTGACATTTAAGATGACAAGTTTTTGAAAGCAAGAAACCCTAATAGAGTAAGTAAATACATAAATGAAAAAGCTAAACAACATTAATATTCTAATTGATTTCCCACCTTACATGAAAATATTACTGCAGTGCCATTTTAAATAGCTTCCGATAAGAATTATTGAATACATACAAACATACATAATTGCATAAAACCTTATATGTATACATACATAAAAACAATAATAATTGAATTAAGTAAATAGTGTAAACCCTAAACTAACATCTACATACATGTAAATGTACATATGTATGTATGAAAATTAAATATGCATAGTGCACTTACATACTACATTTGTATGTACATATATGTATATGTAGTTAGAAAAAAATTACATACTTATATATGTATATAAAGTATGCAAACATTGCCTAAGCATTACTAACTTAAACGGATAAGCTTTAGCTTTTAATGATAAATACATACATACATAGGAACCGCAATCAAACCAAAAAACAAAAATAAATACGCATGCAATAATTTGTTGAAAAACCGTTGACAAACATATGTAGTTAAAAAATAGACTTGGTAATTATAATGCCAGACTGCAATTGATAGATACTATTTTGTGAATGCAGATATTGAATATTTTTTAGGGTTAAAAATGCAATAGACAAACATAATACCAATTTATAAAAATAGTGTAGCACTTCTTATTTTAAAAATTATTAAAGTGAAAATAATGTATGTATATTTTACATACATACATATTTGCATGCACATAAGGGTGGCCCAAAAAATGTTTCCTTGAAAAAAGCAAGAAACGTGTTAACGGATTTTTTTCGAAAATTTCAATTTTAACACCTGCCACCGAGCACCACAATTTTTCTATGTAAAATGCCTGGGAAAAAATCCAATCTTCGAAAAGTCAACGTCCTTTGTCTTGGTTAAAAAAAAAAAAAATAACATTAAACACTTTTTTTGCATTAAGAGGTTTCTTGCAATTCTTTACAATGCATTCGTTTGGCTCACCATAATGCACATATTTTTTTTAACCGACAAATTCTTTAAAAGAATGTAAAGGTTATGTCAGCTAACTTACATAGATAGCTCGATATATGCAGAGTGTAAAGAAGTAAATGGAAAAAAAAAATCTCTCTATTCCAATTTTTGGTAATTCCAAAGCACTCAACTGTTCTGCTTCTGCAATAATTCACCACGCACAATGGGACAACAGCGGCCAAAAATTGTACAAAACGGACAAGCTGATTCTGAAAAATCAATTACGCTGATTCATTGGAAAATATTCAACTAATCTGATCATGAAGAGTCCTGTGTGCCTTAGCTCAGCTTTTTTTCAGTGCAAATACATTCCATGCATATAATTTATATGCAAGTATTATAAATGTTATCGTTTTGCTATTTTTGAAAAGAATAAATAGAACTGCTTTAGAAAGAAAAACACATCTTAGTGAGAAATTACTCATATATAATATCCAAATAAGAGAGTTTCAGAGTATAGAAGCAAGGTAGAAAAAAGTTTATCAAAATATAAATTATCAACATTTGCGTCCATATTTTTGGTGGACGTAAATATTCAGGCAGGTTCTGCAATTCACTTCCGAATTAATTTCAATCAAACTCGCTTTGAATTCAAATTGGCAAAGGTTGAAATTCACTCGGAAGTGGATTGCAGAACCTGCTCGATCAGCTGACTTTAACGTCCTTTCACGCTTCTACTTTTCTAGTTAACACCAGCCTATACTTCGAATTTTATCAACATCAGATAACATTTACCATTTCCACCCACAAGAGATGTGGACGTGGCAATGAGCCAACCTTTACCATTTGCCGCAAATTTGAATAGGGCACGACCTTCGCCCATCTGTTTAATCATTCTATAGGATTAATACCTTCGATTAGTATATAATTTGTTCGTTAAACAAAAAAAGTACACTATTAAAAAAAAAAGAATTTTTGAGTATTTTATTAAAAATATGCTGGACAGGATTTTTTCAGCCAATCCACTTGCGAAATATTTAGTAACACGTTAAATTTCTTACAAAATAGATTTTCTCCACTAAACAGATTCTTAGACTTTTCATTCCTGAGTACAAAAGAGAACATATGCGATATTTCAGCGAATTTTTATTACGGTTACAACTTTTGGCCGCAGATTATATGGGGACGTTCCACTGTGCGTCGGTCCTATGAGTACATCGTACCCATATTTTAAAAGCGACTCATACCTCGTCAGTGTGGGTTAGTAGAGTTTATCGCCAATCATTTGATTGGTACTTTACCTCTTTTATATTTTTTGGGGGACCTATAAAAAACAGTTAATATTAAGAAATGGTTAAATTAACAATTAGGTTTTATTATTGGAAGTCTCCTAAAGCGAAGCAGAGTTTTTCGACCGAAAAATAATGATTCTAAAAAGTTCTACATAATTTTTACGAAAAACTTTTTTCCCCATATAAAATACATGGAAAACTTTGAGCGCTAAATATTTTTTGATTTCGATATAAAAAACAGAGGTATGTTGTTTTCGGTATAGAACAATCCTTGATATACTATGTATTTTGAAAACCCTGAGCAGTTGCAATAAAATACGAAACATTCACGGAAAAGAAAACGAAATTGAGTGCATAAAATTGCATATGTATGTATATATAAAATATATCTCTGCATTTGAAGTTGATTTTAAAATATTTATATTTTTGCTAAATATTAATGCATTAAGTGCGTTCGATAAAGAGCTGCAATCAATAAATAGCAGTAAATCAAACAAGAAAGACTTTAGGAAAAAGTTATCAAAGCGATGCTGCTAAATCATAATGAGGCGGATAGTAAATTTGAAATGCATATTTAACTACATATTACATAGATATAGGTAGTGTAAGAGACCGAATTATTTAAATATGTATGTGCATACATACATATGTTAAAAGAAATGTAGCTAGGATTATTAAAAAATTAGAAGAAGAAATAATCAAAAAATAAAGCAATATAAAATGCTTAAAACAAATACATACATATGTATATCGTTAATCAGCTGACTGCAAATAACAAAGATAGTATATATGTATGAAGAACACATATAAAATTATATAGAAACATTACTACTTACGATAATCTTACATACCCATGCATATATACATACATACATACATTATATACAATATTTATGCAATTTTAATGAAAAGCAAATAATTATATAAACATGTACGAGCTTATTTGAGCAACCAAATATGGTTTTAATAAACACACAAATCACACGCTGAAGAACAGACATACACTTACAGAGCAATTTAAAAAACAAAATATATGGACATTGAACAATGCTAAAGTTCAAAATTATTTCGCAAAAATCAGCAAATCAACTCGTCAGTAAATTAAATAAAATCTACTAAATGAATAAGAAAACAATAGACTCAAACACTGATTTGCAAGTGAGAAAATCCCATGCATACATATGCTTACATCATTCATAAAAATATCTATGGCATAATACTTAAATATATTCTAAAATAACAGTTATAATTCCATCGCAAAACTGTAATACTCGTAATACTCTAAAGCGAGTCAAGAAAGTGGAAAATACAAACAACTGAAATGCGAAAGTAATAGCTACTAAATATACATACATACAAACATACATAAATACATATATACATAAATTTAAATATTAAAATGAGTATGACAATATACATATGCGCCTGTATTATAAGTTGAAATTGAATTGTACGAGCATGTATACCAATAAAGGATTCACAACCAGAAACAAATTCAATAAATTCATTTCTCTTAGATTACTCCGTAGGTTGCAATTGATAACGGGAATATAAATGACTTGGAGAAAATAAAAACAAGTACTTAACAAAACAGACTGCCAGGTTGCAAAATAATGTTGCTTAGTATTTTAATTTCAGCTTAAGTTCGTTCGTCATGGGTTTGTTTAAAAGTATAGATGGTTCTTAGTCGCATACAGCTATCCCTTCTCACAGTGTTTGTTTCTACTATTATTTTGTTTATTATAACTAATAAAAAGAAAAAAGATAAAATCATTATGTAATTCGCTGTGTACCATTATTTCATCCATGGTAGAGTCATCGGAACTAAATTAAATTAGTATGGGATCACCTCCAAGGTATTATCTTCCCCATAAAAAGTCCATCGTATTCGGTTTACGTTGTCAAAAGCTTTATATATCTAAGTATATTTTATATGCTCATATAAAAATTTAGGAAAACCGTTACTTTCTAAACAATACCACGATTGGAGCTTAACCAAATTAGCACCACCTTTCCGATAAAAAAATTATCGAAACGGTTCACGTGGTCCAAAGTTATGTGGTTGCATATTCCAATGGATTGAAAACCTTTCTACTTTTTTTGATGTCGGTTAATAAAAAAAATGTCAGCCAGAACTTTAGAAAGATCTAAACTTTCCGTTTCGTGATCTTCTTTTTACTACTACCGTCGCAAGGATATATTCATGCTTGATTTCATTATCTCGTCAGTACATGAGATCAGCGAAACTTCCTCTTGTTACTGAGGGAGCTTTGAAATAGAGAGATTAAACAAAAGAGGAAAGAGGGCACCACCTTCTGGGAGTCCCTTTTTAATTTCCCTCAACTTCGAAGTTTAGTCTCGAAATATTATTGAAACTTTCTGTCCATCGCCGGGAAAGAGGTGCCCTTAATGTCTTCTAGCAGCTTGGAGTGGCATTCAGTGTTAGAAGCCTTCGACAAGTCCAAGGCTAATAGGACGGTACTCTCGCTGGGGTTGTTACGGTTAAGGTCACAAATTATCTGGGTGCTTATATCTTGAAGTGCTGTGGTGGTATTAAGCGCTTCAGGTGACAAGTGTAGTACGGGCTCGTGTGTCTTCACTACTAGAGAGAAGTGTGTTATCGGGTGATAAGGCTTCCTTTGTTGGCGGGTTTCCCCACCTTAAGCAGTGGGACCACTGTCCCTGACTTCCGCAAGACAGAATACCGTGCTGAGATATTCAACTACCGCCGGTCCCAATTTTTTCACTATCAGCCTACATATTCCGGTGGGACCAATAGCTTTAGAGGCTTTTGCCTTCCCGTTGGTCACCTTAACTTCATCGCTAGTGGAAGTCGAAGGCACACTGCTTTTTGACAGGTTTTACAGCCTTACGATAATTTTATCCACCGAAGGTTGCAGGGTGAGTTGCTAACGCATCGCCTCACTGAAATTTCCACCCTTTAATGGCGCCGGTTCGTGTTTAAGCAAAGCTTACTCACACCAGAGGATAAGTTGCAAGTCTTCAAATGCTCCTTTCACTTTTTCCGCTTATACTGATTTAGATATATGCGACCGAATCTACAAATTGAAATTCATAATGCGCCCTTCTCCGGCATCGAACGAGCGAAGTTCGTCACAATCGTTTGCCAGGACAACTGGAAAGTTGGAGCGAATGCTCACTAGAGGTCCGATGGAACGAAGCGAGCTGCTGCAGCGGTACCCACCTTGCGGAACTGATGTAAATTAGAAACATGCAAATTAGTTTGTGTGGAAAGGGATGCGAGGGTGAACACAGCAAAGTTCGGAGGTTTATTCATGGAGATAATCCGATAGATGGCGATAGACTTTCTAGGATGTTATCCGCACGGTGCCTGTCTGCATCGATAAGGCACTGCTGCATAGTGTCCCTACAAGAACAGTGATAGTCATTTGAATAATCATGTGTAGATAACTCAATGGTGATGGAGATGTCCATCAAATACTCCCATCACGTTTTTAAGGTCAATGTGCAAAAAATGACGAAAACAAATGTATACATGTGATTTTTTATCTTCTTTCAACTTATGGGATTATTTAATGGTCTCTTTTTAACCAACGCAAAATTTGCAAATGTGTTAAATAAAGGAGAATGTGTTAGTTTCCATCACCCAATTGTTGTAGGGGTGATGTGTAATGAACGCTAATGCGTGATAGACCCCTGAGAATGAGTACTTTGCGTACGTGACGCTCAAGGATGAAACTGACAGTTGAGTATACAGTGTGTGTTTGCATAGAGGGCGTCAGATTGGCAAGCCTTGCGTCGACGGACCCAACGAACCAAGACGAATTTATACAAGGTGGTGTTACTGGCGAAGTTAGACTTTCGCCGCGGTACTTCTTAGTGTCAAAATGATGAGTTTGTTGTAATATGAATTCGCCTTGTTTACAACAATAACATCATTTTGACATTAGGAAGTACCGCGGCGAAAATCTAAATTCACCATCAACACCACCTTGTATAAATTCGCCTTGCAACAAACGTTGGCCAATACTCAACTTTTGACGCACGTAAGTCCGTCACTGCTGACAGTTGTATAATCACGCGTTTACACAAGTCAAGACAAATGATAATAAGCATTAATTGTCACATTGTTTGAGTAAAGTAGCCATCCAGATAATAAACTGTATTCCAAAAGCCAGAGAAAGTGACGAAGACATCAACAGAATTGTGAATATATTGTATCTGAAAAATTGACTTGTGTAAACCCCAAGTACGAGGCCATAGGGA
>NW_023458558.1:55023555-55035221 GCF_013731165.1 Rhagoletis pomonella
ATGTCATACTCATATAAATTCGCCATCGACAAACGTTTAGATAATGAAGATAACAAATTAGAAGCACATAGCAATTCTCAACATTTTATTTTTTATTTATTTATACAAATATTATTTCTTTAGTACACAAATCTACATACATATGTATTTACGTACATATAAGTACATATACTAGGTATAAGTTATATTTTTCTTTTTTATCTTATAAATTACAAAACAACGATTGCACGATTATAATTTTTTTAATAAGGCCAAGATTGCATTGTCATTGATTGCCTTGAGTTACATCATTTCCTCAAGGATATACTTAAGGTTATTAGTATAATACATATAAATACATTTGCAAACAAATTCAGTTTTGTCTTTTGCTTGTTTCATTCGCGTGGCGCAAATATCAAATCACATAAAATATAAAACAAATATCACTTATAGTGTTTTCGTTTCTAATAAAAAACGTCGCCATTTGATTGCCCCTTTCTCTTATCGTGTTCGATTCTAAAATAAAGGCAAACAACGGTGAGCAAATTTTATGTTCGTTTCTTAAAATTTCACACTCTTGTAAGGCAAAAAAAATGCACATTCTCTGCCCTTTGAAGCTTTGTGAGGAGAGAGAGATAGTGTCCCTGACAATCAGATAGTTACTCAAAATGGCAATATTATGAAATGAGTGAGATTGACAAGGAAAAGGAGGCAAAACAGGCCCTTTTACAGGTTTGAGTTTAACAAAAAACTCATTTTGCACCATCGAAGGGCAACATTTTTTGAAAGAAACGAAATCACCATTAATATACTTACATATGTTCATATACTGTGGTGTATAATAACAAAACGATATGTCTCAATGAAAGCACACCCCGTGGCAAAATTATATGCGCACCACATATTTACAAGTTTTAAGAATTTATTTTGTTATTTAATTATTGTTATTTTTTATAAAAAATATAGTTTATTCTTTAACAAAACCTGTATAAATCCAACTTTCGTCATAATTTCAAGTTTTTTAATTCGATTTCAACCAGTCACTTTGAATTGAATTTGTATGGGGTTGAAATTCACTCGGAAGTGTAATTCGGGATCTGCCTGAATATATCATTTTGACACAGGGTGTATGTACGTATTCATATGTCAATATAAGCGCATGTGTCTACAGGAACTTTATATGTGTTTTATTTGTTTAAGCGTCGTTTGGCTAATAGTTGATAAATACCAATCGCTGCTGAGAGTGTGCCAATGGCACCCACTTGGAATGTGGATAATTTGCCTCCCCAAAGATAGCCTTTTGGTAGAGTGCTGACGGCATGGGCGAAATCAAGTGACAGTCGAAGTACGGAGAGTAGTTCTAGGCGATGTTTTTTGAGTAATTTTTCATTTACATGGGTTCTGGAAAAAATAAGATTTTTTACGATGCAAAAAAATTTTATAATACAATTAATATTTAAATAAAAAACAACCGCCTTCAATGCTCATACAAAAATTTAGGAGTACCGTTAGATTTCATTAATCGGAACTAAACCAAATTAGTTTGTCAAGTGAGTGATCGAGGTTGCGAAGGCGTTGAAAGGACCGGTGGGTGGTGCGAGCGCACCGCAATTAGCTGGAACTCCCTTTAGAAAAGAGGCCCGTTGTCGTGGACAAAAGCACCAAAAACGCACCAAGAAGCAAACTCAACAATTTTCGAGTTTTGAATACGCACTTAATTTTGTGCGAAAAGGGCCAAGTTGGCAACAGTGAATGTAAAGAAAAGTATTGTGTGACGAAGAAAGGGTTAGCGGTGCGCGAAGCTTGGGGTCAAAGCTGACCTTGTTAACGGCAGTTTACATACAACTTTTGTTTCACTTTGCTTCAGAGTTCCGCTTTGACAAAGAGGTTCAATACATGATTTTATAGGAGTGTTCTTAAATAGCAGCAAGCGAGGAAAGCAAAACTCAGCAAACTCTCAACTTTTGCGCGCTCTAGCAATCAGCTGTTTATATGTATCTTTTCTCGCGCACTCGCATTCGCATTTAACACACAAAAATAAGGTAAATATGAATTATTATTGTTAGCATTAATGCATATTATTATAATGTTATCTATCTTACACAGATAAATTATGGAGAGAAAAGATAACGCAGCAGCTGTCAAAGCTTTTATTGTAGCACACCTTCTACGCTTCACGCTTTGTTGTTAAAGTTCGAACTTTCAAGCAAGGCGAGGAAAGTCGTATGTTAACAGACCTTTATGCGAAATCGGCACTTCTCTGGAGCGTGGTCGTATACGACCTACAAGAGGACTGCGCGAATAGATATAACCTTTGTTTCAAAGTTATTTTCTGACTCTATTAAACCATACCTAAGCCCAATGTGTTTTTTGAAATCCTCGTCTGGTGGAATCCACTAGAGGAGACTACATCAGTCAATAGGAAAGCGGCATCGTTTAACTTTTACGCGAAGGGGTTGAAGCTTTACGGAAGGGTAATTGGAGATGTCTTTTTCAGGGCATATGCCACTGCGAAGTCGTTCTTACGAGGATGGACTGAGAACGGTTTAGGAATTTTCTTAGTCTCGCGAAGCCGGATGTCTCAATACCGGTGGTCCCACTTCGGAGTTCCCGCAGTGAAATTAAATTTCACAATAGACCTCTTTTATCGCAGATGTATGGAGGACGACGAAATGGAATCGTCTCAAAGCTGGGCTGTCTGCTTTTGTTAAGTTGCGACTTAGGCACCTGGGTTCATACTTTCTAACAGATCTGGGGCGCTCACGGTCTAAGTGAGTCTTTTGATCTAACCTTACCTTGTTATGGCATTACAATACTCAGTCGAAAAGAAAATGATTTATCTCCTCTATCAATTGAATCAATCATTCAATTATGTATATGAAAAACGTAATTAACTGACGACATTTGCCACCAAATTTATTTTTGAAAAACTTAAAGGCAAACTCTAAAAAAAGTAAAAGCATTTAAAGGAAACTTGGCAGCATGTAGTTTTTTAGATTCATTTGTAAAAGATGGCGCAATAATAATAATAATATGTAAGTATTAAAAAAGTAAACAAGTTTTTCTTAGATAAATTTCTAAGCTAAAAAGTTGTTTCCCAAATTATTTTCAACTTAAATATCGGTAAAGTTTGTAATGTCATTATATGGGTATTGATATACTGTGTTAAACTGCCGATGCATGTGATCAAATTATAAATTCCATACAAATTTATAATTTTATCATATTAGATTAATACCCCTAATATAAAAACTGAAATTATTTTTTAATCATATTTACACGCTTTACTCACTTAGCCACATTCGCCTCATTCACCTTTTGTTGGTTTAATGAGTAATTTCGCAACGTTCTGAAAGTGAAGGCAGAAAAAATCTTAAATGCGGCAATTAAAATCAAATTAGTCACCTCAAAATACATACCTCATTAAATTCAAGTAAATGGAAAGAACCCAAAAAGACGAATTCAGCACGTCCCAAGCATCTGCGTTTTTAACATCTATGATATTGTGCTCGGACAGCCAGCAAATCTTCTCAATCGGATAATACAGCAAATCCACTATATTTGCTGTTACCCCCAGCACTGCCATTAGCCGATCTGGTTCCTGTGCGCCCAAGCCATATTCTAAGGCATATTGTATCATTGGGATATCATCGATGAGGCGGAGGGTGGCGCGCGCTCCCGAAATACGTGAACTAGTAATAGCATAACGTTTTGCTAACTCGGGATTGCGGCTGGCATGGTAACCGGCTACCAGCTTGGCACTGTAGCACAATGCCTTCATCACCTGAATAAGAGTGCAAATAGTGATTTAATTACCAGCACTGATAAGGAAAGCGTGTACATAAAGCATGAATGAATATTGGTTTTACTATATGTAAATATATACATATGTATTATGTATGCATGTACATTAGGGTGTAGGGTATAACAAGTAATTTTTAGCAAAAAAAAAACCGACTTCAACTCCCATATAAAAATATATATATATATATATCTCATGATCCACTGATCGGATCTCAACCAGTATGGGACCACCTCTGAGATACTACCTTTCCGATGCAAAAAGAATTATCGAAATCGGTTGACGTGGTCCAAAGTTATGCGGTAACATACATAAAAAAAAAAAAAAAAAAAAATATTCCGACGAACTGATAACCTCCTCCTTTTTTGGAAGTCGGTTAAAAACATGCTACAAGCGGTTTTTGGTACGAGGAATCCATTTATCTTTTTCTTAAAACTTCCACCAGAGGGCGCAGCAGTGAAATTCACATTTTCTTCGAAACCGCAATTCCAAACTCGAAATTGATTTTAGACCCATGGTGTCTTCGGCAAATTTGCTTAGAACCAATGATATACGCGCATAATAAAAAAAAATGACCCGCCCTAATATGCATACATAAATATCTGTATACTTATTTATTTCCGTTTAATTAACACTTTGCCACTATAAATTCCTGTGTTGTGTTTGAAAATATGTATGTACATATCGTCACCGCCGCGGTAAAAGCTGCTAATTCCACTTAATAAAATTTTACAGTAGAGCGAAAAAGCATCATAAAGTAATAACTAGGCACCACCTTTAAAATTTTAAATTACCCTTTTGTTGCCCTTTGTATACTTTATTTATGACTTTAAAAAAAAAAATATTTTTTCGCTAAAGTTTTACACGCAAATTCATGAGAAATGAAGAAGACTTTAACTGCTTTATAAATCGAAAATTTTTAGGAAACTGTCGCTTTACAAAGCTTTTCTAGATCAGAACTTTTATTCCATGTCGCTGTTGTTACGTTTCTCTCTCTGGGAGAGCAACTGAGAATGTTCTGAACGCTTTTGAGTTGTTAACTCAACTTCAACATTAGTTGAGAACTAGAATGATGAATTCGCTTTTAAAACTTTTATATTTTTTTATGAATAAGGCCATTAAGTTATAAACCTATGACCAGACATTGAAGATAACCCTCTCCGCTTATTTTTTTATTGTGTTTCTCACTGACAAAAACAAAAATCTCTTAAGCAAAATGTGTTTCTCACCGTGCTAAATCTCTCTGTACGATCTTTTTGTGTTTTCTGCTGTGGGTTTTTTATCAACTGCTTAAATTTCCCTTCCGCAAAGACACTTTGGCAGAGACTTTTATCTTTAATTGTCTTCGTTTTTGGGTTATTGAAAGACAGAAAAATATAAGTAGTCGTACGTAAGTGGAAGAAAAGCGTTAGGCATATCTTTACACGACATATACATACACACACATCTGCAAGCATAAGCTATTTTATTATATTAAGCATTTTTTCATACATATATACCAGTATAAGCAGTATTAAATATTGGTATAGGTGCTATTATATTTAAGTATATTTTGAGTTAGTTTGAGCCAAAAAAAACAGCAAATTTGATATTTTTCTACCCACTTTAACGGTACGCTCTACGCTACGCCGCGGTATAACACCTATTTCTTCTCTCCCAGGGATAAGTATCCGACACCTACAGCAACGCCAATTATATGCGAATAACCCTTTCCACTGAGCAAGAGCATACATCTACAAAAAAATAAATCACCTGTTCTCTGTTGTGGGTTATTTTTTCTCTTAAATAGCAAGAGTTATTTTGAGACACATTCAAAGTGGAGAGGGTTATTTTCGATCTCTGCCAGGGACGGGAATCATTATGATTAAAATAAAATTAGCATTAGATTAAATTAGCATTTAATCATTATTGAGTCTAATTTTTTTGCTCAACGGCAATAATTATTAGCTTTGAGCGAAAAAATAAAAATCATAAAATAATAATTTTATCAAAAAATAAAAATCAGGTAATCACAATTTCCATTGAACGAAAAAATAAAACTCAAATATTAATTATTATCTTTAATCTTTATTTGTTTAACTCGAAAAATAAAAATCATTGTAAATTACAGTAGAACGTATGAACACAAATACATACTTGAATATACATTCATCTCTGTTATAAACGAAAAAAGGGAGTTAGCAGCATTTATTTTGTATAAAAATAAAATAATTGGAGTTGGCAATTTTATAATAAATCAACTTCTGCTGTAAAAAATTGGATAGGTTCAGAGGCGCAGCAGTTGAGCGTAACCGTTGCTAAAAAAATCAGTGATCGTAACACGTCTTCTGAACACACAACATGTTGTCTCAAATGATCAGAAAAATATTTTGTGGAAATGAACTTAATGATTATCTTTTCACATAATGACACGATCATTTTTTAATTCCATACTTTGTCATTTGTCATTTTTGCTATTAAATACCTAGTGGAAACCCAACATAAGGAAGTCACTATTCAAATTTCTTCCGAAGTAAAGCAATCTCAGATAGTAAACTTTTATAGTAGTCTCACGTCGAATAAAAGACCTCCAAAGCCTTAACAGCGTTCTATTTATAATGGCATTCTAGAAATCGCCACGCTAAATTTCTATGGATAAAAATCTCTAAATAAATAACATATGGGCCTTAAAATATGCAACGCGAAGGCGGAAGTGGTTCAATATAAAATCATAAGCAAAATGCTAAGTTACGTTTCCCTGGAGTCAAGCCTAGGTTCAAGCCCTGGCCAAAGCCACATCGCAAAAATATAGAAAAAAGGTTTTTTCTTAACAGCGGTCGTCCCACGGCAGACAATGGCAAACCTCCGGGTGTATTTCTGCCATTAAAAACAGCTTCTTATAAAAAATACAATCGCCGTTCGGAGTCGGCGTAAAACTGTAGGTCCCTCCCCTTAATGTGACAATATCAAGGCGCACGCCACAAATCGGAGGAGAAGGTTTATTCCTTATCTTTTTGGACTAAAATCTGAAAAGTGCCAAAATTCCAGAGCATAATCAAAATGCTCTCACTAAAAGAGAATAACAGGAAAAAGTGAAGGAACGCATAAAACCAAATTTTTGGTCCAAAGAATGGTAACAACAAAACTAACGTCAAATAAAATTAGAAATGTATGTACAAAACACATTCACACAAGTACAAGCACAATAAACACTTACTATATCAATTATTTTTTGCCTCCTTCCAATTTCAATTCACTTTTTTTTACTTTTTAGATTATTCTCACTTTTTGTGTATTCTTTAATTTCCGTTAATTTAAATTCCGTTGAGTTTGACACTTTTCAAGATTTTGCCAGCAAAAATACTTCTGACTAATAGCTGAAATACAATGCCGGCGAACGGCGAACTCACCACAGCGAAATTCGCGCTGTCAAAATTAGAACACCCGCAAGCATATGAAATAGAACACAGCCAAAGCGAAAAGCGAAGTTCGCTTGGCGGCGTTTCATGGCGATAGATTTATTTCTATCGCCCTGCTGGGCGATGACAGCTGTGCGTGCCAAAGGTGGCCGTATTTGTTTTTTGCTTTCAAAGTTTTAAAAGAAAACAACCTAAACACGCTTTATTTTTGCTGTTTGAAAAATATAGTTGTGGATTCGTTAAATCTGGCTTGAAACAAATTATTTATAATAATCTTTCTTTGTTTTACAATTTATATTTGTTATCCTTTCCTCATTTCTAAATATGGTTTAGTTTTTTCTAAATATGGTCACCCAAATTATAAAGGCGACCAAATGGGATCAGCTGTTTTCGCTACCGCTCTAATTCTGTTTAAGTAGGCGAAATAGTTGGGCGAACGGTGAACGACAGCATCGCCCAGTTCGGCGAAATTTGCCGTTCGCCGGTATTGTATTTCAAGCATAAATCTGAATACTTCGGACTGAAGAGAGTCACTCTCACTGAGTGTTGCTCTCTCATTTTTGCTGTCATTTTCGAGTTAAGGAACGCTTTTTGGACTAAATCTGACTACTTCGGACTTTTTCTGACTATTTCTGTGAGATAAGGAACGCAATTAGTAAATGAAGTGAAACTCAATGCTTGCTCGCCACCAAAACAAACGCTTGCTCTGATCCAATACTTTTCGTGCAAAATCCTGTAAAAATGTCAAAGAGCAAAATTACTCTCTGAAGTGAGAGTAAAAAGTGAGTAACAACAAAAAGTACGGGAACAAGAAAAGCATTTTGCCTGTAAAACGTCAACCAGTGATCACTTGGCACTTTTCATGATTTTACCAGAAGAAAAAGTTCGCATAAAATCTTGCAACTTCATTCTCTACACAACTCTCCAAAATCGCTCTCATTTACAGGATTTCGGAACGAGGCCAACTCCCATCTTTTTGCGCGGTTTGACAATCAGCCGGTTTGATATTTATTTTGTTTCGCCCAAATTCGAGTTTTCACGTAGATACATAAAACTTAATTGCATTGCTGATATTTTCAAAGCATATATTTTGCTGCAATTTCGACGATTAAAAAAGTAGTACAAAATTGTTTTCTTGGCGTTCATTGTGGCACACCCTTTACGCTTGGCGCTTTGCTGGCAAAGTTATAAATGTCACGCGAAGCTACAAAATTTTATCTGGCATCAGCTTTATGGTATTAAAAATTTATGGACTAAGGCGGCCAAGCACCCAAAATAGGCAATTATCTACAAACAGTAAATTGAATAAACAAAGTGCGATGCACGCGATTAAAATTTTTTATTGTTCAAACACTTCATCGCCTACTACATACCTACATATGTACATACACACATACATATAAAAGAGTTGATTTAGCATAGTTTTTAAACTACATATTTCTTTCTTGGGTTAAATACATGGTGAAATTATAAAAGAGCGAGAAGAAAGATTTGACATTATCTTGTTTGAAAATTTGCGTTTCATACGCCGATAAAATACATACACTGAAGATTACAAATTTCTAGTCAAATAAGCTGATAATATAGATGGTATGTATGTACAAACCAAATCGTTTTCATATTCGCAACTTTAAGGCGACCCTAAATACCTATTATCCCAATGGAAATGCGTAAAACTCTGTGAACATTAGGCATGGTACATACTAAAAGATGTGCATTAGGGCGGCCCAATTTGTATGGCAGATTTCTTCGACGTATATCGTGTAATTCTAAGCAAATTTGCCGAAGAAACCATGGGTCCAAAAACAATTTGCAGTTTGGTCAATTGCGAAAAAAAGGTTTCCAAGCATTTCGGCGTAGTGTCGTAAAGAAGTGCTTAAGTTTTGTACGAAAACATGCTACAGGTACGAGGTTTTGGTATGCATTCAAATCCATTTCCAGCACTTATCTTTTTCTTCAAACTTCCACCAGAGGGCGCAACGGCGAAATTCCCACATTTTCCTCCAAATTGATTTTAGGCCCATAGTTTCTTCGGCAAATTTGCTTAGAATTGCACGCGGAATCCTCGAGAAATTTACCCGCTCTAATGTACATACATAAATATGTACATATGTATGAAAAAAACTGCAGGTATAAAAAATCGTTTGGAGGTGCCCCTCCCTAGGTTACAAGTGCGTAATATAACTCGATGGTATCCAAATCCTATTTCTAATCCGATAACATAAAATAAAATATGTACAGGCCTGCGCTACATTCATATGTACCCGAGTGGTCAGCTGATTAAGTTAAGTGATAGATGCAATCCCGTATTCCTCGGACTTAAACTAGTAAAACTGTCAAAAAATAAAAATTCGCTCATAGCGAGACGTAACATTAAAAAGTACGGGATCACTTTCTAGAAAAAAATGGGAACTTACGTCAAATTCAACATAACCTCCAAATTTTGGTTGCAAATTTTTGCTTATTTTGTATGTAAACACGCTCAGCTCACACATGTAAATAACCAAAAATTCTTTCAAATTCATTAGAATCCCCCTAAACAAGTAATTAAATACTTTTCAACGTGAATTTGCAGAGTGCACTTTTCTTTTGTTTACAATTTGGTTGCCAAACGCACTACAGCTGATCGTTTGACACATTTACCAGAATTTACCAGCAAAAAATCTTCGGACCAAAACTGGTAACTTCTGACAGAGAGAACCTTATTTACTCTCTTTTTGTCTTGACTATTTCTGACTAGTCCGGACTCGTACGGGATCGCAACTGATATTTTGAGCAATTTTGGCCATTTTTTTTACTTCTTATTTTTTCAACAAACTCTAAAGGCAGTGTCACAATTGGTGCATTGGTCACATTTGTACATCTATATATATAATACGCGAAGGAATTTTTTGTTCGGCATAAAAGATCTGCACCGTTCGTTCGATTTTCAAAACTGGGGTGTCAAATTAAAGCGCTTGGCCTGTAGATGAGCAAACTGGTTTTATTTTTATTTTTTGGAAAAGAGTTGCCACCTATTGAACAATTAAATTCAAATTATTCAAAAATTAAAGCCATCATATCCGCACCGTTTGTTCGATTTTCCAAAATGAGGTTTCAAATTAAAGGGCTAGGACTGTATGTGCAATAACGTTTCACATTTTCGAAAAGAGTTGGCGCCTTTTGAAAAATTATATTCAAATTATATTCAAATTATAATCAAATTATTAAATCAAATCTATTATTACAAAATGGGTATAAACCGAAATGGTTTTGAAAAGCTTTTCTCTTAGCTGAACTATGTGAGGGTTGCCACCTGTTTAAAAAATCATGGTAGGTAAGAAAAATATGTATCCCATATGGGTACCAAATGAAAGGGATTTCATTAAGTAGAAGTCTGAAAATATTTTGAAGAGGGTTGCCACTTGCTAGAAATGTCGGATTTAGTTTACTTATACACAAGTTATATGAAACATCAAAATATGGATGTGAAACGAAGGAGTGTTAAGAAATCTTTAGTTTGAACGCTAAGAATATTTTTAAGGCGCTGAAAGAGGGTTGCCACCTGTTTAAAAAGTTAAATTTAAACTATTTAAGTTAAATGAATTATTAAAATATGGGTATCACTCGAAGGGACGTTGAAAAACTTTTATTTCTGAACTGTATTTAGCGGGGTTGCCACATGTTTAAAAAATCAAATTCAACTTAATTCATCAGTTAATTAAAATATGAATCACAATGTCAGACGAATGTTATTTAAGGTTTTAGCATGAAACTGCTTTTGAAGTGGGTTTCCACCTGATTAAAAAGTTGCATTAAAATTATTTAGAAAGTTATATGAATTAATAAAAGATGGAAATTAATTGAAATGGGTTTGAAAAGCTTTATTTCTGTTAGCTGAAATAGGTATCACAATGTTAGATTTAAAAATACTTTAGTTCGAAAAAGTCTTTGATATAGTCGAATTTGTTTAACTTGTACGCAAGTTTTATGAAATATTAAAATATAAGTGTCAATCGAAAGAGATTTATTAAAACTAAAGTTGCATTAAAACTATTTAGAAAGTTAGATGAATTAATAAAAGATGGATATTAATTAAAATGGGTTTGAAAAACTTTATTTCTGTTAATTGAAATAGGTATCACAATGTTAGACTAAAAATACTTCAGTTTGAAAATGTCTTTGATGTAGTCGAGTTTGGATAACTTTTACGCAAGTTTTATGAAATATTAAAATATAAGTGTCAATCGAAAGAGATTTATTAAAAATTTATTTTCAAAATATCTTTGATTAGGCTTGCCACCTTTTCGAAAAGTCATACCAATCTCACAAAGTATAAACATATATTATACGAAAAGAAAAATTTTGTAAATATGGGAGGTGGCACAGAATAATTTGATACTTGATGACATTAAAAACCGCCACTATTTGAGACCTCCCTTAACCCAGAAACAGCTGCATCGATTTAGATGAAATATGACACTTGGATCGCTTATAAATCTACGTGT
>NW_023458558.1:55075221-55127369 GCF_013731165.1 Rhagoletis pomonella
AAGACTGATTTGCTAAATAATGGTAGCTCTGACGATGAAGATTTGCTACCACCAAGTTTACAGAGCAAGGGAAAAGGACGTAGTAAAAAAACGAAGCCAGATGCAAAGAAGGAAGATACGCTTCCGAAAGCGGTTTCACCTCCAAAGAAGGCAAAAGACTCGCATGAACAGACGGATGAAAATTCACTGCAGCAAGCAGGTAGGGAACAAGCAACACATATAGATGACCTTCCCTCGGCTAGTCGCAGACGTACACGCAGTAGCGCAGCGGGGACATCTCAAGTAACACCAAGCTCTATTCCAACGGAAAATAATGCCTCGGCTAGAGGCTCGGCTAGAGGGAGAAGAGGACGCCGCGGTGCAAACAGAGGGGCTATGAATAGATCAGCAGTTGAAAATGCTATGACTATGTCACTTGCAGACTCTCTTGGTGTATTTGCTGCTATGATGAGCGGGCGGGTGAGTGGTGCTTGTGGATTACTTTAATAAATACGTTTTATAATTGCTATCATTGGCAGGCAAGACGCAACGTAATGCGTGCTCAACGCGCATATTTCGCTGAAATTGCTGCTCGCTCAACTAACGTCGACTATGTCGATTTGGTATCGAGTCCACTGCCCCGTATCGAGGGTGTTGTAAGCAAGATCTTAACCACTTAGAAATTATAATCATGCATAACATGAAGTAAATTTTATCACAACAGGTAACTGTCGACTCTGATGGGGAAGAGAGCAAATCCAGTAATAGTATTGAAATCACTGGGATAGAAACACCAAATACATCCATTGCTACCACATTGGAATGTTCTTTCGATGAAGATAATCCAGAGACATCAGTAAAGATTAAATGGGATGGCGGAAACCCCGAAATATTTCAGCTTCGTAAACATCAAAAGTTTCAGAGTATATTTACTGAAATTGCTAACCGTGAAAATACTCCGATTGATAACATAATTTTTAATATTGATAACCGTATTATTTCGCCCAGTGATACACCTGCCAGTATTAACTATAAGGTTTACGAATTCATTAGTAAGTACATGACAATGAAAAGTGATTAATTGACTATTTTTCTTGTGTTCTTAATAAGCATTAAATTAATATTTTGTAAGACTATGACTAATCTAACAAAAACCACATCAATCCAAATTCCAAACTTGTAAAAAAATTCCAAAAATTTTCGGCAAAATTACAAACTTTTTATTCAGTATTTTTACAAACATAGGTATGTAGTTTTATAGCCGATTGCAATAAAGTGCAGGTTTCAAGTTACAAAATATTGTGAATTTTCTTCCATACAAAGTATGCTCGAAAATTTTTTATGTGGAAGAAAATGCCTAGCACTGGCACCAAAGAAATAAAATTATAGTTTAAAAACTAAAACCTCGCAATTAAAATTTCCATTCGTACTGTCATCAGGTTACTATAAGAATGGACGTTTAAAGCAATTCCCATTCGTACTGTCATCAAGTATGTGCGATCAACGCATCAACGCGATTTTTTACCAACTTCAAACTTGCACTGTATTCAGGCAAATTCTGCAATCCACTTCCAAGTGAATTTCAAGCATTCAATTTTAATGACGTTGAAGCTCACTAGGAAGTGAATTGCAGAACAAACAAGAGCAAAAGAGTGAAAACTGGTCAAAATATCGTACTCCTATTACTTTGTGGAAGACTGTTAATCTGATATTTTCTCCCTTAACAGGTGGTCGTGTTCTGACAGACTTATTTGATGTTGGCACAGTGCGAAAGAAACGTGATGCTAATATAATAACGCTGAAAATTCAATCAGATTTATGGCCAAAGAAACCTCTAAAAGTTGAGCTCAACAAAACGGATAAATTAAAAATTTTATATATTAAATGTGCTGAAGAGTTAAAAATGCCGGCAGAGGACCTCGTATTGAGGTATTTAAAAATTTTTAATATATGCAGCCCAATTACATGACTTTAACATATGCACTTTGTATTTAGTTTCAATGGCGATCACTTAGGTTTTAATGAAACACCAGAAGACTTCGAATTCGAAGGAGATGAAGCCATCGATTTACGTGTTAAGAAGAAATAAATGGCTTTTCTATTAAAATAAAACATAACGCTAATACGACATTGTTACTCTTAAATTTTATATGTACTAAAAATTTGTTTCTTTGTATCTGTATCAGGGACGTGAACCGGATGAAAAATATGGTCGGTTCGGTTCAGCGGTTCGAACCGTTGTTGCACTTTTGGATTGGTTCGTCAAAGCGGTTTTTTTTGGTCTTTGAACCAGGGTTTCGGTTCGGTTCAACGGTTCGAAAAATAAAAAAATAACGCGCACATTTAAGTGTTAATTGTCAACTGCAACAACGCGCAAGGTTAAGGGTCAAGTGAGATGGGCTGCCTTTACATTTGATATTGTCACATGGTAAAAAAACATGGCAGGTATTACCAACAAAAAGAAAAAAAGTGGGTACATTTATATATTGAAAATTGGTTGAAACGAACCTTTAAACCTTTAAAGAAAGTGGTTCGGTTTTCGGTTCGGACCTAACATTTGTGGAAAATTTCGGTTCGGTTAATGGTTCAGTTAATTAATAGAAAAAAGCGGTTTTCCGGTTCAAAACCGGTTCACGTCCCTGATCTGTATACTGTTTCTTATGTTAAACGATTTTTTTAGGCTTTGAAAGTAGCATTGTAAAAACGTTGAAACAGAAGGGTAACAAACATACATTTTCGTTTAATTTATTATTTTGTTGAGCCCTTTGCATATAAAGACTGTTCTATGTACATTTATTTGGATAGCTGACGTTCAACTGAAATTTATTGCATTTAAGAGGAGCGCTGCGGCAGAATTTCCTTTATTTCTTTAAATCATTGCATCAAATATATATTTTTTTTTGTTATTTCTATTATGTTTTTAACAATTCCGAATTGCATTTGTTTATGATAAATAAGTATTTAGTTTACACAAGTTACAATTTTGCATTTGAAAAGAAAATTGTATTTTTAAAAGTGAAAGTAAAAGCAGTGACTGGAATACACACTTGTGTCTTCAAATCATGGTACAATAATTATTGTACCATGTCTTCAAATAATATTTATTCACGCTCTCGGCTTTCTGGCGTTGGAAAACTTTATACAGTTCAGAATTTGTAAATTCCTGAGCATATTTTACTGCCATGATAAATCAAGCAGCACGAGAGAGCACAACCGAGGAGGGGTGGAAAAAAAGAAGAGCGCTAGCCAAGAGAGATTGCAAGGACTACAAGCTCAAACGCTAACATCACCACATTTACCATCCCCTGCAATTCTCGCTTCTCCGTACTTCACAATAGCAAAGTGCTTTTACTCATACATTTAACCTTTCGAGAGAAAATACGAAGAAGACCAAAGTCTTAAAACTTTGCAGATTTTATGTCAGCGCAATTCGCGCACATAAGCTTCGCGTTTGTTTCGTTGCGTTCAGAAAGAGCAAGTCCTTTGTGGCAAATGGCTGTGTTCTATGTTTTGTTCATGCATAAATCTAGAAGCAAATAGTCAGCAAGCGCAAAAAATCAAGTTTTTTTGTTTGTAAATTTAGAATTACGCTTTAAATGCAATACAGTGGCAAATACAAATGTATTCGTTTTTCATTGTGTTTTATGCTAATCGAAATTATGTAAAAAAATAGAAATAAATGTTTAAATAAAAAGTATATAATAAAATATAAGTTATTTGTTAGTGGGTAAAATCAAAGGTGTTTACTTGCGATTATTAAATGGCAAATTGGGTGTGTTGTGAATGTGGCAAAGACGTAATATGTATGTACATACAACGCCAGTGTTGAAACTTTATTAGAACATATTGGCGTGCAATTTTGTGTAACTTTTCTTTTATGTAAATAAACTGCAGGGAAAAAGTGCAATCACATATCTATGTACATATTTTGAAAAAGTGATTAAACAAAATCGTGAAAGCCTGCATATTAAAGGTGATATTTAAAGCCATAGAAACGTTAAGGTAAATATGTACGCTTTATACTTTTATTTAGATTAAATCTGTATGTACATGTATACTATTTAGGCGCGTTATAGTTATTGATTGATTTCTTATTTGTACTTAAACTAGTTGACGATGCGAGATTTAAAAATTCACATACAGTAGTGTGTGTGGTAGTGGATTCGTTTTTATGTTTGGCGCAGGATGCATTTACATTGAGTATTTATAAATAGCGTAAGGTAAATAGGTAAAATATACATAGGTATGTGCACGTGTATACCCAGCCAGCAAAGAAACGTAAATTTTATCCGACAGTGCAGTCTAGTAAAATTTTTCGTATCCGGAAACGAATAGAAAACGATTACAGTTATCATTCATTTTCGTAACCGGAAAACGTTCGAAGCGTTCGAAAAAGATGATATTATTTGAAAGCAATAATTGTATATTATTTGCTCAAGCTAATCATTTGAAAGCATGCATGCGTTCGGCAGTGGCTGAGCGTGCAGCTTCCTCAAGGTCCCGGATTCGAATTCCGTCAGGCGCTTCCTAATTTTATTTTTTATTTTTTAACCATGAAAAAGAATCTGTGAAGTGCGGAAGGAAAGCGTATTGAACGAAAAATTCAATCAGACAAATTTCAGAAAAAACATCTGAAAAAGTATCGGTTTCACAAACAATTTTCGGTAGTTGTCTGTACATACGTTCCTGCCGCACACTTTAGTGGGAAAACGGATCGCCAAAGCATCCGAAAATTGAATCGGTAAACGGACAAAAATCCGCACTTCATGATTTTTTTTATTCCTTTTTCGGTTTTCAGATTTTTTGCTGGCTCTATTCGCGACTATGTATGGATGTGAGTGCATTTGATTTTTTTGGAAAAACGACTTCGATGGATACTCGAATGTTTCACCGATTAGCGCAGCGGGTCCTGGATCGGATTTAACATTATGTTCATTCTGTTCTCCGTGGATTTCACTTTTAATAAGCAAATTTGTAATTTCTTTACCATGTATTTTTCACTTTTAAACGCGAAATTTCTGTCTATTTTTAGCGCAATGATTTTATTTTATTTCTTCTTTTAATAAGTATAGTTATAATATATTTTAAAGAACGTAAAGACGTCTCTTACAATTGAAAAAATTTTATACATATTACATATTGTCGTTAGCAATTGCATTTCATGTTCAACCTATCGCGGTTTAAATGTTTATGTGAAAATACTTGAAATAAAATTAATATTAAAAACGCTTATAGAAAACTTTCTTTATGTTATTTTTAAAAACATTTACTGAAATGCTTGTTGGGTACAAACATACATTTACATACATATACATTAGTATGTGTGAGCGCTATCCGCTACTACCACATTTGTTCCACATTTTGCGTGCTTCTACTCCTCAAAGTATACAACTATTTTATTTAATGTCGATTGTCGTTTAATAAACTATAAACGTATGTAACTTCGTAGGTTAACAAAAATATTTAATAACTCTGCAGGAAATGTATCCAACTATAAGTTAATACTAAGTGAAGTCGGAATTTCAATGCTCTCACGCCCTAGGATTGTTCTATATCGAAAAAAATATACTCAAATTTTTTTTATTTTGAAATCAAAAAATATTTAGAGGTCGCTGAAAGCGCTCAAAGTTTTCCATGTAATTTATATGGGGAAACCAACTTTTCGTAGAAATGGTATGGAATTCTTGAAAATCAATACGCTGCAGGAAATGGGATTAGCTTGTAGCTAACTGTTAACTAATTAGCAGTCGACTAGTGGTAACTATTGATTAACTATTTCCTTTGACCGTAACTAACTACTTTTGAAGGGCGATGACCGCAAAATAGTGAGAATCGGTTTCCTCTGACATAAATTATAAAAAAAAAATATTTTTTCAATTTTTATTTATTTACTTATTTGGTTTATTTAATATTACATATTTGCTTATTTGTTTACTTGTTCTTTTGTAGGCGGTCTCATATTTGAATTTGATTAAAATGATAATATCAAATTTCGATCCTTATTTTATTTGTCCTGAGTACAAAAAGAATCTGCGAAGTGCGGAAAAAGTGTATTGAAAGTAATTTTTTATGAGGATATTTAAATAGAAGAGAATAGAAATAATCAGTTGGGTATTATTATTGGAAGTCTCCTGAAGATAAAAAGATAAACAGAGCTTTCCGATCAATAACTATTGATTTTTAAGAATTTAAACCGTTTCTACGTTAAAGTATTTTTTCCCCGTGGAAATTTACATGGGCTTTGAGGCTGTTCTAAATATAATTTTTTTAAACAAAAAATACGGGTATGTATTCTTTTTTTTCATTTAGAAAAGTTCTAGGGGTGAGAGCTTAACATCTTAAACATTTTTTTGGACCACCCTTATCTGTGCGCACACCATCTATGTATTTGTCGACTTCAAAGTCGCTTTCGACAGCACGAACGTAAGTTGCCTTTGTGCCGCGTTGACCGAATTTGGTATTCCCACGAAACTAGTTCGGTTGTGTAGAATGACGTTGAGCAATACCACCAGTTCCGTTAGAATTTGGAAGGACCTCTCTGAGCCGTTTGATACTAAGAATTCTTTTTGTGTGATTTCTTTAACCTGATAATGGAAAATATAATCAGAGCCGCAGAATTCAACGACATTGACATCATCGGTAATAACAAAGGCTACGTCTATTCCGCATTCTCGGAATTACGTCGAGAAGCAAAGTGCGTGGGTCTGGTGGTGAATGAAGAAAGATCCCGGCACTCACGTCACTGTTGACTGCTATAATTTCGAAAAAAAAACAAATACCGTTTATTTGGGAACCAGCAATAACACCAACAGTAAAATCATCCTCGAAACGAGGTATGAGATTCCCTCCCGACGAAGGAAAATCACATCTGACAATGCGCTTCTTGGAGCTTTACAATGAATAATACGAATGAACAGTAACGTTCCTGCTCTGGAAGGGGAAGGCCTTCTCTGCGATGAAAACACCAAGTGGAGAAGGACTTGGGGTCACGTGGAATTTCCACTTGGCATCAGTTAGCTCAAATCGCTTCGGCGGTTATAGTGTCAATTATGTACATATGTACTGTATAAGTATTAAGGATTTTCTTCGCATCGTTCGAGACCAATCGATGCTTTAAACAAGGCCGCTTACTTTTTAACGTAGCTAAGGGGGCAAAAGAAGTTTATCTGGTGTTAAATGAGGACAAGACAAAGAACTAGCTGGCAATACAAAACTAGTCATCGGACAACTTCTCTGTTATTACTTTGATGTAGTGAAGGACATTGTATTCTTAGGATCCAGCATTAACACTTAAAACAACGTTACCTTGGATATCAAACGAAGAATAACTCTTGCCAAAAGGTGATACTTTGGCCTCGGTAGGTAATTGACGAGCAGAACCATCTCAGGACGAAGAAAGGTCACGCTCTACCAATTTCTCATAATATCAGTCCTTTTATATGGCGCAGAAAAGGGAATGATATCGAACCAATGTGAGAAGGCTTTTGGCGAATTCTAGGAACAGTTCTAAGCAGGAACTTTGGTGTTGTTTGCGTGGGAAAAGGGTATCCTACGCCTCGTCCTCCATGGGTGGACAAAGAAAGCAAGGACGTCCACAAACAGAAGAGAAATTGGTGAAGTTTTTTCGTATCCGACCAACCCGAAAAACGATCTTAGTGAGGAACAATACTATGCAAGTACATATGTAAATTTGTACAAGTACAAATACTATATGTACAAATATACATATTAATATTTACCTCATTTTACACGAATGCACTTTCACACGCTGAATGTGAATGCAAAAACTGTAAAATGTAACACGTAAATAGCTCTAAGCGATGGACACAAGTAACTCAAATTTTATTACCCCCGGATACCATTTAACAAACGTCATTTCGAAGGCAAACAAAACGCGACAAAAACAAACCGGAAGTAAATAACTGAAACGAAATGGCGACTAAAAATAAAACAAACCAAGATGTCAGATATAAACCGTTGACTGCATTGCGTTTTGGGTAGCCATTTTGTTGTTTATGCCATTGTCTCTTATTTCCATGGAACAAATGCATTTTGGCGCGTCTGACCTTTGTGCATTAAAGCACAAACAAAGGGGCGAATAAAAAAAATAAAACAGCATTTTTATATGTCCCTGTACAATAGTACACCACAACAGTAATAGCAACAACAGCCTCTGAACACCACAAACAACAAGTAAACAAACAACATCGACATCAAGCTAACCAAAACAATGGCTATTGCCAACAACGTTGGAGAACAGGGAAAGAGGCACATTGCAAAGGGTCGTGAACGTAATGGCATTGCAACCGACTCAACTCCATTTGCCACTTACCATTTGGCCATTAATCGCAAACACTTTAGAGACAGCCAGGCGAGCTTCGATGCTAGCCAAGCGCGCGGGCCCCCAATGGCCGTTTACAACGTCTGGCTTTACCATCGAACATCAACTACAACGCCAACTCTGCCATTTAAGCAAACGTATCAATGTTCATTCGTATGGACGCAGTGTAGTACGAGCAGAAGGCATATCCAATGCGGGCTGCACTTTGAGAGGAATTGCCGCTTTCACTAGTAGCTACATACGTAGTGGCAAAGGCTTGCTGTGCTATTTATACATATGCCGGCCCAGCGACGATTTGAGTGGGTTGACACACACACCTATATACATACATACATTCATATCCTCGTTTAAAGTACAAAACCGCGTATCAAGATAATGCAAAACATTGTATGTGAGGTTGCATAAATTATTCTCTAGATAGTAAAAACACTCATATTTCAAAATTGTTATATTTTTTTTTATAAAGTAATCGCATTTCTGGCTAGTATATTTCAGTACGAATGGATAAGGATTGAGCTTTTGTGAGCAAATCTAAGCAGTTACGCGGTTTTGCAGAATGACGATACGCGGTTTTGTACTTTAAACGAAGATATCTACTTGCATATTTGTTTGTTGCGATTGTTTATTATTTTTGTAGTAAACTTCCAACATTCATACGTATTGATGTATGTATGTATTTACCAAACTGTACTACTATATACATATGTATATGCGTGGGGGAAGTATATAGAGAAAAATAAAATTAGTAGTGAAACAATGTGGCGCAATTTTTTGTGGGCGTGATGCCGATGCCTATAGACCAGCCATGCTCAACGTTGGCAGAACTCCATAAGCAAGTGCCAAAATTTTTCTTGCACTGGGCACCACTGGTCTACAGGCATTCATGAAAGCAAGCCTCTATGGGCAAGTTAAAACATCAATGGTAAATGTTTTTAATTCCTATATTACAAAATCCCATCGAAGAATTGCTACATATGTATGTATGTACATATGCACATTAGGGTACCTAATTTTTAGGCGAAATTTTTTTGCTCTGTGCTACTTTAAAATTTGATACTTTATAAAAAATTATGCCGTTTGAAAAAAAAATCTAAGTGTATTACACATAGTAAAATAATATAAAGTGTACCAGGTAACTGACGTCTTCATATTTGAAAGCAAAACTTGATTTTATTATTATTTTTTCTTTAATTTCTGGTGTTCGCTTTTTTCAAATCTGGCATTAACCCTTGTTTTGTTGCGTACCTCTGTCCAATTTCGGCTTAGATCCGGACTGAAAATATCAATACTACAACGCTATGTGCGCTTTTGCACAAACGGCAAGAATTTCTTGGCATTTTTTCTTTGGTTTTTTATCAAAATCAAAAAAAACATAAGTTCTCACTCAAAAGGGTTAACGTGAAAGTCTAATCAAAGAAAATTTTCCGATAATAAATTGTCAAATAAGAGTACCGGAATAGAAAGTCATTGCTCTCTGGCAGACTTTAAATTTTTTCACTATGTGTATTACAGGCTTTGCTGTTTCAAAAATTCGATTTCCTATTAAAAAAAAGACACGGGCAAATTTTTTTTTTTTCAATTCGAGTTTTAGGTATTAAGTTTTTTTTTCTGGAAAAAATTACGTGGAAAACGTGATATTATTCAGAGCACATCCAAGTAAAACCTGAATCACACATGTACATAGCCATGAGTAGTATTTTCAGGGCCATCTGTCATTCAATAGTGGGCCATAGTACTTCGAATATTTGTTCGTTCGTTTCATATTGCAGAAATTCGTATCATTCTTTATATTAGCTTAAATCCTGGTATTAGTTTTCCTTCGTGTCATGGTACGTAATAATATTGATAATGGTACTGGTAACTGTAGTGGTAATGGTGTAATGTTAATGGTAGTAGTAATCGTGATGGTAATGTTAATGGTAATGGTAATGGTAATGGTTATGTTATTAGTAATGGTGATGGTAGTGGTAATGGTAATTGTAATTATAATGGGAATGGTAATGGTGTCTGTCTTCGTATTCGTGTTTGTCTTTGTATTATTTTCTGCCTGGGTGATGGTAGTGGTAGGGGTAATGGTAATGGCATTTGTAATTTTATGATAATGGTAATGGTATCTGTCTTTCTATACTGTACGTACTGGTACTCGTGTTTGTGCAAGGGTTCCTCCTCGTGTTCGGATATGTATTTGTATTTCTCTTCATGCCTTTGTATCTCCCGGCTAGTCTTCGTATTTGTCCTTGTTTTCGTGTTTATGTTCATCGTATTCGCCTTCATCTTCGTTTTGATCTTCATGTTCATCTTCGTATTCGTTTCGTCTTTGGGGTCTTCCTCGGCCTCGTGTTCATGTTCGCATTCGTTTTCGTAACCGTCTTGGTTTTCGTGTTCCTCCTCGTGTCTTCGAGTTCGCCTTCGAATTCGTCCCTGTATTTATTTTTAAGTTGGTCGTCTTCGTCCTCGAGCATGGCTTGGTGTTCATTTTCCTGTTGGTTCTCTTGTCCCTATTTGTCTACGTATTAGTGTTCGTCTTTGTATTCGTCTTCGCATTTGTGTTCGTCTTGTTATTTGCCTCAGAATTTATCTTCATTTTGATCTTCGTGCTCGTCTTAAAGCTTAAACAGACGGCAGCGTTGATCGGGATTAACTGAAAATGAATTCGGATCAACTGCAGTTAATTCTCGAGTTGATCCGGATCAACGCTGCTGTCTGTTTAAGCTCTCAGCCTTTTTCTTCGTATTCCTCTTCGGTTTCGTATTCTTCTTCGTACCCGTCTTTTTCTTTTTATTAGTCAAAATAATATAATTAAACTTTTGTCACTTTCTGTTGGATTTATGTATGTGCATACATATCAAGGTTGTTGCGAATATTCGCATTCGCATTCGCAACCGCGGAGCTTCCGCATTAATTTTAACATTCGCATTCGCAAATATAAATACGGATCTTTTGCGAATGCGAATATTGAAGGGACCGAAAATTACAGTTATTTTTTTACGAGTTAAACTTGGCCAAATATTTTTTATTCCGAAATAAAGGTACTTTCCGGATAATAAACAAACCGCTTATCCAAATTAAACAAGTTTGGTATCCAATGAAAGAGGACTGAAAAAGCTTTAAAACTGAAATGTCTAAAGGAGGAGAGCCAAACACTGAAAAATATTTCAATAAAAAATGTTAATAAATTACCATAGAACAAACGTTGGGTCAGGTATGTAATTACATGAATTTCTTTAGTATTAAGTTATAAAAAAATATAAAGAGAGGTGGTAGCCTTCATTCGTTATTTCTGTTTAAAAGCTATTTCAGTCATCTTTCATATGACACCAAATTTGTTTAATTTGGATAAGCGGTTTCTTTATTATCCGGAAAGGACGTTTATTTCGCAATAAAAAATATTAGGCCAAATTTAACTCTGAAAAAATAACTGTTAATTTCGGTCTTGGAATATTGTGCAAGTGCACAGACGTATATCTAACCAGCCACAGAAGAAAGCATTAAAATGAGTTACAAAAACTAAACTCGAAAAACGCTGATGACGTGACAGGTTCTCCAAATTCCGAAACAACCAAGAGAATGAGAATGAAGAATTCCTTGGAAAAAAACTTTGTTTAAACAACGACTGTGCTATGATGCTAGATTGTGAAGATGAAAGTCAGAATGATACATCCGACATTTGCACCCAAAATGAAATTCTCAAAAAGTAATTATTGCACCGCAATAAAAAAACTAAATATAGCTGAACTGAACTCTCAACTGGTGCAGTGTCGATCGAAGAGAATTTACAATTTTGCCAGGTTTCAAGTTTCTCAAGTTTGTCGCCTCGAGCGAGTAGTTATATAGAGGAGCAGGTTAGATTTACGACCCATCAAAAAGTTTTTATTAAGTACAATGTTCCCATTTTTAAATTCAAGTACTAAAAAATCATTCAGTCTTATCATGAGTTTAATTTTCCCCGAACCGGTTAACTTTTCACTTTTGGTTTTCATGTACATATTTACTTTCGGGCAAAACTCAGGATAAGGCAGATTATTAAAAATTATTAACCTTTCCATTTCTTATTTACCTAAATCACCTAATTTACCCATCTAAATTATTTCTTAAAAATACATGACAACCGAATTCGCATCCGCATTTGCGGATGTTAGCTTTTAAACATCCGCATCCGCATTCGCATCCGCGGATGTCTCAAATTCTACATTCACAACATCCCTAGTACAAACATATGTATGTGTACCAATATTACCTTAAAATGCTATGAAGGATGGTGGCTGACAGGCGTCCGTGTTCGAATGCGATCAAAATGGAATGCCGCGCTAATTTTTGACACCTTTTGCCGAACCCTCAAACAGCGAGCTGTGTTGAGGGGAAATTTGGCTAATTCGTTATAATAATTGGCGGGAAATATAATGCAATTATTTATATGGTCATATTCGTATGTATGTCCATATCGGTGTGTGCACGCACATTAACAGTAAATCCCTTTCAGAGTTTGGTTTAGGCTAGTGGCCTAAACATAACTTAAATTTTCGAATTTATAAAGGCTATTCAACTGGTTTATCTTATTTTATCATTGCAATTTTGTTTTGAAAATGTGGCTATTATTTTATTGCTAAATGGGAATAATTAAAAAGAATTACACCTTTTTTGGCACTTTTATTTTTCTATTTGGAAGAATCGGCTCATGGGAGAAAAGGCAGCAAAATGAATTTTTTTAAATTTTATATGTCCCTTTTTGAACTTTGGCTATTATCAGATTAAAGCACTGTATAGGTTAAGCGCTTGTTCAATATTCTAATAATTTACAAAGTTTTTAAGTAATAAAATCGATGACTTAAGTTGATTATAGCTTTTTTAATGTTATTCTTAACATTTGCATCCGCACTCGCATTCGCAAAAATGTGACATTCGAAACATGCCTATTCCACTCTACATAAAAAATGTTAACTACAAAATCTGAGCATGACAACCATACCGAAACATAAGACATATTCTATGTCAGAATCGAGTAATCTTTTAATTTTGAACATGGGAAAATCGCCATATAAATATTTACTATACAGCGTGGCGACGAATAACTGTTACCCAGGTTTTTTTGAGAAATAAAAGGGTCCTTTATAGATTTTGCGAAAAAAGTATTTTATTGTTAATTTTCCACAGATTTTACTTTAGTTGTATTAATTAGTTTTTAATCTTTAATCCTTATTTACATTTGCCAGCAGTGTAAACTTTGAGAGAAAAGTTCATTTGGCACGCAGGTCCTCGTCAGTTAATTTATTCCATATCTTCTGTAACCATAGGCTAATTTTATCCATTTTGAGTCCATTATACTCCCCCTTCTGTCCAACATAAGGCCTCATACTCAAAAATCGAATAGACTCGGAACTGGTGACTAGGATGGCAATTCATTCGACCAATCTTATACAGTCTTTTTCCTTTTTGTACTTTTTTTATACAAAGCCTAAGAAAAAATACACCTGAAAAAGACTTGCGTGCCGAATGAACTTTTCCCTCAAAATTTAAACTGCTGGCAAATGTAAATAATGATTAAAATTTAAAAACCAATTAATGCAACTAAAGTAAAATCTGTGGAAAATTAACAATAAAATACTTTTTTCGCAAAAACTATAAAGCAACCTTTTATTTCTCAAAAAAAAACCTGGGTAGCAGTTATTCGTCGCCACGCTGTACATATCGTCGTTTGAAGTACAAAACCGCGTATCAAGAAAATGCAAAACCTCGTATGTGAAGTTGTCCAAATTTTATAGGAGAAAGTAAAACATGTCTCATTTAAAAACGGTTCTCTCTTTTATCCCTAATTATATCTTCTTATGTCTAAGTATCGATATTTAGTAAGAATGAATAAGGGCTCGATGCCGGGAGCTCCGGCGAGCAAATATTTTTTTTTGGCACAAATGTCAGTGACGAGGTTTTGCTGAACCACGATATGCGGTTTTGTACCATGGTGAAACGAATACAGTCTTGCATATAAACAGGCATTTATACTCTCATCGATTTGATTTTCTTTCTACATAAAACAATATACAAGTCCCTGCAAAAAATTGTGCGACTTATCTCTAAAGAGAGTATTCCGAGATTACTCTCAATCGGGTACAATTGGGCATTAATTAGTCCCAACTAGTCTCATACGGGTACTAATGGGGGTCAATTAGTCTCGACTCATCCCTTGTGGGTATAATTGGAGATCAATTAGTCCCCAACTCATCTCTAACGGGTACTATTAACGATTTAATGATATGTACGCTTTTAGTCAATGAAATATCATGTGCGGCGTTGGCACACAGAGAGAGTATTCGCCTAATAAAACTGAGCACCCCGGTTCCAATCACAGCTGGCGAAAATTTTTATTTTTATTTTTTAAAAGTGACTAGTCGCTTTTTATACCCGTTCGGGTATAAAGGTGAACAATTAGTCTTTTCATAGGACATGCCCGAACAAAAGCGATCAGTTCATTCCATATAAAGAGATCAAAAGTGGTATTAGTCGCATGCTCCTTTGCGATTGCTCCCGGAATCATCCCGGATTAGTCCCATTTTTTGCAGGGGTAGAACAAGAAATGTTGTCAATATATGTACATATATACATACATGGGTATTTATACAAACGTACATACAGACTCCGCAATTTTTACTGAAAAGGCCTTGCAGCTCAACATTCTATTTTCATTTAAGAACGAAATACATCTGTATGTAAGTAATTGTGTGAGTGTAAGCATTTCCCATTTATCAAAGAAACTTTCTGCTGTTAAAAAAAAATGACTGTTAAGTTTTTCTTTTTCTTTGTAACGTTGCTGCCACTTGAAATGGGAGTATTCGAATACATCGAAGTGATTCTAACGGTAATGGGTTTACTCAAGGAAAGGAGTAAAGTTGCTGGGCAAATAGATTTTCTATGATAAATATACAAAATATACGTACAACATACCTAAATACAAATAAATCGATGACTGCAGGCAACACGTGCATATGTATGCACATTAGGGTGGTCCAAATCGAATGTGAAAAGTAAAGTCGGAATTTTTATGCTCTCACCCCCTAGGATTGTTCTATACCGAACAAATATACCCCAATTTTTTATTTTGAAATTAAAAAAAATATTTAGAGCGTTCAAAATTTTCCATGTATTGTATATGGGAAAAAATTACTTTTCGTAGAAAGTGTTTATAATTCTTGAAAATAAATATTTATCGACCGGGAAACTCTGTTTCTCTTCAGGAGATTCCCAATAATAATACCCAACTATTTACTTACCAATTTTTTTTTATAGTAACTATATTTTATAGGTCCGCCAAAACCCCCGAGAAGATGCAATGGCGGGATAAATAAAAAATCTTTAGCATTAAAAATGGTTAAATAAACAATTGGGTATTGCTATTGGAAGTATCCTGAAGAGAACCAGAGTTTTCCGATAGAAAAATATTGATTTTCAAGGATTCCATTACCAGTTCTACGAAAAGTTATTTTTTCCCCATTTCATAAAATAAATACATGGAAAACTTTGAACGCTTTGAGCGACCTCTAAATATTTTTTGACTTCAAAATAAAAAAATGGGGTAATAAAATTCCGACTTTACTTATTTTGGACCACCCTAATGTACATATGTGTGATAGATAGATATATATGAGGCTTCGTGTGTTCATGCAATATACACATGAAGTCATTTTCTTCTCGAATGTGATTTCTTTTAATGGTTGCGACCTGAATGCACGCACTCTGCCATCAGTTGCAGCATTCCCGGTAGTAAAATTGACAATATTAACCTCAGTCCAGAATAAATTTATTTATAACAAGCCATACAAATTCGATGCTAATATATTATTAAATCTGATTAAAAAGTTGATACTCTAAATACATTTCTTTAGGCTTGCAATTTAACTGTATTTACCAAGATCATTTATCTCTTTGAGGAAATCCTTTCCGAGATGCTTGGCTTGCTGCGTCCTGTACCAGAATCTAGCTTGAGCAGTATGTTGCCATGCAAGCTGATTTATGGCATCTCATCTTTCACTTACGCACAACTCCGTCTAAATACAGTCCAGTGCAGAGGTGAATGGTTACATTTCTTGCCAGCTTTTCGCAATAATTCAATACAACAATTTTAATTTCGGGTTTATAATTTCCGTCAGGGTTTTTTTGGATTTCCGACCAATGTGCGACGACGTAAAATAATTTTTGCTTTACTGACAAGTCGCTAGGAAAGTAGAAATTTATTTGCGGAACTCGTGTGGATGTGAAATCACCAAAAAACTTTGTTTGGTTTTCTTTTAAACCACAATACAACAGTTATTTTAGTGTCTCAACTAAGTTATTTCCAGATAAAAGCAACAAAAACACTGAGCAAATGTCAGGGGCCCACATAGAGAATTAGGAGATTGTCCTTTGTGATACGCTATTCAGAACGGCACCGAAAACTTAATCGGTGAAACGCCCCAAGCCGATTGTGTAAATAATTAGGAATTCGGCTAACCTCAATGACCCAAAGCTTCTTGGTGCTATTAGGATTGTGAAAGCCAAAGTACTTCAACCTTAGCCTCACAGACGCTGGGCAGCTAAGAAGGTAGAGTTGAGGGGATTCCAACTCGTTATCTTCCAGGCAATTGCGACAGAGGGGTCAGGTAAAGTGTTTAGCTGTACTGCATGAATACCGATTGGACAGTGACTCGTTAAAACTCCCACCAAGAGTTAGATCTGCGGCTTTGTAAGTGTGAGGAGTGCCCTCAAGTGCCGCCGATTGTCGCTTGTTCATCGTCGTCCAGAAGGACCTTGTAATCACCCATGTTCTGGTCTTCGCCCAGCGTTCTCTGAGCTGACACGAGGTGCATCTATCTAAGAGTGTAGCACATGTCATCAACGGCAGCCCCAGCTGTCACTTATTCGGCAATAACAATTCAAGGGGGCACCATTCCTAGCCAATTCGTCAGCCTCCCAGTTCGCCGCCATGTCGCTGTGACCCGGCACCCAATGAGCCTAATACAGAAGTATTACGATGCAACTGAGAGAAAGTGTAGTGAACCAAAACTAGAGCGCCCCGCCAACGCACTTAAGGACCTGCTAACAGCCTGGATATCAGAATAAATGCTCACCTCCCTGACTGACATCGCACTCCTGAGCAGTGAGCGCCTCTTTAATAGCAGCCACTTTCGCCTGAAACACACAGCAGTAGTCCGGAAACCTAAACCTAGTTTTGATGGAAAGCTCTCGACAGAAGCCCCCACTACAAACCCTGCCGACCAGTTTCGACCAACCATGAAGAAATTCACTGCTCCCCTCCGCAGAATCGCCAATATAAGGTGGTCTGTAGTGCTCCAATTGCTTAGCTAGTGTAGCTTTTCAAGTGAGTCCGACCAGACTAAAGCTCCACAAAACATAATAGGCTTAACTACAGTCTCGTAGAGCTAATAGAACACGTTGGGCGAAACACCCCTTCTCTTTGCCATAGCTTCCCTCAGAAGTATTACGTAACTGATGAAGTACTGATGCTCAAGTACTTGACCTTCTAAGATTGCTGCAAGCACTGATCACCATCACAGGGAAGGACAACGTCGGGGATTTTATACTCAACAGTGAACAAGACCAGTTCTATCTTACTGGGATTGACGACGAGGCTACTTCTGGCCGCACAGTAAGTAAACATGATAAGGTACAGTTTGGTCAGTTCATAAAGCGTATCCAAGTATTTAACTTTTACTTTTTAAATTACGCAGCACCAGTGTGGTCTCTGGGGACTAGTAGGACGCAGTGGATGAAGCTGCAGACGACGCAAAACACCGCACTACGGACAGCGACTGGATGCCTTCTGATGTCGCCAGAACACCACCTGCACGACGAGGCGAAAATGCTCCCGATAAAGGAGCACAACACAATGCTCTGCAAGCAGTTTCTTGTTGGGAGCCATAGACGTGGCCACCCAATTAGACAACTGCTTGCAGAAGAGCCCTCACCAAGGCACGTCAGGAGGCATCTCTACGAACTGACGGACGAAATCCAGAGGTTCATTAAATAACCTCTGGACCCGTCAGCTTATCGACAGGCCCTGAGCGGCATTCACAGGGAGTCAGTCTCGAGTTATGTAGACTCCAGACCTGTGAATGCCGTTCTGGGCACACAACTAGCTGACGTGGACGAGACAGAACTTCGTCTGCCTCGGGAGACGCGGACCACAATAGCTCAACTTCGCTCTGGCTACTGCAGCAGGTTAAGTTAAACTCATACATGTGCAGACTAGATGCAGATGTGCCAAATGAGTGTCTGGCATGCGGAGAGACACGCCATGACTCGAAACATCTTTTCGTATGCCCCGACCATCCTAACGCCTTTGTGCCTGTGGGCCGACCCTATTGAGGCTGCACTCTTCTTAGGGCTTCCGTTAGTGGAGCTTGACGACAACGACTGACATGTAACTTTTACCATAAATGCAACATCGTCTGCGTAGGGAACTGCCCGACAGCCGGCTCCTCTAGGAGATCGTTTCTCACCGCTACCCAGAGCAATGGCTGCCCCATATAGTCATGTCACGCAGCAAGTTTTGGATAAGCCGAATGAGACTGACTTCAATCCAAAGCTTGTCAAACGACTTAAATATTACCTCCGGCAGGATATTATTTTAAGCCCCTTGATATAGAAGAAGGCTCCTACCGCCAAATCTTTATGAGTAAAGGCTTATTCTATTCACCTCACAATTGTGTGCAGGACGATTTCTACCGACCTTCTCGATACTGAGAATCCTACTGCTTATGTGCAGGTCAAACAGTCTCCCCAACGTTTTCAGTTGAATTTTGCATCAGTTTAAAAAAAGCTATGGACCTTCTCCAATTTTCCATGCAAAAGTTGTGGATACTAAAATGCCTTGTTACATATACATATATGTATGTACATATGTATATACACATCCATATACATATGTATGTATGCTTGAGAATGAACGCACATACGTAGAGTTAGCTGTGTCCTAACATAGCCTAGCGCTTCAGGCTTCCTCCTTGAACACATTAACCTCCTTCTTTGCGTTTATGATACACATAAAGCGTAATCATCTATTAGAAAGCGTGCTTTTGGTTGTTTGCTATTGTTGTCAGATTTTTTGCCTTTTTGTTATGCTTGTTTTGTTTTAATTTTTTTTTCTTCTTGCTTAGGGTGTATGTCCTGATCTTTGTTTTATTTTTATTTATCCCGCAACTTGTGGCATATTACTGTTGGAATGTGTAAAAAAAAGCGCAACGTTGAGACTTTTCAGCTTTGCTTTGGTTGATATGCTCCCTTTTGGAGTATTGCTGCAGCAACATTTCATTTGTTGCAAGAAAGAAGAAATAAAAACATTTTGAAGTGGAAGAAAACATACTCAGAACAGAACAATGAAAAATAAGAGAACTTACTAAAACTACTAAAAAAAAAGTAAGGAAAGTACAAATTCCGGCCAATACTCCGGTTACTTACTGCCGGAAATATACAGGACACTTACAACAAACACACACCCACATCAGAAAATTGTAAATTCAAACACACCAATACAAATGTTTGCCCAAACCAGCAAGCATAAAGTTCAACGTCCGCTCTACTACTGTATGTTAACAGGTACATATGTATGTGTGCATGTATATGTACGTGTTCATGTACCGCTTCACCGCCGAAGTGACTCACTGAACTGAACTGTGTGAAGAGCTGCAAGGTGATAAGAGGTGATAGGTAGTGTACTGTCAGCGTCGTAATGGTACATATTAGTTTTTGTTGTTGTTATTATAACTAAAGTATAACAAGCATAGTTTCGAGTGTTGTTGTGAGCGTGATTGTCTGTGCCTACATAGGCTATGATGCTTCAAGTTGCTGCCGGCAAAATAGGAATTCCGCAAAAGCGCATCCACGTCGGAGCGTTTGATAGGAGATGTGGCATGCCGAGGTGAGACGAGGCGTATCTGTGATGAATTTGTCAATTTGCACAACTGTATGTGTGTCAATATTTATCTGTGCCCAAGCAGTGCATGTTGTGTAACGTGAAAGTATAAGAGAGGAATATGCATCAGAGCTCAAAGGCAAGCGAATGAAAAGTTATTAAAAGTTTGAAGTGAAATATATCGATTATGTCGAATGAAAGAGATGAGCAAACATTTTAAATAATAGTATTGAATGAAAGGAGAACAAAGTTATTAAAGGATGTAGAAAAATAATTCACTGGGGTGTAAATTTTTTATTTCGATGTTTATCATGCCCAGGTATTCATTTCATAATTCGGATGTTTCTTTGTTTACTTATAACGCGAGAGAAGCTTTTCAAAGATCTGTTGCGCTATCGCCTTGGTAAAATTTTAAGTCGAAAGCCGTTGATGGTAATTGCGTACGATTTAGGAGTATTTTCCTGGACAATTCAATTAAATAAAAAATACACACAACCGTTTAAATAATTTTTTTTTCTTTCAAAGATTTCTCAACAATTTATATTGAGCTCGAGGCCGTTTTTTAAATGAAAATTTATTGTGGAAAAGCAACAATAATTTGAAAAAATGGTAGAAGTGATAAATTGTTGAATATAATTGTTATAAGGCCAAAAAAATAACAAAAACAAATAACTTCAAAGTTTTCTTTAAAAATACATTGGCCATGAAAAACAGCTCCTCATAAAAATACAATATTTTTTCGAAGTTTTGTTGATGGGAATCCCTTTCCATGCTCCTGAATTACACAGCCACCATATTAAAACTAAAAATCAAAAAATTTAATTTTTACTGATCGATTTCATGAATTCTGGCTCATATACACGAAGAAAGTAATATATATGTATGTGCATAAGGAATACTGTGTAAAAATCTTAAACGCCAATACTTAATTACTTTTAAACAATATGACGTTTCAGTTAAGACGTGCGAGTAAACGTGTTAGTTGACTGCGTATGGTGCTACGAGGCGTATACGTTACATTCGCAACTACGGGTATATGAGCACGAGTGGATATATTTGTTAACTTTCATACCGACGTTTGTAAGTACCAGAAAAAGAAGAGATATTCCCATGAAAATGTATACTGATATATGATAAGAACATCGAGCTGAGCCGATTTATGTCCGATGTCCGTTTGTCCGTCTGTTTGTATGCAATCTTGTCTATCAGTTTTCGAGATATCTGACTTAAATTTGGTAAGTTATTGTAGTCTTATAATGTAATAATGATTTGTCGGAAACGGAAAAATAGGAACACTATAAGATATAGCTCCCATTCAACTTACTGTTCAGATATGAGATTTTTCGTAATAACTCCTACATTTATGCAGCTAGGCACATGAAATCTCACCGTATTTTCACCCATTATCAAACGAATACTTACAGTCAAAATGGCATAGATCGGGTCACTATAACCTATTGCCTCCATATAACAGATTGTTCAAATTGAAAGTGGCATAAGTCGACTTTTGGAAAAAATGAGTTATTATCAATTTTAGTGAGGCAAAGATATTCCCTTTTTATATCCGTAATCATACCTTCAATGAAGGCCTATTTCTTGATAAAGTAATCAACAAAAGTGTAGCTATAAAATGTTATCGCAAAGATGTTTTTTTTTTTAAGTGAAATTAGTCCATTCATATTAACGTGGTAGGTAAATTTTAAAGTTTTGAAATATTACAGTTATGCGACCGAACACGTAAATTTTATTTTCACCGTTTTCAGAGAAGCCGTACCACGTCAAAATTTTGCGGTATTTAGAGGTGAAATTTAAGAGCTCTTTAAGTGATTTTTCGTGTTTTATAACACTATAAAAAAAACGACGAGGCACTAAACTAAACTTTGCGTCGTTGATTCCGGATCTGTATACAGTTTTCTACATCGCGTAATTTTCCAAAAAAAAAGATTAAAAGGAATTAACTTTAACAGGCAAACATTTTAAAAATAAACTAATTTTGTAAAGCTATTTCATTTGGTCTTTTGCAAAAAAACCAAGGGTGAACAAAATGAGCAAAGGGTAAAATGAAAATGAGCAATGATTTTTCGTTTGAAATTTGAGTGTGAAAGAATGTTACTCATACGCCATGTAAGAGTATGCGAGTTATGAGCAAGTCAGTGTTGCCAGACTCTTTTTTCAAAAAACTCCTTAAAAAACAGAATTTTCGACCAATAAATTGTAACCTTCAAACACGAAGAGTTTTTAAAATATTATTAAAAGAGCGGTTCCACCTAATCACGTATATCTTACGAACCGATTAAATAGTCATAATGGATACGAGTTACGGCAGATGAAAGAAAATAAAATTCTCCATAAACTGAGAAATTAATTAATCATTCCAGATTTTTTGTTGTTTTTGATGAAAAAATTCAAACTTTAACGTGGAATAAAATTTTAATTTAAAAAACTAAAAACTCGCTTTTATAATTCCAATTAGTACTGTCATCAGGAATATAACTTGAGAATGGAAATCCGTGCATCTTTTAGGCGCATCAATATGACATAGCTACATTCCATGCTAATACAAGCGAGGTAAAAACTTAAAAAAATAACAGTTTCTGTGCAAATGTTTTGCACTTGTGTTAAAGCTTGTTCCTTTAGAAAAAAAATTAAGCTACCAACGAAGACAATCGATGGATAAATAAGAAAGTAGTGATAGGTTAAATGAAAATGCGCAATAATTTTTTTATGAAATAACTATAAGCAGAACAGTGTTACTCATACGTCCCGTACAGCTGAGTAGGTAGAGTGTTTGCATCGAAAGCAAGAGGTGTCAGAAATGAGTAGGGCTATTCGCGATTCGGTGCATAAGAGCTGACAAATTTATGCAATTGCAGAAATATGCCATGGATTGTGAGCGACCTTTATTAAACTGTCATGGTAAAGCTTTTGCAAAACAATTTTTGTGCATCAGCTTTGGTTTTCTTTATGAATGCAATGCATAGCATTTTTATGCTATGGATTTTCGGTATTGCAAATTTGCCAAGCCATGACAAATGCAAATGCGTGTATTTTGTTTGTGTATTGCAAATAATTTGCAATACAAATTTGCAATGCAATGATGCTAGGCCATTTGCACCGGATCGCGAATAGCCCTATTAACTAATTTATCAGAAACTATCAGGGCTATCGAAAAGTGATGTATAAAAGGTTTTTGGAGAATTTTATTAGCTTTCGTTTTCTGTGTCTCGTATTACGATTATTCAATTGGTTCGTAAGATATATGTGATTAAGTGAAACCACTCTTTTTTTAAGCTGAACAACGGTAAATTGAAAATATGTCAAGTAAGTGAAGTAAGATTTGGAAAATTCTATAAGGCGGATAATTAAAAAAAAATTAAAATATTTTTATGAAACTGTCCATCGGGTTTTCTGGGGTAGCTAATTACGAATCTGATGTCCGATTTTTTTTTAGCAAATTGATACTTGCACTTTGCTTTTGGTTTTTTTTTTAATTAAATGCGTACTCGAAAATTTCTACAAATTCTGAGTAAAAAAATTAAAGTTTTGATGAAATTTTTTGAATTTTTGAGAGATTTATATAAAGTGTGAAAATTTGATTTATATGGTTTATGTTATAGAATAAATAACTAATAATATTAATAAATAAATATATAACTAAGTATGCAAAAAATTATTCATGAAAACAATTGTGAATATTATATGAGTACAAGATGTACACTTTCATTTGTCGCCTAGTGTATGTAAGGCAGCAAAACTGAGTGTTTTTTATTATTAAACTAAATTAATAAAATATTATTACATTTTTATTCTTTTCAGCTCATCTGCGCCAATCTACAAGGCAGTTTACATCAAACTCTTTTACCAAAAATCTAAAGTAAAAATATTTAAATCCAGAAAACTACCCACCCAAAATTTTTGTATTAACCAAATATAAAAAAAAACGTAAAAATTACAATAAAGCCTAAAACGGTAGAAATATTATAGTTACCTTTAGCTGTGTCACATAATATCCCCAATTTTTACCAGCAGTAGTACTTTTTACTCTCGCTACATACAAAATTTACAAATTGACATACATACATATGTAGTAGAACATCAGTCCTTCGAATTTGGCCGCCCCACAATTGACAGTTGCACTTCACCCTTCTTTTACCACCAACATAATTCGTGTCTACTTGCTCGTAGTACCAATTTACAAAACCAGCGACATTGGAGCTGAGCTGAGTCTACAAAATACGTTCTACTTGACTGCCCGACTGCACGTTTGTCGGCAATTTCCGCAAATTTTGTCAAAACCTGTCAATTTTGCTTAATATTCTGCCAACCTGAGTGCGAAGGGGAAAAAGAACATTTCACCAATGTTATGTTGTGGATTTTGTTGCGGCAATATGTCGAAACGAGACTACAAGGTGGCCACAACGGATGGCATCGAACTGGAGCCATTGGGTGGCGAAAAAATCGACAAGGACAAGGAAAAAGATAAAGAAAAGCAAACAAATGGGGTAACTTTCGGTAAGTAAACTTAAATACATACATACAAATATTATTGAAAAAATAGTAAATTTATGAGTTTCGATAAAAGTCGATGGACTGGCTGAAATGTCAATCCGAAAACTGAATAAAGTTCAGACATAGGTTTAGTAGATTAAATTGTTCAAAAGTGGAAAGACTGTGTGGAAGCAAAAGTGGGTTTAATTGATAATTCAATGACGGCTTATACAAACATATGTACAGTCACTCAATAAAGTTTAGGTACAGACATTTTTTTTTTGCAATACGGGCAACTCTTTATTAAATATTTTATTTTTCGCTAATTAAAAAAAATAATATATGGTTAACTACAACAACAACCCCACAAATCAGAGTTCCAAACCTTCTGCAAAATCAAAGAAAATTCTGCAAAATTTTCATTCAAATATTGCACTTTTTGTACACTCTTTGGAAAAGGGCGGAGTACTCAGTAAAGTGCAAGTCTGAGGAAACTAGGACTTACCACTGATTTTTGGCATTTTTTGTGTTAAAGGTGTCGCTATTTTTTTCCATAAATAAAAATTGTCGAACATTACTTTATGTTGAGAAAATGAACGACAGCTTCAACAAAAAAAAAAAAATCCAAAAACCAATGGAAAGTCACAACTTCCACATACTTGCACTTCAGCTCGTGATTTTGAGAAAAACGCGTAAAAAAATTGCGTTTTTTGCAATATTTGAGAAGCTGATAGAACCTTCCACTTAGGCTTAAGTAAAGCTAAAACTCTCGACTACCATCCCTGTAAATACCATCCTTGAAAATTTACCTGATGGTCACTTATAGTCATTAATCAAACAGCGAAAACTGATTTTTGGCCAATTTTTCTTTTTTTAATAGCACAATTTTACAGTATTAGCCAGGAAAAAGGCCGAAAATGGATCCGTAAAAAGAAAAAAGTGGATGAAATGTGGATTTTTGTCCGTTTATCGATTTCATTTTCGGATATTTTGCGGTTCCATTTTCCCACTAAGGCGTGCAGCAGAAAATAAAATAGATTTGCAGTGAATTTAAAAATGCTACATACAAACCAATTAGATTTAAAAAAAAAAACGGTTTATTCGATATTTGAACAATGAAGATTAAAAGAAAACAGCATAAAGATTATTAACTTGTGTTAATTTTTAGAAAATAGGACAAAAACATTTCAACCCCCAAAGGCTTTAAACTAGCCTCAATAAAAGACATTTACTAAAAAGTAGCCAACCCATTTAACAAGACTCCATTAATTCGGTATTATCTTAATATCAACTCGCTTCGCTCTTGTCTTAGTGCGTATTGTAGCAAGAATTCCAGTTAATCGCCAGAAGAATTTAAATTTATTTTATAGTAGACAAGTCACATCCAGCAGCTTGTTGAATGAGACCAAAGTGTAAAACAAAATTAGTGAACGAATAACCAGTGCTAAGACGACACATTTGTGTGTACATATGTATTTATGTACGTACTTACATACATACCTACGCGTACCCAAAAATAATATGGCAACGACAATTGCTTAATTGCACTCGTGTAATTTCTCGCTTAACTTATTTTCAGCCATTTTCCCTGGAGCTGATGCGTAATTCAACAGTCAAAGCGACAAAGTGGTATTGTGCATGCACACTAATAAACGATGTCTTTATATACTGCATTCATTGCCCAAGTATATTATGCAAAATAAAATGCTGCCATGCCACGATGCCGAAACAAGTATTGCTCATATCCAGAAGTACGGCTCAGTGAATTACTGGGTGGCTAAAAGAAGCTGTTTTGGTATGCAGCGCACCTTCCCGCTTAAACGCTCTGAAACGATTCCTTTCACTAGTTTATTGTTGCTGCATTTGTTTTTGTTGTGGATTTATTCATCAACACATTCAGCATTTTCTTGCAATTTTTAATTATGACAACAAAAGCGTCAAGCCGCAAATAATAATAACAAAAAACACGAAAAGCGTCGACATCAGCTGCGCTCGATGAAAGAAAGGTTTCATACAGTCTCAGTAGAATTAAGGCGCAGCATTTGAGTTGTCGTACGTAGCATTAGGGTGAGCCGTAGGGGGGGTGTAGTTTGACTACAGTAGTGAGTAATGCACTCGCAACATCCTAAGTCACCCTTAAAGCGGAAGCAACCTGAATTTCAACTGGCAGACAGCAGCAACAAGCACGCCTTTCTTCTTTTATTCATTACTTACGTGTTTTTTTTTCACTGAGAGCGGCTACTGCGCGGTTAGCGAACGTGCATTTTAATATATTTGTGGCTGCTTCAGTGGAAATCAACGCATACATCTCGTCGCAAATGTCTAGCGGCAACTTGAAAGGTCCGCGAAGGCGGTGTGTCACTTTCTATTCGCAAAATAAATAAAAGTAAGAATACAGAAAAACACAAAAGGCAATACGTATAGCTCGTTTGCTGGAAAAACGGCATATTCGAAAAGGTTATTTCTGGAGTTAAGTTTGTAGAAATGTGGGCCGGTGCTACTTTTATATTTTGTAAAAGAATTGCTACGATATCTTTCATTAATGTCTCGTTATAAGCGAATTTGTCTATATAGTTTTACTCTCCTGCATTTTCCTTATCAACTTTGTATATAGAAAATTTTATTTTTAATTTTTGCTTTTATGGCTTTCTTCCAGCAAACGAGTTATATAGGAATGCATATGTATGTAGGAAAAAGGAATTATGTTTCGTAAAAGCATGCCACTCACCAACATTTAGTTAAACGGTGTTATCCATCCAATAATAGGGGATTATATTCAACCTTTTGCTTATGTTCTGTGAAAAGTTTCTACAAAAGTTTTCCTGCAGAGAAGAAGAGAAAAAACAATATTTAAAAGCGGCGGCTCCGTATCCTTGTTCTACTTAAGTACTATGATTATTTAATTACCAAGGTTCTAAGAAACTTCCTAGACTTTTTTCATTTATTAGATGTTTCATTTCAGTATTCAATGTGCCTATACCTTGCTCTCGAATTACGGTGCTTAATTTTTACTTTCAATAGGAAACGAAGCATATATAAAGAGTGCATGTTCGACAGTTACGTGAATCCTTTCCCATACGTTAGATGCAACTGCGCCATTACGATAGTGGTGTTATACCATTTGACAAAACTACTGCCACTAAGCTGTTTGAAAATTTTGAAAGCGATAGCATAGATACTAGTTTTCAGCGTTGATCCGGATCAACTCCTTAATTCGGAATTATTTAGGAAATTTACTGCAGTTGCTCTGGATTAAGTCCTGCAGCTAAACCTCAAAATTAATGCGGATCAGGAGAATTTCCAATGACAGCACTGGCCAAAACCGCCGTCCATTGTCTATTGCCCAAGTAAACAAACAAAGCCAGCGAGTTTGGCGTCCGCATGTGGTGAGAGCTACTTACTGCAATTCCGTACGACTCAGCTTCATGCATATAATATTAGCTCTGTTCCTGTACTTCACGATTTGCAGGTTTTACAGGATTTACAGGAAAAGCTGCTTTCACCATTAACAAACCTTATGAAAGGCGGCGATCAGGGACAGCTTCCTGTAAAACCCTGCAAATCATGAAGCACCTGGTTGCAACTAATGTGTCGGTAGTACATTTGGTACCAAATGTCCACTCTACAGCCATTAGGGCTCCAAAAGTGACGAAAATTTGGATATCCGTATGTATTCGTTACTAATCCAATCAACACCCGTTACTTTCGTATCGTTACTTTACTCGTTATTTTTGATACAAGCAAGCATTTGTAAATCACACGAATCATCACAACGAATCTCGTGGCGTAAAGAAATGTTCGTACATATGCATGTGAGAAGTAAACAAAATTTACTAAGAAAGAAAGTCGCACCATTTTTTCCAAATTTTATTTTTGAATTTTTCCACAAAATCTGAACAGTTTTTGACACGTTAGATAAGACAAGCAACAACAAAATACACATAAATGTTTTTTTACTCGAATACCTGTTTGATATGCCTTGGTACTACCTTTTAAGTAAAAATTTCTTTAACAGTTTCGAAAAATTTCAAAAGGTTAGTCATCTCAGTTAAGAAAGGTACTCATAGATCAACACATAAATTATGACTTTCAATCACTTCACTTCTCTACGTAGCTCACGAATTTCATTAAAAATGGCTACTCAATCAAGAAAAATTAAAAGGTGTTAGAGAGTTTAAAAATTCTGTGGCGAATCTTACTTGCTGCTTGTATATTCAGAAACGACAGTATCGATGCCACAGTAAACATTTTCTTATCCGGGAAACATATTAACCATTTCCTTACTAACTATCGTACAGTGCTTATTTTTTTGACACGAAATTGCTGGGAATGAGCGCCTTGTCTTAGAATAATAAATAGTATAGACTTTTAATTAATAAATTACATTTGTTGGATTGGTACACTCTTATCGTTTATGCATATTCTGCTTTTACCACTTTCTCATTACTTTCATACTATTTTTGGTTTTCATTCTCTGTACTTCTTTCAGCTATGAAATAGTTGGTCACATTATGTATCACCCACAACAACGAAACATACTATATTCACATATCTTAAAAAATGCATTATCTTCAGTATTCGCGTAATAGATTTTTACACAGTAGTCCTTATGCATATATATATTACTTTCTTCATGTGTATAACAATTGCAGAATGAATTTCGAGTGTGCCAATAAAAATTGTAAAATGGAATTTTAGTTTCTCAAATCATAGTAATTTTTTACTCAAAGTAATTTTATTTCATTTGGTGGCACACTAGTTTTATTACACTAGATTCCTTCGTTTTGGCAAGCGGAAAATTTCCACCTTTAAATTTTAACGTTTTGATGTATCTTAAATTATTAAAATTAAAAAAAAACGTATAATTTCAAAAGTTACGAAATAGCTGGGACAGATATTCGGCATGCTGACATTTTTTTAAATCTCTTGGAAAACCCTTGAAACTTCGAAGATACGTTGTATTTGTGTCAAATTTCCTTAAGGCAGTACGGAGTTCTTAACCAACTTGGTACGCTTTATACTACGGGTTTCTTAAGTTTTTTTTTGTGAAAAATGTGCAAAAAGAAACCCATATTTGCAACAGAAATTTATGCCTGTTCCATTATTTCGTGGGAAAAAAATGAAACAACAGGATCTGAAATATCAGATGTCAAAATTCCGCTTAAGCCATATTCACACAAACCAAATAATGGCAAGTTTTTCTTGATCGCTTCCTTAGGAGTTGAATACTAAGGCTAAAAGCATAGTGGAGCGGCGAGCAAAGAGCAATGAGCAAAGCGTCGATTTCAAACGCATATGTTTCGATGGGAGAGCGCATAGTGAAAAGCGTACGTACACGTTTCAGGGTACTGCAGCAAGCTACTTACATGTCAAGCTACTTGAAAGCTCACTTGTATTCAATGGGCTTGGTTCAAAGCAAGCAAGTAAATGCTTGGCTTGCTTATTGGATTTCAACTCATATTTGTACTTGATTTACTTCAAACATATACAAGTGTATGTCTAACGCTATAGCGAAATAAAAACGAACTAACACAAACCAATACCCTTTGGGTGTAACAAGCTGATTCACGGTTTGCAATATGTACGTACATATACTACAAGTGCTGCTGCTGTATTCAAACTTGTTCAATTCAACATACTACCGTATTCATTTGCGTTCAAGCTATGAGTTGAATTGGTTTGCTTGAAATAAAACTGATAACTTTAGTTTTCCGCTTTAACTCCGTTTCTTGACATAATTTATGGGATAATTTTGAAACGATTTTGTAAGGGATCATTTTATTTCAATAAATAGAAAATAATATTGATTTCAGTTTTCTTTATCTAAAAAAAAGTTTTTCACATGAAATTGTAATTATTTAATATTTAATAATAAAAGCGTTCGAGTGCTTTAAATCTCCGCAAGTTTTTTTTGTGTCAACATGCTTACAATATACACATATATTTACATGACAAAAGCATTACAACATGACGTTTGCCAGCAACGTAATTTAAAAATTCAAAACTTAAACTCACACATTCATTATCATTTTCAATCTCAAATAACAACAATTGGGAATAATTTATTTTTTTTTATTTGCAATATTACATGATTTTAAAGTGGTTGCAAATGTCAGAAAAAAAAAATCATGGCCGACGAAATATTTCTATCATGCATATTTATATCCGACGGAGCAAAAACGGAAAACTACTAAGGGTAACCTATAGCAGTGACACACACTGTATTCAATGCACAACATTTAAATATTTCGCCACATGCAACTTTTTCTTTGCATACAATTTTCGTAGGAAGTTCACTCCGTTGAGTTCTTGTTTTTTTTTGTTTTTACTTCGTTTTCATTTCTCTCGGTTTATTTTTAAGTCTGTTATTCAGCTGTTACGGTTGGTCACCATTGTCAGTAGTGTTGAAAAAAATTGAAAACGACAGATTCGGGCCATGTAAAATTTGTAATGGACACTTTTCACATAAAGACATTTGCGCCCTTAAGCCTCACGGCGTATTAAACTTAATTCATTGAATTAGTTGTGGGCAAAACTGAAAAAAGTCATCCCAGCTTGATTTTCTATTTCTTCCAGTATCACTTGTTTAAATAAATTGAATTAAACATTGAACTTTACGAAATTGACTGATATTGTTATAAACTTTTTATTGACCTGACTACTCACCAAACAATTTTTGTTGCCGGCAATAAGAAAACATCGGCAGCAAATTTATTGCCGGTAATATCGCCGTCGTATTTACTTCTTATTACGAGTCACTCTAAAACGCCCGTCGAAGGCAACTCGCCGGGACGAGTCGTTTTCTTATTACCTGAATGAGTCCTGTTCTTATCGCTTTATTATTTCTTAGGGCGATATTTGTAATTATTTTTAATACTTCATTTATTTTTGGTATACAAAATTGGAACTTAGCAAAGGAATTAAGTTTTTCACCCGCTACGGGGGTTTTTATATTTTCAATCCTGTCTTTGTTATAAATTCGACACTTTTCGATAATACTCTTGACGCGAAATTTATAAGTTTGTTAATTTTTGATAACTTATTTATTTCAAAATTGACATGAAAGAAATTATGTTGCCCATATGTCACCACGGCGAATAGCTGCGAACATAGAAATTCTGATTCAGTGACCGCAGTTTTGTAGATTTCACGAAAAATCGGACTACCATGGCTTCCATAATAGCCTCCACTTATAGCCTATTTTCACCAAAAGCTTAGGTAAGTTGCAAAAATTTTCACTTAGGGTGATCAGCAGGGTTTATTTCCTGCTCCTTGCTTTTTTACTTTTGTTATTTTTTATACTTTATATGAGCAATTACCCCTTTCAAGTTGTAATCTCTCTTTTTCAATAAGCATAAACTGCAGTTAATGCTTGGCGGAAATCAACTATTAGTTTCAAAATAAATGAAAAGTTTTATTATTTAGCCTTAGATCCGATCATATAATATACTTATGTGTAAATGAAGTAATCATTTTGTAACCCTCTTCTATTTAACTGGTCACCCCGATTTTATCGATGGTTGTCTATAAAACTATCGAAAACCAACGATGGCGCCACTATCGATGGTTTTGCAGTATTAGTACAAAGCTTTTGCACCGAATTCCACCACAATGACTTCAGCGCTGCTGCAGTGTCCGTTTCGGGATACGTTGGCAACGATAGGTTTACATATTTCGTTGACGCACTGACAAAAATCTTTTGAAAGTTATATTTGACAGGGATGAAATGGTACGGAATTACATCATTTGTCAATAATAAGACTATAGTTGTCAATTTATCACCAATAAAACAAGTATTCTCATACCTTATACTTATATTTCACCGAAAGCATAGGAAAAATATATTAAGGAGGTGTGTATGTAAATTGGTACATATTACTGATCGATAGTAATTGGAACTAATATTTACTGAACTGAACGGCACTGATGTGTGTATATAGACTTTAAGTCATCGAATTACGTCCGATTGCTTATTTTAGTACAATTTTAGAATTCATTGCGATTTTTGTTTTTAAGTATTGTTATTAATAAAAAAAAAAATACCGATGTGATGGGAAACAGTGTGATAAAAAAACTCGCTAAATACACCCGAGACGAAACTTAGTGTAGATTGCTGGTAGGGAAATAAATTTAAAAAATAAAGTATTTTTTTTTGGTTTTGTCGTAAACATTTGCATTTTACTTTTAAAGTTAGGTGATTTATAAATATTCGCTCCATACACTTATAAAAGGTTCATTTGAAAAAAACTAAAATAAATTTAATACTAAAAACGCTTAAGTATTTAACAATTAATATGGCAAGCTTACTTTAAGTTACATTTAAAAACACGTATAGAAATGCTTGTTGGGTTTATATAAGAGTAAATCTCACGAGTTGTTATATTTTTCTACAAAAGCGTGTTTTTGGTCGAAAATGGTGGTTCACCACCTATCTTAGAAAATGCATTATCTTCAGTTTTGTATAAAGAACAATATTCCATTGTGTAATTTAAAAAAATATATACTAAAACAAGTAAGAAAGTCTAAGTTCGGGCGGAGCCGAACATTAAATACCCGGCGCAAGTATTAAATATATGTTGTTCACCTTTCCGAAAGCTACCGCTAGATGGTAAGCCGGGGTGTATAAATTTTGAGTAAATTAGCGTCCTTAAATTTCGAAACTTTGAAGTTTCAAGCATTTCTGAAATTTACCGTTATATGAAAAGCGGCCGTAATTTTAGTCCGATTTCAATAATTTTCAGCTTTTTGCTTCTATGTGGCAAGTACAATAACCACACCGAGTTTGGTACAAATTGGTAGAACGGTTACCGAGATATATATATATATGATCATAAGTGGGCGGTGCCACGCCCATTTTCCAAAATTTTATCATAAACGTGTTTCTTGGTAAAGAATTGTTGCAAGCATCAATTTTGAATACACTAGCTTCAATATTTACCGATTTATCGAAGATTTCGTATTTCTCTAAATTACCGTTATATGTGATGTGGGCGTGGTTATTGTCCGATTTTAAAAATTTTCGACCACTTCGTAGGTTATGTCAAGGCCACCAATTGTGCCAAGTTCGGAAGAAATTGGTCCAGCGGTTACCAAGATATACACATGTAACCATAAGTGGGCGTGGTTACGCCCATTTTCCAAAAATTTATAATATTCTTATTTCTCGTCTAAAACTTATTGTAAATATCAATTTTGAGTGAATATTCTTCAGTAGTTACTAAAATATCTCAGTTTTCGTATTTCTGAAAATTACCGTTATATGGGAGGTAGGCGTGGTTATTGTCCGATTTTGCCCATTTTCAATACCAGCCGTCCTACGGCAAGAAAGAAGTGCACGTACCAAGTTTCGTTAAGATATCTCAATTTATACTCGAGTTATCGTGTGCACAGACGGACGGACGGACGGACGGACGGACAGACAGTCACCGCTTAATCGATTTCTCTTTTAATTCTGATCATTTATGTATACATTTGTCTATATCTATCTCGATTCGTTTTGCCTGTTACAAACAACCGTTATGTGAACAAAGTTATAATACCCTTGTGCACAAGTGCGCTCGGGTATAAAAAGTAAAAATAACCACTGTTACTCGCAGTATACCCGCAGTTGAGTATGTAACGTATACGCCGCGTAGTACCTACGCAGTCATCTAATTTAAAATCCATATTATTTAAAAGCAATTAAATATTGGCGTTTAAGATTTTTACACAGTATTACTTATGTATATATCAATTTTAGAATGAGTTTCGAGTGTGCCAATAAAAATTGTATAAACGAAATTTCAGTTTCTCAAATCATAGTCATCTTTTACTCAATTTATTTTTTTTTCATTTAGTGACACACTAGTTTTATTAAATAATTCGTTTGTTATAGCAAGACGAACATTTTCACCAGGGCAGCGAAATCGGTTTTGAGAATTCCCCGATTTCGACAATGAAATTCCCCGATTTCGTCCGAAATTTCGTAAAACTCCCCACCCAAAAAAAAATTGAATGTATTTTGATATATTGCTGGTCTTTCTGTTTATTTTATTTTTAAAAATATTTATAAACCAAACCAAACGTTTATAAAGTTAGTTAACAATTAAAGAATAAAAAATTTTTTATATAATATTTACAGCGGTCAAAAAACTTTAGTCGCGACAATTATTATATTTTTTTTGTTATTTAATTTGAGTTTTTTTTATAAAAATGTAGTTCAACAAATACCGTATAAATCCAAGTCTCAAACTTTGTGCAATATTTGAAAAAAAAATCAACTAACTTGCCTAAAAATTTCAGGCTTTTTACTTCGATTTTCTAGAAAGATTTTTAGTATGCAGGTTTGTAGCCAGGGTTCGTAAACACATTCAACTTGTACTCACTGCTCATACACATGTGTGTGCATAAGTGGAAAACAAACTCTGCTCACAGAAAAGTGTGTGCTGTTTGTTATTAAGCACATGCACATGTGTGTGAGCCGATTTTTGTACAAATTTCAGCCCATGCACATGCACATAATATATTTTTAAAAGAATTTGTTTATTAAACGTTATTTTTTGAAAGACAATTCAATAAAAAGTGAGATGTTGTTTGTTTTTTATATGACAGAAAACATATTAAAAAATTATTTTAAGATTTGAGATAGAAATCGAAGTGTATAAGTTTCTCTACGCAAAGCACACACATGTGCGTGTGCTTTATATTAATAAAAATAAAGTACACACATGAGCCCGTGCTTTTTACCAAACAGCACACACATGTGATGTGAGCAAGTTTTTAATTTTTTATATGCACAGCACACGTGTGTGAGCGTAAAATGTTAGGATGTGCTGCGCATGTGTGTGCAAATACGAACCCTGTTTGTAGCCCACTCAATTCTATTATAATAAAGTTCAAGTTTCAAGTGTCTAAAAATTTTCGTAAATTTTTCTTTTTGCCGAAGTTTTTGCGGTTTTCTTCCATATACAAATAAATTATGTTTATTTGTTATATGAAAGCAAATGCGACAAATAAAATTCTAAAAACTCAACGGTAATTTTTGGTCATTTGAAAGTTTATTATACTAGAATTGTACGAGCTGAAGTTCCCTACATAAAACGGGCCCGATTCCCCACGCAAACTGAAATTCTCCGAAAATGGGGAAATTTCCTACGGGAAGGCTTTCCCGATTTTCACTGTTTAATTTTAACATTTTGAGGTATCTTAAATTATTAAAATTAAAAAAAAACCCATACAATTTCAAAAATTATAAAATAGTTGCAACAGATATTTCGCATGCAGACATTTTTGTTTTAATTTCGTGGCACCTTCTTGAAACTTCACAGATATGTTGTATTCGATGCCAACGTCCATTGCCTCTATTATGAATATTCCATTTGAAAACTTACCAAAGTTATTAAAAAATAATAAATAATTTTTTCGAGTGATAATGAAAAAATTTATAATTTCGGTAATTTTTCGCTTAAATAAACGATTTAATGCTAAAATTGTGGAACTAAATGGTTTATTTTTTAATGTGCTTGTTTCTGGAACTCTATTGATTGAAATAAATGCAAGAAGAATGCTTTAGCCAACTCGTGCCATTTGCTCACATGTATAAGATTTTGCCTTATGGAGTGGTAGTACGCACCCCCTAACCATTATTTCACAGCGGCCGCGGGTTCAGTAGGTTAATGCCATGAAAAAATACATAGAAAGATGCCAGGGAAATGAGTGTCGTCCTGACACTCACTCAAAGAGAGCACTCACAATAGACAACTATGTCTCCGAGTGAAAGTATGACACATTCCATACACGCTCTCCTGATCTAACCTAACTTTAATACATGTGTATTGCCGCCGGCTTTGCAGAGCGGTCTGCTACGTGGTCTAGCTATTTTTAAGCTGCATTATTACGGTCCTCGGCGAGTCTTGGCCGAATGAAAAGGCGTCAGCGCATCCTGCCCAAAAACATTGAATTAATATTTTTTATTTATTAAGCGTAGCGTTTATTTTTTAAGCTAACATAGCGATATCAACTACAACGCAATATGTAATTTATTTACATTTTTTTAATTTGTTTATTATGTACACTGCAAACTCACTTCATTTGATGCATATTATTCAAGTTTCTAAATTCTCACAATTGCTTTCTATCAAAACGCATTTATTTTCTTGCATTCAACTTTAGAATGTGCACTTAAGTACTTACGATACAATGTATGTAAATGAGTACATACTTACGTTCTTTGGAACATAACTACATGTTCGCTAAAATACAAACTATTTATGAGCTTACATACATATGCATATACATATAAGAGATTTGTACCTATGTACATATGTGCCATGTATGTTGAGTATGTTGTGCCACTTACCACATAAGCAATTAACATTCACGAACTTAAATCCACTTGCGAATTCTGTATGTCAACGTAATGGCATGCAAGCCAGTCGAGAGTATAGTCGAAGACGAAGTCGTAGACGAAGCCACATTCAGAGTCAACGTTAGAGACGCGTTGAGTGGCGATGAAGAGAGTGAAGAAGAGTTGACTTGGAGTAGAGTGAAGTGATGTGGAGTGGCATGTCGTGTGTACAGTACTTTAGAGCTACAAACGTTTAGCAAATGCATTGTGTAGATACAATTGAAATGTACCGTTGCATGCTGAATGCTGCAAACGAGCTGCATCACATCTTTAACAGCGCGCAGCGTTGCTACTTCAGAAGATCCTCCAACAACAAAACAATAGCAAAGAAAAGCTTAAATTTTGCCCGTTGAGCAAAACGACGTGGAGTATGTATCTCAAAGGAATGTGCTTATGTACAGGAGCGCCTAATACTCGTAGAGCGATTGCCGCTGCGAGTGTGCGACAATTGCATGCTGCATGCAATCGTAGTAACAAGTTGCAAGAGGACTGTGAAGAAAATTTTTTTGTGTGCTGCGCTATTTTTTTGATGGACAGATAGAAGCTATGATATTTTATAGTTATATATACATATGTACATTAATAGATAAGTATATTTAAAACGCCTACTTCCATAAGTGCATTAGATGAGCGGTAAGAGCTTTTAAGCGAAGAAATAGGAATAAAAAGAATTAATTTATACGCACATGATAGTGTGTACATACTTTATTTTTATTTCCATTGCATTTGTGCATTTGTACACTTCAATAGAAGTTAGCAAGCGATGCCATCGTAGTGGGTTGCTATCAGTGTAGGGCAAGCAGGGGGTTAAGAGGTGCTAAGTGGTTCAGATACAATCAACACGGCATGCGCTGACAAAACAATGGTAGCTCGCTCCACGTACAAACACACCAACGCGTGTGTTTTTAAGTCTGCATACATATCGGATCACTTTTACATATATATACATTAGGGTGGCCCACAAATGCATAGGAAAATCAAGTTTTTTGATTTTTCTTGCTACCACCAGTCAGAATTGAAGAATATCGAAAATAAGCAGACACGTATTTTTTTATTTTATTTTTGAAATCGGTTAATATTTACCCGCGCCGCCGGGATTTGAAGTTTCCCATGTAGTTTACATGGGGAAAAAATTTTTTTTCGTAAAAATGCTATAAAATCGTTAAAATAAATATTTTTTTATCGACTAAGACTATTTCCCTTCAGAAGTCTTCAAAAAATAACAATATGATGCTTACTTAACTTAAAAATTTTACTAGATAAGTGTATTTTAATAACCGATAACCCTATCTGTTATCAATACATAAAAATTAGTTATTTTATGTTTTCATAACCACATCACACACGAACAGCTCAATGGACGCGTATAATGTTTTTTTTTGCATTCTACTCGATGTTTTCTGTAGGTTTGTGGTAAAAAATTTGAACAACAGGGTTGCCGGATATTTGAAAATTTAAAATTATTTGTAGGTAAATTAAATATTAGCCTTTGAAGATACTTAAAAATATTTTAGAACAATGATTATTAAAAATTTAAACTTATTTAATACATATACATATGTGACTTAAGGTATGTATTTTCAAACACCTTTGCTAAGAGTGCATAAGCCTTCCATTTGACACCCATATTGTGGTATTAAATAAGCTTTAATTTTTAATAATCATTGTTCTATGTATTTAGAAATGTGGCAGCCCCGTTCAAAAATATTTTTAAATATCTTCAAACGCTTTTAGCTTTGACGAAGAAACCTAAATATTTTATGGACCTTTAAGAATTTTTAATTTTTCAAATATCTGGCAACCCTATTTTCCAAATTTTTTACCACAAACATGCGGAAAACATAGAGTCGGGTGCAAAAAAGAATTAAACACATCCTTTGAGCTGTTTGTGCGTGATGTTGTTATGAAAACATAAAATAACTAATTTTTGTATATAACAGATGGAATTATCGGTTATTCAAACACGCTGAGTAAAATTTTTAAGTTATAGACATCATATTGTTATTTTTTGAAGACTTCCGAAGGGAAATAGTCTTCGGTCAAACAATTTTTATTTTTAACGATTTCATAACAATTTTGCCAAAAAATGTATTTTCTCCATGAAAAATATATGAGAACCTTCAAAACCCCACCGGCACGTGTAAATATTACCCAATTTCTAAATAAAAAAATACGTAACTCCTTTTTTTTGATATTCTTCTGATGTGGCAGTTGGCTGGAAGAAAAAAGGAAATTTGGACCACCCTAATATATCTACATACACATGTACATGCCAACATGCAGCCAAGCACCTTTATCGCTCCTTCTCCGCTTCATCGTTTTGCTCCTCGCTTATCCTTACCTTTACGTAGCGTTGTTGTTGTTATTTTCTATTTATTCTTTTTATATGCCATGTAGGAGTGTTGCATGCCACATGCCATGCTGTCTTCCCGTTTGTCAAGCAGCTTGCAGTGTGCGCTGCAAATGCAAGTGTGTACATACATACATACATATTGACATACAAATATGAAAGCATTTGTTTATACAAATGTACATACCTACATGTATATATGCATGGATGTGTGCTGCAAGTGAAAGTAAAGTGGAGTGCTGATGTAAGAAAAATGTGTTTTTAGGTCAAAGTGGGTACTTCAATAATGAAAATTGTGGAAAATGGGAGAAAAAATGGAAAATAGAGACTCAATTTAAATGCCAACGGTTGTGGAAGCGGATGTTGGCTGGCGGTTGATTGTATGTGTCGTTGCATGGTTTGGCGTTAGTAGTGCGAAATCGGATGTGGTTGTTTCGTTTGCTTTTATTGCTGCTGCGGCTTGCGCTGCTGCTGCTGCTGCTGCCGCTGCATTTCCTGCCTTCTCGCTTGATAGTGTAAAGGAATTGTGGCACAATTTAGATACAAAAGCGTGCAAAGTGAGTGATGGCTGGAGAAGATCATAGGCATGGACTTGCTGCTACTCTGTAATATGCAAAATAACTGACTTTAATACATACATACATATGTACATATGCATATGCACAGAGTGTAGATTCAACTTTGTTACAATATTTGCTGGCACAATTTAGTGCCTTGCTTTTAGCGAAAAAAGCAGTCATAAATAATATTATGCAATATGTTGCAACTGCATCATGCTGTTACCGCACGCCACACTTTTTGTTAGCTTGGTCGCATAATTAAATTGAAATTGCACTCAACTGGTTGCTGGGCCTTCTGCCGTTATTGATGCACAGCGTACAGTGGGATTCGATTAATGTTTCAGAGCTGCTATTTGTTAGTCATACTTTGGTGCTTTTAAATTAATTCGTTTAATGTCAATGCTTTTTTTTATTAAAACAAATTCGAGGGGTGTTTCCTCCATATAAAGGTACCGGATCCGGATTTCCCCTTGCCGGCCCTAGTAGTTTGCATAGATATTTGGTTTTATTCAAAGCTAAAATCCCAGTTGGAAAAAGTGAGTAGTTAGAATTTTAATCGCTGCAAGAAACAATGAGAAGCAGATTTTAAGTCAGTGAATCAGGTGGAAAATACAATCCTCACTTCCTTACTAATATTATTAATTCAAAAGTGAGTTTTTTTGTTTGTTTCGCTTTCACGCTTTAACTGCTCATAAATTAAGTACCGGTTAATAGTAAGGCCATTGAAAGAGTTAAACGTTTACATTATTATACTTGATTGGTATACCACATTGGTCAATTACTGCCTGCAATTTGGTGGAAGTCTTTTTTCTCGAGTTTGTTTTTTTTCAAAATCGCTGCTTCTTCAAAATGACTCTGCAACAAAGCTCCTCCGTTTTGGTGTTGTCACACAAACGGAAAAACCTGAGATGTTGCTCAAACCAGGAATTGATAGTATTCGTAAAAATGCTGTAAAAAAGCTATTCAAGTATTCAAGTTGAAGGATTTTTAAGTCAAATTTTCGAATGATAAAACAATTAAAAATAAAGCAAGGCGAATTCATTTAAGGTGTTAGCGGTAGTACAAAAACAAAAGCGAACATGTATATTGTTTTCGCTTTCGGAACACAAATGTCAAATTTCAGATATTCTTCGCTCATGGAGGAAGAGGGAAAGAAAATTTCAACACACTTACTTTCGCATTCACTCATAAGGAGTTTCGACATATGCGTACCGAGGCGAATTAAAGCAGCTGTTCTAGCAACACCACCTTATATGAATTCGCTTCGAAATAAAGGTTTTTCTAATAGCGGTTGCCCCTCGGCAGGCAATGGAAAACCTCCGAGTGTATTTCTGCCATGAAAAGGTTTTTCATAAAAACAGAATCGGCATTCGGAGTCAACAGCAAGGCGCACGCAGCAGATCGCAGGAGCAGCTCGGCCAAACACTAACATATTGTGTAAGCGCGCCAATCTATTATTACTACTCGGATGATCAAATATCCGGATTATCGGGTTATTAAAAAATCTCTATTGAACTCCCAGCCCTATTACGTAGACATCCTGTTATGATCGCATATTGCCTCACTAGAATTCTACACATTTTAATGCTAGCTGGAGCGCAGCTTGAATGCATATTTGTATATATACATACAAACATACATACGCATGTATGTATGCATACCACACCATAGAAGTGGAGCAATAAAGTGGTTATAAGAGAGTATAGAAGTTATGTGGTTTGACCTAAAATCAACTGCAGGTAAGTTCATTGTACGCTCTTAGCAGCCTTATTACTCTGACGACTTGACTACTTTTTTGTTATTCGCTCCGCTACTGCCCCTAAGTACGAGTATTTCAAAATGAAAATTGCTATTTGGTTTTATTGATTTCTTGTTATTACGCCACAGCTGTTGCCCCCCAGCTGCAGTAATCTAAAAAACTACAAGTTCCGCACATTTTCAATTACCAGGATTAACATCTTCGTTCTGCCTGTGTGAGGCTCGTTACCCATCGCGCTGTGCCCTAAAGCCTATATGCTCACTATGAAATGAGATGATGTCTTGTTTTCTGCTTGCCACCAACAATATCGAAAGCACGTAACAACATTGACTTGCACGCGCCATGCAAAATGCCAATTCAAAATGCCTGCATGCCATAGTGCAAATATTTAATGCATTCAGTTTGTGTTTGCATTTGTGTGCGCATTGGTGGGTGGGTGTGTCCGTTGTTCGACGTTTTTCCGCAGTCATACGATTACAAGTACTTGTACAAAGTACTTTTAATTGCAATTGCATTGGCTACTGGTAGTTATTTAAATAACTTGTAATCAGTCTACGTTTGATTGGCTGACTGATTGGTTGTAAGCTTTAATTCCCTTGTAAGTTTAAAGCAAACTTTTCGCCATTCTCTCAAGTAGATTTCGGTACACGAGTACCTTTTGTGTGGTACCCTTTAACACGGTCTAGCAATTGATTAAGACTCTTGAAAAGTCACATGAAATTGGCTGTGTGCACTTTAACTGGGCGCACCGTTGTGCCGAGGTGCATTGGACAGTGAAATGGCGTTGATTGTTTTCAATTACCTCGTGAGCGCATGAGTACATACACATGTAAGTCTTTTTGTATTTATGTATGTGTAATGGGCTCTTGTAGTCATATAAGCAAGTTCTGTTTTTAATTGTGCAGAGCATAGTTTTAAACTACAACCCGTCTAATGCAAAGCGAAGATCCTTCGAAGTTCTCACTGACGAAAGAGGCTAGGGAAAGGACAAGTTGTAAATATTTCTTGATTAAATGCATCAATATTTCTTTGAAGAAAGGAAACTCTGAATAGTTTGAAGTAAGGTTGACTTTTTGAAATGGAAAAAATCATCGTCACTTAAGTAGGGATCACACGATGTGTAGATTTTCACAGTTACAGAGCGATGTCATGTGAACGTTGTTATTGAGCTGAACTCATTCTCAACTGATGTAATTTTTTTTATTTAATTCGCTGAAGTTTTTTATGCGTCTTTTTCGCGGTCAACTTTTAGTTTAAGGTTAATTTTCCAAGTTTTTAAATGTAGAAATCTTTTCTGCTTTGTGTTTAATCAGTTGAATTATCTGACGTGACGTTACCTGGCGTTACGTTACTCAAATTTCCATTGAAAAAAGTTTAGTTAATATTGTTCTTGAGAGAATTTTTAACGGGAAGAAAACGGGCATTTTATGTCGAACGTACTTTTTATTTTGAGATCAGCGCCTCCAGCGGCTCCATTTGTTGCAAATCTATGTCTTATTACGTTTCAACTAAACATGCCATATTTGAAAGAGATCAGAGCAAAAATACCAATATATTATAAAATATATATTATAAAAAGCAGCCTAATCGGCCTATAAATCAGTAAGATGTTGGCCTTTTAATTTTTTTTACGCGGAAGACTTTTTTCTAGAAACATATATGTATGTATTTCCTAGGCTAGACAAAAAAATGTGATTCCCTGGTGGCGATATAGTAAAAATATTTTTTGTAGGAATTGGTTCTTATTCGGAATAGATAATTATTCGCTATATATAGATATTTCAGGAAGTAGCTGCCATGCTTGAAGAATTAGAAGTGTGCACTACCACCCGGCAGGACCCAGATTCGATTTCTGGACCGACAAACATCTAAAAATCCGACAAGCCCTCGTCAAGGCAGGACAGTGGCATAGGTAGCGCCCCACACTTTCGATTTCCTCCTCATCACGGCAGCTACGACAGCAGTCGTTTGACTGCAAACCCATTCCAACAGCGTGGGTTCCAATCAGGCAGTGCCCGGTGAGAACTGCAACTATTTACATGCCGGACCAGTGGTTGCTCCAAACGGAGGAGAGGGCCACATCTACGCTCAGCCAGCTTGGGGCAGATATGTCTTGCTACCTTGCGCGTAGGCTCCGCAGTCAATCTTATACATATATGCCTATTCTATAAAGTTCTTGTTCAACCAGAGTTTGCAGGAAGATAGAGGAATCCCCGTATTACGAGCTGTATTGATTAAAGACGAAGAAGGTTTCTTTAGTGACGTAGCACACAATTAAGTTTTTGCAGCTTGCAGCTTGAAAAGTGGACGTTTTTGCGAGTATACCCGACTTCCTACCTTCAGATTCAACTTGTATCAATGTACATATATGGCTGCTGAGTCAGAATCAGGATCGTTCACCCCTTGAGCGGATCCCTGTCTGGAAATGATCCTTTAGTCCAGTAGGCGGGACAGTGTAGTCTCGGAAGATCTTCCAAAATTCCAAAGTACCCAAACATCGTGTCCCCACATTCGTTCAGCGCGTTTAATCTAATCGCATTACAGCTTGCCTGTAGTTTGCTATATATTTAAGTCCATAGGTAGAAAGTGGAGCAAGGTCTCTAGAGCAACAGAAAACATAAATCAAGTATGATTTGATGTTCGGCCCTAGGGCCTGATCTAAAATTTTAGAGTAATGCATTTTTTTTTTGTAAAAGAACACTTTGACCGTTACATTTTTCAAACTCACCTTTCAACCTATTTTTTATTTGTACAGTTCATCCAATTAACCGTAAAATTTAATTAGCACGCGAGCCTTCAAGTTGAAAAAATATTAAAAGCTTACAAGCTTGTGTGACAGTCACGTCGATGTCGTATTAATCGATGATGGTATTCAAAAGATGCTTTTCCTTCTACGCTCTCAATAACACTTTGTAGTAAGATTAAGGTCATATTACGACAGATTAGCGCTATCGATTGACCAGTCGAGGGCGATTGGTGCTGATGCTGTGTGTAAACATAAGTACATACATAATAATAATAATAGATTGGCGCTTATACAATATTTATGTTAGTGTTTGGCCCAGCTTCTCCTCCGATTTGTGGCGTGCGCCTTGATGTTGCCACACAAAGGGCAAGGACTTACAGTTTATCGCCGACTTCGAACGGCAATTGTAATTTACTGCGGCTGCTATTAGAAACAAGTCTGTCCTTTCTTTTGATTTTCATGTTGGTCGGAAACTGGGCTCAATCCCAGGCCTTGCGAGAGGCTAGTGCCCACTTATACCCAATACACGGTAGCAGCTTATATACATATCTCGCTGTGCAAATATTAAGTTGCAGTTATTTACATATGCAGCTTTTGTCTATTGTTCAAGTAAGCAATAAAAGAAAGCGATTTTGGCGTCGGCGGTAGCCGATAGGTTAGAGCTGCGTGCTACAATTCTGTAGGACCCAGGTTCAATACCAATAAAATTAAGAATTTTAATTTTTGTATTGGCTTTTTGTTTATATATTTGTTAGTTTTATTTGACTTATGTATTTTATTTTACGTTTTTTATTTATTTTTATTTAATTTCATATTATTTATATTATTATTATTACTTAATCGACGAAAATGCTCCTCGGTTGGAACAGTCATTCTTCAGAATAAAGTCTTGGGGATATGAACGTGTCTGCGTATTCATGCTCAGAGCTAAATTAATATCAAAAATGAAAACAGAAACTCAAAATAGTTATTATCCTAGAATTTGGGATCAAAGCGTAGCCATATTTTAAAATATATTTTTTTTCTTCGTATAATAATTATTTAATTTCATAATACATATATGGGATCTTTATAATTTTTCGTATGTCGGAACGTTTATTGCAAGATAGAAATTATTTATGTCTTCTCATAATACATTTATGGGATATTTATTTTTCTCATGTCGCGGGACGTTTATTTCAAGATGAATATGATTTACGTCCCACGTTTTCTGGCAACCGTTTTCAAAAACCTTAGACCACAGATTTCATGACATGATTTTCATCGTGGCGTTAAATATTTATCGCGTTAAATCTACGAACAAAATTAAGAAGTTTAATTTCAATAAAAGTCCCACGCACGTATTAAGAGAAGACGTAAATCATTTCCGGTTTGAAACAATCGCCCCGAGAGACGAAAAAATAATAAAAGTCCCAGATAATTATAAAAAGAAGATGAAAAAGTTTTTAGTCTAACGATTTTCGTCGCAGGAGACAAAAACAAATTTTTTCCATTTTCCATTGTTCAGTAATATTTAATTTTACATCATGTAATCGTTATGGTCCCTGGAAAAAAGCTTAAATGTTGAAGCAGTTGTCGAAAAAGAATCATTTCGAAAGGTCGAGCGGTGATTATAAAGTTGCGGCTTCTTGTGAATATTAGACTTTGAGTCTGCTCAAGTGCCGACTACGAGTTAACTCTCCATTTAAAAAACGACCCTTAATGACAGAGAGAAATCAGAGTTTTCTATAAAGTTGCGTGCAAAAATATGTACAGTGAAACCTCCCTTGGGCGGACACTCACCGTCAGTCATTTTTTGTCCGCCCAAGAGAGGTGTCCGCTTAATGGAGGGGAAGCCTATTTTAGAACTTTTTAATGTTTTAATTAATTGAAAAGTCACTATTTCTTATTTGAATAAAAGATATTGATATTACATCGTTGAAACAAAAATGTGCATGTATTTTTTCAAAAGTGCACATTTCATTTATGTGCGTAAGTACATATTAAGTAATAACAAAATAAAAATAAATATTACATTTTAGTCCATAAACTACATAAAATCATAGATTCATTACATAAAAAACTGGGAAATTGTCGATTGACGTAAGTTTTATTTTTAATTTTTTTCAGTGTCAGTAACTTTTTCATCAATAGTTTTCATGTTTTTATCAGTCTCCAAGGGTTTCTGACAATTCAAATAACGAACCTAAACCACTGCGCAAACCAAACTAAATGTGTGCATAACAATCACATTTTGTGCGGGAAGTCCCCTTTTTCCATTTAGTAGTCCGCCTATGAGGAGTTCGCGTCCGCTCAACGGAGGTTTTTGTTTGATTTGTTATGAAAAGAAATCTTAATGTCCATTGATAAGAGGTTCGCGTCCGCCCAATAGAGTTTTTGTGTCAATTTTATGCAAAATAACTGTCCGTGTCCGGCCAAGAGAGTGTCCGCTTAAGAGAGAGTGATTTGTTCCGAAATTTATACTTAAAACTTGGTATAGGAAAAAATGTCCGCCCAAGGGAGGTGTCCGTCTAATAGAGGTGTCCGTTAGGAGAGGTTTCACTGTATATACCTAAGTAAGATATACATTTATGTAAGTTCAAGTGATTGTTTATTTGTTCAATATTTAATTATAAAACTCCGTTAAAGCACAATCGAACAATGCCCGGCAGCTAATTTGCTATTGTTTGGCTACATAGAACTTTTCTCCAACCATAAAATCAGGCGCCACCGGCACTCTTTCCATGCAAATATATAGATGTGTTCGTACGTGCGTATTGCACAAACTTTGTGCGAAGTCCATCACGGAAAAGTGCAAAATCCCACAGTTACAAACAATCAACTTGTTCACCAACATACAAATGCTCATACAAAGTGGTCGAATAATCAATGCTTTTCATATAAGGATTGCTTTGGGCATAAACGTCATCGTAATTATCAACATTGGCATCAGTTACAGCATTCAAAAATTAATGCGCAGAGACGTCGCTTGAGATGATGACGACAACGGAAATGTACTTGCCAGTAAACAGTTGCTTTCAAAATAATAGCAGCAAAATGGGCCGATCTACATATATCAGATACCACATAAATAACAGTTTCAAAGCTTGCACAAAGTTCACAAAAGCTAATTAAACTTAATAAAATGACCATCCAAATTTATTAGATTTCCTAGAAAGATTCCGAGTATGCAGTTTTATAACCCATTCAATTTTAGTAAAATAAAGTGCAAGTTTCAAGTCGCTAAAAATTACCGTTGATTTTTTTATAATTTTTTTTTGTGGATGGTATTGCGCATTTTCTGCCATGTAAAAGTAAGTTCCCTGCAGAATAAAATTATCAATTGGTTAAAATAATAATATGAGTTGTAAAGTTGTGCAGGAGTCATGCAGACGTTATTGGGACTTTGTTTCCTTTACAAGTTTCTGTTTAAATATCCTCCCTCAAAAAATAATTTCAGTACACTATTTTTCTGCAGTTCGCAGATAATTTTTCGAATTCAGGACAAATAAAATAAAGATCGAAGTTTTACATTATAATTTCGATGTTATGTCTGATGGAATTCAAATAAGCAAATATGTAATATTAAATAAAATAAATTAATAAAAATATATAATACATTTTTAAAATATGTTTTTATTGATTGTTTATGTCTAGAAGTAGGTAGCTACAAGGCAGTTGACATCTAATGCACAGGAAACCAATTATTACTAATTTGCGGGCATCGCCCTTTAAAAGTAGTTAGTTACGGCCAAAAGAAATAGTTAATAAATAGTTACCACTAGTCGACTGCTAGTTAGTTAATAGTTAGTTACAAACTAGTCCCATTTCCTGCTGGGTTTTGTTATATGGAAGAAAACCCGCAATACCCCCAAACAAAATTTAAAAAAATTAACTGTTATACTCGAAATCTTTATAAGAAATCTAATTAAAACATTCGAAATTTTGATGAACATTCTTTTAAGTTTAAAGCACAGTATCCTGTTTCTGTTTCATGTGAAAAATTATGTTAAATTGCGTATAAAATTTCTTTCTGTGAAATAAGTGTGAAATTCCACAACATTTTCTCATGAAAGTAGTATTCTGTTAGCGCTGTGAAAAAGCTTGCAACATGTTGGCAACATGAAGCTAGCAACACAATTTTCATACCAATTTAAAATTCACATGCACATTTTGAATTGTGTGAAAACTGACAGTCTATAGAATTCAGTAGCGGCGAAAACAAAGGGGGGTTAAGTGGTTAAACCTAACCCAAATCGATCGTATAACTATATTTCACGTACAAGAAAATTTCGTATGATTACTATATTATCATATGACTGGTTCGAACACTCCAAGAGTTTTTAATAGTTTGATAAATATTTTAGTAAGTTAACTAGTGTTTGTACATATCGGAATACGCAACTAATATGATTGCAAAGGAATTAAGAAGATTTAAAATTTTTCTAAAACCAACAATCAGCCACCATCTGTAGTGGCTAGCAGTGCGCACTACCATCCCGCTAGGCCTGGGTTCAAGTCCAGTTTCCGACCAACATCAAAAAATAAAATAAACAAAACAGTTTCTCACAGAAATTAATTCGCCGTTCGGAGTTGACGTAAAACTGTAGATCCCTCCCCTTTGTGTGACAACATCAAGGCGCACGCCACGAATCGGAGGAGAAGCTCAGCTAAACACTAAAATATTGTGTACTGATCGAAAAAAGTGTGTTTGGCGCGTGTGCCTAGTTTATGTTCAATTTCTAACTTCTGGTTTAGTACTAAATACCTCTGTTTGCTAAACAGATAAAGATTTTTTTTAAATAAGTAAACTAGACTGCATAAGTATAAATACTTCTAAGAAAAATATAGAGGCGATTCCTTATTTTTGTCACATTAATATACTTATTCAGTAGAAACCATACTCTATTATATAGGTAGTATTTGCTCTTCTCGAAGTGCATTGATGTTGCAATTAATTTTCATACTGAAGTAAATGAAATCGCGAGGACCCTGAAGAAGTGCTTAGTTTCATTTTTTTTTAACAGTGAAATCAAACAACGTAGTTGACCAAAAAATATATATTTGACTTCATTCTCTCAACTTTACATAATGTAGAAAACCTAAAATATATAATGAAATAAGATATATTAAAACAGCCTCTAAAATCTTATACAAGAGACGCCCCTGATCTACCCAAAACAGTTTGATTGGAAATAGTTTTTTTTTTACTTATTTTTTTATGCTTTACTTCCACGACCTTAATTAGTTTTTGTGAACCTTGTGCAAGCTTTGAGACTTGTTTATTTGGTAATCTGATATGTATACATATGTACATCGACCCATATATTGAAATGAAAATTATTAACAATAAATAAATACGGATAAGTTGCCAACAGCATCATTTTGAATTTTGCTGATATTATTTTGACCGCAACTGTACATGTATATACGTATATCGATGGTGTTTGTGTGGGATGGTTGTGGTGGAAATGCCGGTGAATGTTGTATGCTCAGTTGAAAAATGATATACATACACACATATTGAACTTTTGTGCGCAGGAGTATTGCACGTTAATGGCACGAATTGCTTGGACCAACGCTGTATATGTTCATTAGAGTGGTCCAAAAATGCATGTGAAAAAGTAAAGTCGGAATTTTTATGCTCTCTAGGATTGTTCTATACCGAAAAAATATAGTTTTATTTTTTTATTTTGAAATCAAAAAATATTTAGAGGTCGCTCAAAGCGCCCAAAGTTTTCCATGTATTTTATATGGGGGAAAACAACTTTTCGTAGAAATGGTATAGAATAGTTAAAAATCAATATTTTTCTACCAGAAAACTCTGCTTATCTGCAGGAGATTCCCAATAATAATACACAATTATTTATTTTACCATTTTTTCACCGCAACTATAATTTATAGTTCCGCCAAAAACCCCGAAAAAATCGTTAGTATTAAAAAATGGTTAAACAAACAATTGGGTATTATTACTGAAAGTCTCCTGAAGATAACCAGAGTTTTCTGATCGAAAAATATAGATTTTCAAGAATTCGATACCATTTCTACGGAATATTTTATTTTTCCCATATAAAAATACATGGAAAACGTTGAGCGCTTTGAGCGACCTCTAAATATTTCTTAATTTCAAAATAAAAAAAATGAAGTATACTTATTTTCGATGTAGAGCAATCCTAGGGGGTGAAAGTATTACAATTCCGACTTTACTGTTTTTGGACCACCCTAATAATCATACATACATACATATGAATACATACATGAATGCATGCTGAGTATCTATGCTTATCGTTAGTCCTACGCACCATTGCAGCACAGTTACAAAGTTGAACAATGGCAATACAAGCAGTATAAAAGTGCGAGTATTCACTGCCAGAAGCATGCGGAATTCAACATCCGTTTGATAAAAAATAAAATCCATGGATTTCCCAGTAAACAGTATTGGCTTCATATCAGTGCTAAACTGATGATACATTTGTATGTATGTGACATTACAAATAAAACGCAAATTGCTTCTGAGTGATAACCTTCGAGTTGGTTAAAATTTTGAACATAGCCTATTTTCGGACTAAAACTGAGACTAAAAATGGACTTCTAGTCAATCTTTTGATATTTAACCAAACTATCTTTTGTGTGTTCCCTAAATCCCCCAAACTATAAATAAATAAATATTTTTCAAGGCGCAGGGAAGATTTATAGCTTTAATTTTGGCCTAAGGGGAAGGTTCTATCAAAATCTGGACCTGATGGTCTCTTTACATTTACGGATTCAAAATCAGCACAGAAAAGTCTACCAAAAAAAGTTGTAATATTTGCCGCACCAAAATTAGTGTTGCCCTTTGTAATTTATTAGGGCGCCTTTTTTAATTCATTCAGCTCTCGCTCTAGTACCTAGCAATTCGCACAAAATAAACAGAAAATTAGGGATGCCAGAATGAGCGAAAAAATTTAAATATCAAAATGTGGTAGTTTTTAGGTTGCGAACCCTGATTAGCACCAAAAACAAGACGTATCCAGCCTTACAAATAGCTATTACGAACACAATAGTCGTATAACTTGCAAATAGTTTCGGCAAATAGTTCATGTAGCTTCTTTCCCCTTGTATGATACGTAGTTAAGCAATAAGCCAGTCGCATTTTTTTGTTGATGTGTACATTTCACGGTGCGGCTTGTTTCACATCTGCAACTATTTAACAACACCAATGCAACAATTTACCACCAACTCACCACCCAGCTTCCTAAACAATACAAAGAGGGTGGATTTTTCTGTTGTTGATTTGCTTTGTATATGTACATTAGGATGGTCCTTAAATGTAGGAAGAAAATTTTTACATCAGATTTCCTAAGCCTCAACCCCAAAGTCGATGCTACTATAGTCGGAGATTTCACATATAAATTTTGGTCCCGATTGGAGACGGTTAAGGCGTGTCGCACAGGTGGCAAAGTTCAGATTCATCTACAGAGACTCAAAAAATTAAAATAAGTTTTCTTTCCACCTAATACCCAAAATCGATACTGCTTTAGTCGAAGATATCACAAATAAATTTTGGCCCCGATTGCCCTATGAAAACGTCTTGACCGACTGCAATCGGAACCAAAATTTATATGTGATATACTCGACTAAAGTAGTATCGATTTTGGGTATTAGGTGAAAAGAAAATTAATT
>NW_023458558.1:55127769-55210491 GCF_013731165.1 Rhagoletis pomonella
TCCACCATGGAATTTATAGCGCAAACATATTTAAATTGTCATTCGCATATTATGAGGAATCCCCCAAAACAATAAATCGCTGTGGCGCTAAAAAGGTAGCAAAGTACAAGTAATGATAAATATTACTGGAAACATCCCTTATACACACATATACATAGATATTTGCATATGTATAGCAAGCAGGGAACATTAATGATTGAGTAATAAAAATAAACGCACACGTCAAATGTAATAGAACGAGAATCAAACGAGAACGAAACTGACATTAGCAAAAGGGCATAAGCACTCGCTACAAAAGAATTTGGACAGTGCGTTTGACTACTAGTTTATATGAATCGCATATTCAAAACTCGATGACGCTATGAATTGTGAGCGTACCAATATGTGTGTGTTTAGCGTATACTTGCGAGCTTGCGTGCCGCATTTGATGTTTGGGATGGTTGAGCCAAATAACAGGGGGGCTCATATCTAGGTAAGGATGTACGTTGATGCATGCGCATTAGGGTGGTCCAAAATAAATAAAGTATGGAATATACTTGAATATACATATAGTAGTCGAAAAAAATATAGCCACATTTTCACAAGTTTTAATATATTTTTGGTTTTTTATTTAGTTTTGGTTATTGTTTTTCTAAAAATATAGTTCTGTCTTCAACAACACCAGTGTAAATCCAATTTTCAAACTTTGTGCAACATTTATTCAAAAATTCAACAGACTTTCGTATTTTTTTTGTCGAAGATTTTACGGTTTTCTTCCATATAAAAATAAATTGTGTTTATCCGTTTTGTTGTGTTCCGCTTTCCACATTTTAAGCTCCTGTAGTCTTAGGGCGGCATTCGCAGCGTATTGCCTTTCAATAATATCTATGGGTATAGTGTTTATAATCGAAAGAATGAACTATATTTTAATAAAAAAATAATTAAAGTTAAATAGCAAATAATAAATAAATTGTTGAAACTTGTCAATATGTGGGGCGGCTATATTTTTTTCGACCATTGTATATGTATATACATATGCACATATGTATGAACAAGAGGGGGGTTATTGGATAAAAGGCATATTGGCTGATTGTGCCTGTAGTACCGGCGCTGTTGCGTGTTGAGGGACTGTAGAGGGTTGCTTTAAGCTTTGATAGTTTAAGCAACCACCTGAAATAACACCAACACTCGACTCATCAACAACACCAGCGTTAACGTCGGCAAATAACGCGCCAAACTAAGAGGGAAACTTTTGGAAACCTGCTCACTAACACGCGCATACTCTGAGCTTACCAAAGTGTTATTTATTAGGCTGTGTATCAAATATTTGTGAGTTATATTGCTGCATCAATGGCATGTGCGTAACGAAAAGGAGAAGTAACTCTCTGCCATCGTGAAAGCACTCTCGTGAGCAGCAGACAAGCATTAGCTCCGTGAATCGCTGCACAATATTGGGATTTCCAACAGATGTAAGTTTATCGCCGAGCGAATCGCATGCGCTGCGCCAGCTAATACTCGCAAAGGCGGTGAAAGATTCTCGCTCCGCTAAAAAAAAAATCTGTTTAGGAAAAAAATATTTACAAGAACAACACACATCGTTTTTTTTTAGCCGAGTACGAGTACTGGAGAGTTGTAGCAGATGCAGAAGGTATTCGGTGCTGCGCTCTTTAGCCAGCGAGTTGGAACTTCGCATTGGGCACTGGTAGTGAACAGCATCCAGTTGGGAAACGTCTGTAAAACTAAACAATACATTGACGGTGCGCGAATCCGCTGTCGCGCAGTGTTTTATAAAAAAAAAAATTTGCTTTTAATTATTGCTGCTTCAAAAACACTTATAAATCTATTCCCGTAACGAATTGCATACGAAAAACGCTGCCACAAGCCACAGACCGCCGGGACAAATAATAATAAAAAAAAAAGAAAAATACACACAAAGCCACATACAAGTTTTAAAAAGCCTTGTTCAGTATCAAGTTCAAGTATAGCTCGGCGGCACAGCGGCTGGGCGCTGGGCGGGCTATAAATTATATCTATGCCACAGACACGGCAGCCACGGCGTATGATGCATGCCTGAGGCGGCGCAGTGTGGGCATAACAAAAGTGGAAAGAGGCGTAGAGTGTAACAAATGAATGCGCGGGTAGAGTGAAATGAAATTAAGCATAGATTGTAGCAGACAATCAAATTATGAATTTCGCGTTTAAAAAAGAGATAATTCGATTTTCAATATACGTTTGATTGCAAGTGCGTCTTCACGCCCCTAAATATATGCAACAGCAACGAAAACGCTCATACAACATACATATGTATACGCAGGCGGTTGACGAAAGGGGCACACGGCGCGTATGAGTACGATACAGGAAAGGTGAAATCGAATGTTTCAGTCGAATGAAGTGAAGTCAAGTAAAAATTTTGCGTATACGCCCCGCGAGACTTCAACGTTTGGAAGTTAAGAAAAAAGTGTATGAATGTATGTGTACATATGTTAAGGTGAATACCTACAGCAGTAAGAAAATAGTGCATACAAGTGTTATTGAATTTTCCAAGCCCAGTTAGTCAGCGTATCTTGCTTCGAGTGCATTTATATTTAGCAAAATATATTTTTGAGTATAAGAAGTTTGCATGCCAGTAAATAGATTTGAATAATGGGTGCTTAAGGCATTAAAAAAATACTTGTTTCTGTTTGTAGTCAATAGCTGTTGACGCTTGCGGGCATAAATGAAGTATACAGTGTACGTATACAATTCTTTGTAAAAGTTTGCATGTATTCGCGCCGCTTTCGCTAATTGTGACTTCCTGAGGCGATTTATTAAATATGAAAGGTCACTTTACTTGGCAGGCCAAGTGGAAAAACAAATTCTAACAGCTCTTTAAGTAGTTCAATTAAAGCAGCAAAGGCTAGAATATGTATGTACATACATACATATGTACATACATGTGTATGTACACATAGAGCCTAAAAGTAATATAACTCTTGGAAGGCTAAATGTGTATGTCATACATATACATATATTCATAAATGCAAAGAAAAGTAAGCCGTTGGAGTTCTATTTAATAAATAAAAGAAGTAAAATCAACAAAAAAAAACTTAAATACAATAAAGCAAGCGTTTGTGGCAGCAATGGCAATGGCTAAAGAAAAGTAAAAATGAGTACAAGTGAAAAAGAATACATTGGAAAGCGCACTATTGACATACATACGCCGCGCATTTGTGTGCTTTCCGCCTGCTGCACCGCTCTAGAACTCAAGTACCACACGCCAACCTCCCTACCTCTCTTACTCTGCATTGTGCTGCTTAGCTTGAAAAAAGCTTAGCACTTAAAGCACTGTAAGCCTTTTAAGCAGTGTTTTAACCAAGTTGACTGGCAAGCGTGAAAACGATATACATATGTACATATGCACATGCAAAGAAAATATAACTTATGTGCTACTGGGTGTAGCGCAAGGCTTCCACTTTACTTTACTTCAAAATTGTTAGGTGTTTGTACGTGCGATTTCGCTTTCTTCTTGCTTAATGATTTCATTTCAATTTACTGCTTCCACCATTCTATTAACACCATTTTTTTCTGAGTTAATGAGAAAGCGAAATGTGCTAAATGAGTACTGGAAGCTTGTACTTCCTTTTCTACTTTTTTCCTTTCTTGAATTTATTCGGTTTTTTTTATTATATTTTTAAATTTCCTGCTCAATCGCGCTTATAATTTACGCATTGCTCCGAGTTTGTTTGCAGACTGGAATATGACGCTTACTCTCTCATTCTCACACTGGTTTGTTCTCTTGCAAAAATATTAGGTGCAAAATTTTAGCTTCTCTCTCTCTCTATCTCTTTTATTGTTATGCGAAAATCCTCTGGTGGTTACAGTTATTAGCGGTTTCCTTGGTTCTTTAAAGAAAAAATCCCGCCATTGGCATTCGGTACAGAAATACATAGAAATACATATATGCATATACGTATGTATATTTATGTACATAAAAGTACATACATACGCACATACATACATATGTATGTAGGCATGTGCGCATATTGCTAGATGGTGAAGGGAATCATATGCTGAGCGCATGTAAACAAAACAGCAGCACAAAGCGGAAAGTGAAATGCCGTAATCAAAATAAATAGCTCCTTTAACGTTGTACATATGTATGTACTAGGGATGCCAGTCCCGAGATCCTGGTGTTTTTGCCGTCCCGAAAATTTTAAATATCGAATTGATAGTACGAACTTGTTTAAGAATTTGAATTATGATTTTAGTAAAATGCCTTTTTGACCACAATTAACAAAAAGCTTTAAACTGTACATTTAAAATTGCAGCCTGAGCCTTTTTTGAAGAAAAGAAGTTCAAATATTTTGTAATGGATGAGATAGGGGTCATTTTCTTCAAATGGCTTTTGACTACTTTTTGGCAGTTCACCCTAAAAGTGTTGAGGCCGAAAGATATTTTTCATCGACAGGGTTTTGTATGTAATAACTTCATGTCAAGATTAGAAGACTGCGCTTTGAATGCTTTGCAGCTTTTACGTACACATTTTAAGTGAAATAATAAACCGCCAGGAATAGGGGTGTGTGGTTTTAACCAGACCAACCTACCAACATGTACTTCAACCTGCTGAATCAGAATATGAGGTCCGTTTGACTCGTACGCCATCAAAATGTTGAGTAAATTGCGAAAAAATTCGTTATTTCTTTATGGAGTAGAATAAAAATGTTTTTGTATTTTTTTGTTTAACTTTTTTTTATTAATCATTACTATCTGTATCTAGATTTTAAAATTTTCAATCTGAATTTTTAGAAAAGTTTTGGGTATGCAGTAGCGTGGGCCGAAAATCCGTTTTTTGTGCTTCTATTTCTTATACCAAAAATATGGTTCATTCGGCTCTGAAAACTGAAATCTGCGCGAAAGATGAATAATTTTGGTCAATATCTTATGCTCGCCCAAGTTCATTAAAGTTAAATGTGTTCAAAAAAAATTTCTTAGCTTACTTCGATCATAAATTTAATGCAAAAAAGGTTATGATACCAAATAATGTAGGACTAATACTTTCAGAGATAGTTGTAATTTTAGTAAAAAAAATTTGTAATTATGTATTAATTTTTAAATATTTTTTTTTGCTCTATTTTTTATTACATAGCCAATACATACCCAAAATTTTTCTAAAAATTCAGATTGAAAAGTTCAAAATTTAGATAAGAATTTTTCTAAATTCTGCATGAAGTTTGAAAGATTGACTAATGTAGTTTTGATAAAGCAGAAACTATATTTTTATAAAAAATAACAAAAAAAATGTATCTTGTAAACATTGCAAATATTTGACGAAAAACACCATACAATCACTTTTGATCGCCGGTGTATGAGTTGGATTTTTTAATACAATTAAAAAAATTTAACACTTTAAGATTTTTCTGCATTAATAAATATGTGAGTTTTACAATCAGTTTGTCGTAAATTTTAAACAGTTTTATTTCATGGTATGTTTAATTGCTTTCAATTATTGTATTCATAAAAGTTATGTCTCAATGTGAATCCCGGTATGAATTGCGGGATCCCGGGATTACTTTAAAAATATCCCGAAATTCCGGGATCGCAATTTTCCGCATATTTTGGCATCCCTAGTATGCACACATACATACATATACACATTTATGTATATACACATGGATGTATTTACGTGGTTAGAGGCATTTCCGGCAACAAGAAACACAATTAAGTTTATACATTAAAACTCTGTACGCTTTGTAATCAATGTTGTAAGGATATTGAACTAATTTGGTAATTGAATAACCTGTTAAGTGGATTTTCCAATATATTTTTTTTTATTTACCAACTAATATTCAAAGCGCTTTGCTTCACCTTTAAAGCAAATTTTTTACTTTTTTTTTGTGTGCTTTGAGGTTCGAGTGCGATTCAACTGAGGAGACACCATTTAACCTGCACCTTGAATGTGATGCCGTAGCGAGGTGATGAATGAACAGCATAGGCTCAATGTGACCAGAGAACACACACACTCCTTACCTTCAAAAACACTTCTGGACTTCCTGTAGTCTGTAGGAATAAAATATATGTTCTCTGCAACAGCATTATGACACTCCTCGTCATACCAGTTGTTCCTACATGGGCGGTAGTATCCATCTACTTCCTCCGCAGTAGCGAGACATTTCTTGGCTGTTCGCTGTGACTGCAGCTTATCCACGTCGAACTTTCGTCACACTGCCATGGCGCATGCGGACATTAGCTGCTAAAAAACAGTGATTTGAGTCGATGTCTGGGCCTCGAAGTGTACGTACGTCTAAAGCACTAGGATCGTGCCTTCCGTCTATCACAACATGATCGATTTGGTTTCTCGTTTTTTTCAATCTGGAGACAGCCAAGTAAATTGACGGATCTTTCTATGCATTACTTTCGATCCCGGCGAAGTCGGTCAACCTCAGTTGTCAGAATTTTCCGACAGTGGGGCCAAATACCCCTTCCTTGCCCAACCTAGCATTGAAAACGCCAAGCACGATTTTGATACCGTGTCGGGGCCAGCGCTCGTATGTGTTCTCCAACCGCTCATAAAAGCGATCCCTGTATGTTGCGTCATTTACTTCCGTCGGGGCGTAATTGTGGCTAGATGCTCATCCACCGCGGCTTTACATGGCAGCTGTAGTCGCAAGGCCCCAGACATTTTTAGCCTTGTCCGTCCAAATTTAATGAAAACTTATGAATACCCTCAATCCTTCTAAGACCAAATTCATTCGTAAGACAATTATCAATTCTGGCAAGTATCTTCAAAGCTTTTTACAGTCTTTCGAAAGACTTAGTATTTAAAGATCTGCTAACGAGGAGGACTTAGCGTTATGCTATTTGCATTTATAAACAAATTTATTAAAAATTAAATAGAATTAAAAAAAAACATAAACTGCTCCATGTTAAAACCATAAAAACTAATTAAAAAAAAAAATTAATTAAAAGAAGTTAAAATGCAAATAAAACAAAAAAAAACATATTTTAAAAAATTAAATAAAATTAAAAAAAATATAAAAATGAAACTTGAAAAAGAAAAATAAATAAATAAACAAAGAAAATTGCATTTAAAAAAAAAGATTTTTTATAAATAACATCTAAAAATTAAAAAAGACAAAACGAATAAAATTATATCCTAAAAATTAAATGAAATAACTATATTTTTCTTTTTAAAAAAACAAAGGTTTAAAGTTAAAAGAAAATTATATTAGAAAAAAATAAATTTCTAAAAATTAAATTAAATCAAAATAAATATATTTCTCCTTTAAGCGATAAAATCTGAAAATTAAAAGGAAAAACGATAATTGCAAAAAGGCAAAAATAAATAAGTTCGTAAAAATTAAATGAAATTAAAAATGTATTCTCCTTATTGAAACAAACATCTAAACATCTAAAAATTAAAAGACAATTAAACTGAGGAAACAAATTTTTAATAAGAAAAAAATACATAAAATAAGTTCTAAAAATTAAATTAAATAAAAAACTACATATATTTTTTTAAACAATAAGATCTAGAGATCAAAACAAAATTAATTCAAAAAATGAATAAAATAAAAAAGTTTTTAATATATAAATCTAAATCTCTAAATATATAAATGTACTAAAAAGTAGAAAACAATATTGATGCATACACAAACCCATTCATACTGCTTTTCATTTTCCTAAAATACCCATAGATCAAATCTTTTTGACAGAATATAATGAAACCACTTATAGTCAGATGGTAACATGTTCATGTTTTACTTTTCCACCAAGTATGTAATCTAAATGACTTTGGCTATATTTCTCAGTTGTGCAAACATATTATTACCTACACCGGTGAGAGAATTTTGGGTTACATTACCGGCTATGTTTGGCGACTCCCATCCACATACTTAAACATGTTCCACTGTACGGTACAGTTGTACAACAAATATTCACCAAAAAGGTAGAACGTTTTCCCATTAATTCAATGCGACATTGAAAATATGCGCAAGAAAAGTGCCAAAAAATAATGGACCCAAAGTATTTATTTAATGGGAATGGGGCAAAAAAGGTTCGCCGGAGAGTATGTCCCTTCCGTGTTGTCGGCAACAAACTGTGCGCTTACACGATTACTACTAACCTTAATGCGGCTGAGTTGAAACAGCAACGAGGGCAGAGATGCCGGCAAAAATATGCTTTGATAAGGACAATTATGGTGATGGGGATAGTCGACGTGATGCTGTGTACACACATACATACATATATAGAAATAGTATACTCGAGGGTGAGGCGCAATTGGCGTTGGCGTTGGTGGTAGTTTTTGTACGAAAAATTTCAAGTGCGTGCAATTGCGCCAAGTGTTGGCTTGGATGTGCTATGTGCATTTGTGTTGTGTCTGCTCGTCTGGCTCTTGTTCCGTTCAAATTGTCTGCCTGCTCTTTTGAGCCGGTCGTCTAGGCGAAGTCTTTTGTGCTGCTGGCTGGCACTTGGCTTTTTACATTTAGTCGAGCCAAAAGATTGTGTGAAAGAGGGAAACGCCGAAAATTTCGATTCGCACTAAAGAAACACTTTTAAACGGAAGGCCTGCAGCGATGAGCTACCCCGAAATAAAATGAGATTTTTATGTTTTTTCCGCTGCTGTTATTGACTACCTTGGGCTTGGGGTTGCACATTGCCTCCTATTTTGCCTTTTGCGTTAGGCGTTGTTGACTTTGCTGCTGGGTGGCTTGGTGGCATTGCAAAGACACACAAGGACACCCAAAAAATCTGTATTCGGCAGTGTTTGTTATGTGTAATGTTGTTGAATAAAATATGAGTTGAATTAACTAGGATGCAGCCGCCGTTCATAATGAATACCGAGATTTCTATGCTGTGAAGCATTCTGTTGACTGAAACTTGTTTACATTTTGCCGGCAGACTCGACTGACTGTGGGCAGCACTTCAAAGTGAATTGGCGAAACGAATCTAAAGAAAAACAAAAGATCTCATAATAAGCGAAGTGTAAAAAATATCAGAGTGCATTAAGACTTAGAGGTATTCAATTTAAAAACGTGAATACACAATTCTGTTTCTGTTTTTTTTTCAGTGTTTTATTTTATAATTAGGCTGATTTCTAGAAAGAGTAATAAACAAACATAAGTGGAATTTATCTGAAAAAAGTATTATAACTACATACATACATACACATATGCTTCCCGAAATGCTTCTTTTACTAAAACATTTATAACGCTTAAAATAAATGTGAAGTTGCACTAAAATTTACCGGGAAAAATTGAATACCCTGCACCAAAGTAACAAGTTTGTAGTTGTGTGCGTGCTTTGTAAGTGATCTCCGTGTCAAACGTCGAACGAACGAAATCGCGGCAACGTTTTCCCTTTCGTTCTACGTATCGAAGAATAACGTGAAAATTCGTACGTATTGGCAGGAAGACAAAGATCAGCGGGCCCCGTTAAGATATCGTTCGTTGGCGGCGGTCAGAGAGGTTCGAAAGTTTGGCGACGCGAACGCATCGAAATGACCAATGATCCGGATTTAGATGATTGTGCCTTTCTATCAGGTAAAGCTAAGTACATTCATACATTCCTTATTACACAGAGAAAATTTTGACTTTTAAAAATTAAGAGATCGTGAGTGAATGGGAAAAACGACATAGCAAAGGATTTTCCAGATATTTTATGGGGAAGAATATCTTCGATTAAGCATTAAATTTCTGGTTTATTTTTTTACTAGGCAAAATCATTTTCTATAGAATAAATCATATTTTTTCATAGTCAAAAATTTGATTTACAATAGTCGTTTTAGGATGTACAAAAAAAATATCTACTTAATTTCATATGACAAGTAATTAATATTAGGTTTGTCCACAACTACTCGAAATAACTTCGAGCTATATACAGCCCTGGATTTACACTACGTGCTCTCGGGGGACTGACACAGGACGCCAGATTTTGGGAGACGGCAAATTTGAAAACATAAATTCAAATAAATGCAGGTTTATTTCGGTTATTAAAGCTTTCAAAATTTTACAAATATTTTTGATAATAATTCAAAATAATTAGGAACCACTGTTTGCAACGCCCTTTATGGTATTCAGCTCTTGTCACTAGATAAGGGTCAAGGTCAGGTAACTTAAAGCTGCCACATAAAAATTCACTTAGATCGGTATTGCTTATATTTGGACAGGCGAAAGTTAACGTAACTTATTGCCACGTCGAAGTCTGTTTAATCTGGATTTTCTACGTTTTAAGTTACACTGAGAGAAAAAACAACCAAAAATTGGTTAATATTACCAAAACCATAATTTTTGTTTAATATTAACAATGCCTTGGTTGATATTTTCTACAATTAGTAATAATAATACACTGGCGCTTAAACAAAAGTTTGTGTTTGGCCGAGCTTCTCCTCCGATTTGTGGTGTGCGCCTTTGTTGTATTTTTATGAGAAGCTGTTTTTCCCAGCACAAATACACTAGGAGGTTTGCCATTGTCTGCCGAGGGCCGACGGCTGTCAAGAAACATTTGTTTTTCAAAATTTTTTTGTGCGATGTTGCTTTGTTCTACCATTATTTGGTAATAATTACCATGATTTCGTTTACATTAACCAAAACTTTTGGTTGGCGATTTTTTCGTTTGAATTCGCTTATGTTCTGCACTTCACAGATTATTTTTCATAATTAATAAATATTTTTGTAACCATTTTAACACTTTGCCTCTGACGGAATAGCAAATAATAGCAATCATCTCTACACACTCAGCTACAGCCGCTTTATGAATTTGTCTTTAAATGTTCAACCTGAATCAATTTTCTTCGTCGTTTAATTTGGTTCTGCACTTCACAGATGTTTTTTCGTAACTAGCAAAAACCAAAAACCGCTGACGGCATTCGTACTCGTAACCTCTTTGAAATATGTTAAGGGGAAAAAGATTGGTAGGGGATCCAAAACTTCCATATTTACCGCGCGCGGTAATATTGAAATTATAATTAGTTAGAGTGGCTAAATTTATGTTTTATACGTCTGCTTTAGAAAGCAATCTGATAAAAATATTAATTTTAGTAGAAAAAATATTCAGTCTTAAGTTTGTGCTTTTAAGATATTTAGATATTTTTGTGTTTATAATTGACAGTCTAGGGATACCTGGAAAAAATTGCACACAGGATACAAATTGTACCCTGCTGCTCAGAAAAATATTTTAATCGAAAGAAAAAAATGTGTACCTCTCAACTTGATAGGAAATATTTTTAATTAAATAAAAACTATTAGCAATTACCGCATCGCTGAAATCAATTTTTTTGATGGAAGTGATGGAAAATTTTGAAACTGGTTAATAACCACGCCCACCTTCCATATTAAGGTATTTAAAAAAAATGGAAACTGCGATATTTCAAAAATTACTGCACTGAGGAAACTTTATGTAAAATAAATTTTTTTTAATTAAATTAAAAAGCCCCCGCTGTGGTGTAGTGGTCAGCTGTGCGCGCTACCATTCCGCAGGGCACGGGTTCGAGCGCAGTTTCCGACCAATATAAATTTAAAAATGGGCGGACCACTCCGCTTTTTAAATGGCTAGCCGGTACTAAAAATTCGCATGTTTCGAAATTGATAACCGGTAAAAAATTTACCTAAATTTTGGAAGTAACCCTAATAAAAGAAATTAGCGGGATCACAGCCCGGGGTTTTCAAAGTTTGTAGTCGGTACAAAAATCGATTTAATTTTTGAAATCACCGTGGAGTAAAGTTTAAACCAGTTTCAGTGCTAGTAGTGAGGTAATTGCTAATGGTTTTGAATTAATTAAAAATAGGGGCTATTCGGAATTGCAACAAAACAAAGCATCAGTCTCACTTTGTTTTTAAACCATACGCGGTTAGATTGGGCTTTTCCAGCAATTATAGTTTAGATGTAAAAGACACTGATGCTTTGGTTTGCTGCATTTCCGAATAGGGGGATATTTTCTGTAAAATTGAGGATTTAAGATTTTCTTATTTGGCTTAAAATATTTTTCTAAACAGCATGGTACTAATATTTGTTTTTGCTCTTGGGTTACAAATATCAAATTTCAGATACTCTTCGCACAAGGAATTCAAGGAGGGAGAGAAAATTCCTAAAGTCTCACTTTCTTACTCGCTCACTGAAGCGAAATGAGAAGTTTTGACATACGTGTACCGAGGCGAATCAAATCAGCTGTTCTTGCAATATCATCTTATATGATTTCGCCTTGGTTTAATCTCGACCTTATTCATAATCATAATCTTAATTGTGACCAGCCAACGCCGCCATCCCCTACCTTCTTTTGCCGATTTTTCGTTTGAAATTAGAGCTCAACGAGTGTGTCGCTTTTTGGTTACATCGATGTTTGCATTTACTCCCAATCGAACGTAAAGAAGTTTCACTTCAAAAAGTTGATTAAAGAGTTATTTTGCAAGTAAGATGCCTCAAAAAAAAAAAATGTAAAAAAAAGTTAATGAAAAAAGAGCATAAAGTCGGAAAAGGCAAAACAAGTTGACGAATCCATAAAAAAGAGTCTAAGTCATCTTTTGCGTCGCGACTTTTTTTTTCGTTTTTACTATTGAGTTATTGATGCTGGATGAAGAGTTCACTCAGCATTGCTTTCAGCTTATTGCTATGGCTTGTTGAATCGTCGGAACTTAATTTTATTTACTCCTATTTTGTTGTCTTCTATCACAAATTCAACTAAAACAAAAACACTAAATAAATAAACTTTTTAATTAAATTTACAGGTGGCGAATCTAGCGGTCGACAGACGCGTCAAGGGGTCGCTGTTTGCTCACAAAGACGCGCGCTACTGGTTGCTGGTATCGTTTTGGGTTCGCTGCTGCTAACAGCATTAATAATCGCCTATGCTGGACCACAAAATGGTAGGTTGAAAGTATATACATATGTATGTATGTGTGTGTGAATATTTTGAACGCAGGTGTGGATTGCGGTGAATGATATTTGTGTTTATGTGGTTATACGTTCATCACACTCATGTCTTTTATCTCATTTTTTACCTATGCATACACAAACTTTACATACAATATTACATATCAACATTTATATGTACAAAATACATACTTACTTACATAGATTTCATACAATTTTTGTGTAGGGAAATCTACTAGTTTCAAACGGGTGAATTTTCGAATCATTGGAAGATCATGCCTTTTAAAATTTTCCTATATCTGATTTGGGGTTTTTGAACGGTTTTAAGGCACGGCTGGGGCGGAACTTTTATGAAGTAAAAATTGTCTCGAGAACTGCACAATTTGGCATCTCCGCAAAACGAATACGACTATGCAGAGTGAGGTTTAACACAACCTTCCGCACCGTCCAAATTGTGAAGGACCTCTCTGCGTTGTTTGAAACCAAAGTGGGTTCTAGGCAAGGCGATTCACTTAAGTTATACAGTGACTTTAATATGCGTATTTTTTTGGAGTAAATTTTTTTTTTCTAAAAATACACTCCAATCTTTAACCAAAACCATATAAATCACAGTGTCAAATTTAATCTGTATCTTAAAAAATTCTTGGGTATGCAATTTTATAGCCCCTACAATTTTAGTTGCAGGAAGCGCAATTAGCAATTGGCTAAAAAATCGCGTATATTTTTAAGATTTTTTTTGAGACTCGCTTTTGCAATTTTGTATATAACAAGTGCAATTTACAAAAGCTGGTGTTGATTTTTTGAAATTTTGTTTCATATAAAATTCATGCTTATACGGAAAAAAGTGCGAAAATCGGTCACCAAAAGAAAAAAAAAATCAAAAATCTACGGGGTTTTTAGCCGTTTGAAACTTGCAGTTCTTTAAACTAAAATTGTATGGTCTATAAAACTGCGGGCTCAAAAATGCTCTAAAGATTCAGATTAAAAATTTGTAATTTTGATGAAAATTTGTTGAATTTTCCTAAATTTTGTTTAAAGTTTGAGACTGTGAATTATATGCTTTTGGTTAAAGCTTGGACGGTATTTTTTTATAGAAAAAAATGTAACTAGAAAAACATTATGAATATTAAAAATAAAATCTGCACCTGTTCATTTGTTTGAGTCACTGTGTATTATTATTAAGATAATAATATTATTACGCTTATAGTTTTAATGGTGGATATTTTTAGGCTTACTTTTTACATACAAATCCAAGCTCTAGTCTCAACCATAACCGATAGCTGCCATCATTGTAGCATATAAAGTCAAGTTTTTGCGGCATAGGGGTTTAGGCGGAGAAGTAAAGATGCTGTGAAGAAGCTGCTAGATGAAGAAAACCTTACTAAACTGGAAAATCGTTACAATTTAAAACGAAGATAAAGTCCACAGTATAATTTTAGGTTTGGTGTTTCTTTTAAATCTGGACCTTTTTGCAAATTATCTGGATTTTTATCCATAGCTACATTTTTTCTTTGTTTTATCTACCAAGTGCTATATTATCATGTGAACCTACAACAAAAATAAAAGTTATAAGAAAAAAAATGCCTAACTGAACAAATATCTCAATCAGTTTTAGTTGAATAAAATTCGTCTGACTTCAGTTGCTTTTATTTTGCATAAATCTGACAATTTCGTACAAAGTTGTAATGAACTTTCCTTACTCAAATATCATTTTTTTTAGTATAAACCATTCAATTATAAAAATTATATTATTATGTTAGCCATAACTTTTACTGTGATTGGACCACCCTAGACCATTTAGGGCATCAATTAATATTTTAAATTGCAATGTCATCGTGATTGGAATTATGCTCAAATTTTCAAGTCTCTAGCTTGTCAGAAAGTTAGTTTAAAATCGATTGGAATTTCGCACTTTTTAACCAACCTGAGGAGTTCTCGTAGATAGATATTAGCCGTCTTGGTAGCTTCATGATGGGTTCTCGGCGTTTTATAGATTGAGTAGTGGTCAAAATTGAAAATCTCTTTGTACTAGAATGTCACGGTTGTCATTTTGATTGACATAAATTTTTGCTTCGAGCAGAGCTACCACAAAAATCTTTGTGAAATTTTGGTTACTGAGAAAGTTTAGTTCCAAGAAGTTTTGAGTAATTTTGAAGTAGTAGAACTACTATGTATATATGTAGCATTTATTCTATTTATTCTCACTTTAGAGTCGTTATTGCATTTGTACATGAATATCGTTTTTATTAAAAACGGAAACTTGCTAAATCTATTAATAAGTGAATCGTAAGCTTGAAACCACTGGAAAGTTCTAGCTATAATGCATTTTCAATTTGTGGTTATCTGTAAACTTGTACATATATTTTTCAAACATACATATGTAGTATGTATGTAAGCTACTTTTGTGTGTGTAGACATGTGTGTGCTTGCGTGCAGCATCAGCTTCAATTAAACAAATTATACAAAGGGCCTTTGTGTCACTATATTACACTGATTTACCAACTGGTTTACCTTGTTAAACCGCCAATGCCGCCCACATAAGAGCTTTTAAACTACTTCAACACACACATACACGTCTACGTATATATATGGAACATTTATGTGCAAAGATCCAACATAACGGTTTTTTGTATATAAAGGGGTTGGCTTGTACATCAACTCAATTAAAGCAGCTACGCTTTGTAGCCAAGAGAAAAAAAAGTAATTAATGCAACAATAGAAAAAATTAAAAAAAAACGCAAAAAAGGAGTAAAGAAGAAAAAATAACTTAATTTATGCAAAGCACAAACATAAAGTTATCATTGCATATTTAATGGCGTTTAATATGGGGATGTTAATTGAATTGACAACAACTGACGGGGCAAATTGCATGCTTGGCTGTAGTTGCATCGGCAAGCGAGTGTGTTTGCACACAGCGTAGGACGTTGCCAAGTCTCAAACGATAGATGCATCAGAGAGAAACTTTTAATTACTGTTGTTTAAAGGTGCAACCGTTGTCATGGGAAGGCGCGGCAAAGCATTTTTTTTTTTAATTTTAACCTTCTCAAGGGCATAACTTAATCAATAAACTTGCGTGTCTTGGACATTCGGCTCTCGTCACAAAAAAACTAAAACTCAAGCGTACTGTACTGAACTAAAATTAAAATATTTTTTTGCTCGGTTTCGAGTAATTTCCGACGAGCGAAGATCGAGAAGATGGAAGACAAAATATTGTCTGCGAAGTCTATTCTTGGTACAATTTTTAGTATAAACTAACGATTGTCTGGTATCATTCGATGCGACTGATGCTATTATCGATTGGAAGTAATGATGAACCAAATGCCCAGCAGCCAATTAGGTTATGCCTTCAGTATCTTTACAAGATGTGTATCAGATGGTTATATACCCAAAGCTTGGAGTTGGCCGGAGTAATATCTATACCTAAAGCATAGAAGTGAGGATTTTAACTCATTAAGCTTTTCATCTTTCCTCCTAAAAGCACCCGGAGGGGTTAATTGATGGACAGCCGTCTCCAGGTAGGGAGAGAGTCCTTGAAAAATCACTTGAATATATAGATATACCTCAGCTAGCTTCTTGAAAGTTGAGGCCGCTTTCAACAATGTACTCCGATTTTACTGCAAGTTATTTTCTGTGAAATTTTTGAAAAAGGGCTACCTGCAGCTCTCAAAAAAAAGCGAAATTTATATAAAAAGACGTACAAGAAATGGAAAATAAATTTTCTTCTATAAAAATTTTCTAAATCAGTATACAGCTCTTATAGGCCCGTCAGTATGGGTACTTGTACGTCAATAACGGAAAAGTATGCGAAGGAAGTGGCGTACGTACCGTAGAGATATGCCACAATGAAGGTGTTGCGTCGGCTAACAAAAATCAGCTGCTCCTTATGGTCACAAACTTGGGGTTTACACAAGTCAATTTTTCAGATACAATAGCAAAGCATTAACATTTTTTTTTACTAATATATTCCCACTCTCTTGATGTCCTCATCACTGTCTCTGGCTTTTCGAAGACAGTTCATTGTCTGGATGCCTACTTTACTAAAACAATGTGTAAGTTATGTGCATATCCTCATTGGTATTGTCTTGTGTTAACGCGGGGTTATACAACTGTCAGCAGTGACGGACTTACGTGCGTCAAAAGTTGAGTGTTGGCCCAACGTTCGTTGGGTCACGTAAAATCCGAGATGTTTTTTGAGGTTGACTTGACTTGGTTTTATGGGGTCAGGGCCAGATGCAACTAAACTGATTAGTCGATATCGCACCATTTCAAGTATTTCATTGTAAATGTACCGTTTGAGATTTTGCATTTATGACTTTTACTTTTCCTTTTCTAAGCCTAACAGCTTTTTTTATCAACTGTCATCGCCATATCCGATCGAACATATCTGTGAGCCTCCGTTCAGTAGATCTCGGTCACTATGCCGAGAGTGTAGTTTCTTTATTTTCCATAAAACATATTCCTTAATGATTTTATGGCATAGTTTTTCTCTGTGTGTTCTACAAGCACAAAAGGTAGAAATATTTTTATTTTTTATTCTTTTTTAATAGAATTAGGAAATTAAAATATCACTGAAAGGCTTGATTGACATATAAAATAAACTGAGTTCGTCTAAACAAGTTATTATGACCGATGGTTGATTTGAATTTCCTTCGCGGTAACTTTAAATTCATTTAGTTTGCGTTTGACAGCTATTGACAGCAGACAAACCTGTGAATTTTGATGAAAACAAGTCGAATAATTATATAAGGTGGTGTTGCTAGATCAGCTGATTTGATTCGCCCCAGTACAAATGTTTCAAAGTTTCTTATGAGTGAGCGAGAAAGTGATTGTGTTGAAATTATCTTTCCTTCTTCTTCCTTGAGCGAAGAATAGCTGAAAATTTACGTTTGTGTACCGAAAGCGAAAGCAAAATACATATAAGTTTTTATTTTTATACTACCGCTAACACCTTATATGAATTCGCCTTGGATGAAAATGAAAAAGTGACATCACATTTAGAACTTGAAGTTTTTTTTTTATAAAAATTTTACTGAAAAATTCCTTTGAATACTTCCGTGAGGCCCGAACACACGTTATGCTATACTCTCAAGTAGAGACACTCCATTTAAAGTCTTGCTGCCTTTTTCAGCCTCATGTTCAGGGTTTACACAGAAATCGTAAAAAAAATAATAATTCCTATGCAAGTATGTACAAGTACATATATACATATATTAAAAAAGGCACACATAGACGACTACATGCATACATACAAACATTTGTGTACTATATTTTAAAATAATTAACCATTCATTCTTATATACATAAAATACGATATGAATATTTATTTATATGTTTTTAATTTCCATTTTGCAAACGTTTTTTGCTAATCAAATGCAATTTATTCTATATATATTTTCTGTTTATATTTACATATTTATTGAACAAAATCTAAAAAAAAAAAATACATAACGATTTCACTTTATGCTTGTTTGATTGGTAAAAATGTGAGTAAAATTTTAAAGAAATATTACCTTTTTGAGCCATTTCCTTTACCTGTTAGTTTTTAACACTTTTCGATATTTTTCTATACATATGGCATGTTGGTGTCGAAGCAATAACTAAATTAAGCAGCTAAATTAGTGATTTCCAACTAGAAGCATTTCTCATCTAAAATGATCATGATGTCACTAGTGAACATTACATATTGCGGGTAAAACCTAACTAAAGATCATTGATAAATTGGTGTGTATGTATTATTGTAATCCAGAACATTCAAAGAGATTTATGTTTCATACTTATGTACATAGGCATGTACATATTTTAAAATACCTCATCCTACAAAAACTCGGAACTCGGAAAAGCAAAGTCGTTCACAGAATTATGAAATTTTTACATTATGTGAAGCGTTTTAATGTCCAAATACATAACCGATTTTCGCTGTATATATAACAATAACTTTTTATTTATTTTTTTTTTTTAAAAATAAGGAAAAAACGCTTCCTCGTTTCTCATTCAAGGTACACTAGTTATACTATACGAGTCATTTCGTTGGGTTCGGGGTTTTATCCAAGAACAGAGAACACTTAAGTGATACTCTACATGTAACTTTTTAACTATTTCTTCGATCTCTGGTAAATACATACATAGTGGCTCGTAGATATACCTCTTTGTTTTAAACATCAGGCCACTACGCTTTAATGCTAACGGAAATGTAAAAGAAACACCCACCAAAAAAAAAATGTGTTGCCGGCAGTAAGAAAGCGTGTCGCCCTCGAAAACAAATTTATTGCCGATAATATCGCCATCGTATCGATTTCTTTTCACCAGTCGCTCTAAAACGTCCGCCGAAGGCAACTCACCTGGGCGATTCGTTTTCTTATCGCTTCAGGCGATATTTGGAGTAATTTGATTCTTTTTAATACTTCATTTATTCTTTGTATTCCAAATTTCAACTTAGAAACGGAATTAATTCTTTATTTCGCTATGGGGCTTCCTATTTTTACCTTACTTTTATTAGCTCGGGATGTAACTATGTAATATTGATGCGTCTAAAAGATGCAGCGATTTCTATTCTGCAGTTACATACCTGATGACAGTACGAATGGCAATTATAATAGGAAGGTTTTAGTTTCTTAAACTATAATTTTATTTCAATCTTGTCTTTGGTGTAAATTAGACGCTTTTGGATAATAGTACTCTCGACGCGAAATTTATTAGTTTAGGAATTTTTGATAACTTATTTATTCCGAAATTTACATAAAAGAAATGATGTTGCCGATTTGTCACCACCGCAATAAACCGCTGAGTCGCCAATTTATTGCCATTGACGATTGTTGCCTATTTCTCATGTTTTGCGTGGTGGGTACTTGAACGATAAAAAACTTTTGGTGTGCGTATGTATTTGTATGCTGTCATACAAAACGTTCTTTTGGAACTTAAAAATTGAATTTTCAATCGCCTGTTCCAGAAAGCAAATCATAAAGGAGGCGACCTCTGCGGACCACCAATCCCCTCTTCGTCGATTTAACAGCATCCACTGGAGAACTAAACGTTCAAATTTACCTAAAAGTAGATAAATGTATCTAAAAATGTAAATACATCTGTATATATTTTTGAAGTTGGGTGGAGAACCTCTCTCTTTGATGTCATATCTACTTTTCAACACACATCAAACAAACTGCAATGTGCTATTGGTAATTGCCTTGGTTGAAATCTCATGGAGCTGTTGAACACAAAACCATGGTTTAACCCAAGGGTTCCCAAACTTTTAAGATAATGGAAGCATGCTAAATACCCCTCATTTAAAATTACCCCAATTAAATTATTAAAAAAAACTAAGTTCGGTACTGTCTCTGAAAGCCGTATGCGCATTTCTGGGCTAGCATCCAATTTCGACCAGAATTTTTTTTCTATAAGTATAAGCAGAAAACCCTCTTTCAAAACGATACGCTGTGACAGAAGGCAGCAAAGTTAAGATAGCCTTTTTCTAGCTACTTCATGGTATTTCCTCCTTACAGTAACCAAGAATTCGTTTAGAAAATATGAGTTTCAATGTCGAAGTACTCTGAAGATGTATGAATGCTTCTTAAATAGATTTTATACCCAATCGATATTACTATTACTTCTTCTTATTTATTGGTGCTGTAACCGTCTAGGCGATTTTGGCCGAGTCCAAAACAGCACGCCAGTTGGAAATGCGAAGTGAAGCTAAGTCCTTCTCCACCTGCTTTCCAACGCAAAGGATGCCTTCCTCTTTCTCTGTTATCAGCATCGGGCCCGCCTTGAATACTTACAGAGCTGGAGCGTCGGTATCCATTCGAACGACATGGTCAAGTCAGCGGAGCCGCTTTATTTTAATTCCTTAATCCTGAATCTTCCTTACCGGATGTTTGTCCATACTTCTGCGCCATACACCAGGGCTCGAAACGTCAGATACGATATCGCATTACTCGTCACGTGAAAACACCTTTTTCGGATTATGACATACGTGAACGTACTCTTTATACCATTCAGCTTATACAGTCAGTCTTGTCCTCGTTACCACCAGACCATTCGCTGTGCTTCCTTACCGGCTTCGCGATTTTTGTTACCGATGATATCAATGTCATCGGAGATCGCCACAACTCATCAAACGTCTTTCCAGACTTCGACGTCACTCGATAGACATAAAAAGGTAGCACATTAACTGTTGAGTTAAGCACGCTCCATAAACTTTTGTGGCTTCTCCATTTTCTTTAGTAGTAGACTGTTAGATTCCATAGCAGTAGGCAGAAAAATGTTTCCATCAAAATAGGCAATGTTTTTCTCTAACCCAGAAACAAGTTCTTGCTAATAATTTTTTTTTATGGACAACGAATTTTCAATACTTGTCGCGTGCGTCATTAAAAATGCAATATACGAAACAAGGGTATAATTTTTAATTAAAAAGAGAACTTAAAGAGGATATCAGCAAATCGTTCGAACCATTTTATATGAAAAGCGGTATTTTTTTGAGAGCTCAACTCTACTAAAGTGGTGTTATTCGTATACGATCTAGTCCTATTTTTACAGGGCTATTCATATAATGCATGGACATACTCATGTTAGCACCTACACATATGTACAAGTGCATATACATATACCAAAAAATAGCTAAACGTTAAATTTAACTGATCAATCGATGAGATGGGAATTAAATACCAAACTCTTAAGATTATAAATATTACGAGTATTGCACTGATACAAAATTTTTTATACAACTTCATTAAATAAAAAATGTGTGTACACAACTGCATGAGAATTTTTTTTTTTTTGCATGCAACCATATGTACTATACATATTTATGAGGGCAGGCAGAAAAGTTTTGAGCCTAAGATATTGCAATAGCTGATAGAAATGTATAAAATCTTTATTTTTCTATATGATCTCCCTTTACTTAAATACACTTCTTACATTTATCATAAAGGGTTTTTAAAAATTAAAGTCTATATCATTGAAATGCTCGTCTACCGCCGCCTTCACTTCTTCACTCGAAAATCTTCGTCCTAGGAGTTTTTCCTCAAATTGGCGAAAAGGAAGTAGTCGTTGGGTGCCAGGTCTAGACTGTTGGGTGGGTGGTTGATTTTTTCAAATTAAGTTTTGGCCAGGGCAGGCCTTGCAACTCGCTCAGTGTGCATGGGTGAATTGTCTGGCAAAAACAGGACACCTTGGCCTCCCCGTTTCTCGACAACCATTGACACACTCTTGTTAACAATGTCGATAGTCGATGAACAAAATACATTCACAACCCCAAAAAATAGTGGCCATAAGCTTGCATGCTGATTTCCCCACTTTGAATTTCTGTGGTGGCTTTTCTCCCTTTTCTAGCCAATGCACAGACTCCTGATTTGACTCCGCATCATACTGCCACATCATCCACAGTGATAATGCGAGAAAAAATGTCGCCTGTATTATCGCCAAAGACGACCAAAAACTCCTGCGAAGTTGTGACTCGGCGCTGTTTGTTCAACGGAGTGAGCATTTTCGGTACCCATCGCGCATCCACCACAACTTGATTTTCAGAACTTCTAGAACCAGTTTTTTTACTTTTCCCATATTTTCTTCGGATAATCTTCCAGCGCCTCCCTTCGTGCTTTAATTATCTTACGTCCAGAACTCTAAATACACTGTAGACATCCGCCCACGGTTTGTTCTTCTTAACTGAAAGCGTAATGATGTTAATGGGCTGTTTCACACTAGGATGGCAGAGCAATTATTCTCACGGTTTCACACTGCATGAAAAGTAGCAGAACAACAGCAGAACAAAATGTTTATACGTAAAGGACGTTTGAAAGGATTTGTAAGTTTGGACTTGAAATTTACGGAGCGGCATTTTTGAAGTTGCGCACGGGTTAGTGCGCTGCAGCAGAACTGGCACTTTAATGCGTGGTAGAAGCTGGAACAACTTTTTGAGAAACTTCACCCCACCGCACTGCCTCTTCTGGTGGCATAAATGTTCCAGTGTGAAACCGGCCAATGACATGAAATTCGGTATTTATACTATTAAACTACTACTACTACTCAACTAGCAATGGGCGTCTGGAAGTACATCCTTCAGTTAAGCACATCGGCTGCTTTATCGATCACATATTATATGCTGGGTGTCGGTAACGATGTTTAGCTGGGAGTTAGAATTAACCAGAAATGGTGTAAATGGCCCTTAAAGGTACTTAGGCTCAAAACTTTTCAGCCTACCCTCGTATAAGTAGACATTTATTTAAATATATGCACACATAGCCACATGAAATTATTCCTTTTTTTCTGGACCCTTTAGATGTTTGTCTTATAGAAATTTTAGTTTATGTACATATATATGTATAACCATTAGGGCGGGTCATCTTTTTAACTATGCGCGTATAGCATAGGAAGATTCTTAACGAATTTGCCGAAGAAACCATAGGTCTAAAATTAATTTGGAGTAAGGCAAATTGCGAAAATAGGTTCAAAGAAAATGTGAAAATTTTGCACTGTTGCGCTTTCTGGTGGAAGTTTAAAGAAAAATATATGTAAGTGCAGAAATGGATCGCTCATACCAGAGAACCCCTTATAGCATGTTTTTATACAGAATTTAAGCACTTCTCTACGACACTACAGCAAAACTCTAAGCAACCATGGTTTCCTTAGCCAATTTTCACATTACGCGCATAGTTGAAAAAGTCGTCTATACAAATTGACCCGCCCGAATAAACATAGAATATACTTTTGTAATTTAGATATTAAAACGATTTCGTATTTATGTACGTATGTATATACTTACATATTTACAAGCTTCAAATAACATAGATTCAAATAGTGTGTTAAAAACACTAAAATATATCCCTATAAATTCCACATTATTACATCAATAAGCTGTTTTATGTCTTAAACAAAGTCTAGATTTATAGGAATTTTATTTTTTATAAATACTTATATTTTTGATATTATACTCCCCCTACCCCTATAGTCTCTTACCTGAGTGATTATTTAATACGAATAAATAGCAAATAGAAAATATAGAGAAATACAAAAAAAAAATCCATAAACAAAAATAATTTCTCTCATAACACTTCATTATCCTCCATTTGGCATCTTGTTTGCTTGCTTGCCATTGCAGACTGTTCGTGCGCCGGTAAATTGGCACCTGGATTCGAAACGGATGAAGAGAACGACACACAACCCTTCAATCCGATTGCGACGAATGGAGAGCCCTATCCCTGGCTGGAAATGGCACTGCCGACAAACGCGCGTCCATTGCGTTACATGGTGACAATACATCCGAATCTGACGACGTTGGACGTCAAAGGCAAGACGAAGTTTCACCAAAAAATTCTTAAGTGGATAAAATTAAATCAATTTATTTCTTCTGTTGCTTATTTTATCAGGTCAAGTGACAATTGATCTTTTCGTGGAGAAGGAAACAAATTTCATAGTGCTGCACATACAGGACTTGAACGTAACCGATAGGGTGAGTTGTTTGTGTATATGATAAGTTGTTATTGTATCTGTTTTATATTTTAAATTGTAACTTGTATTGCGTTCCATACAACTTCTCATCAAATTAATTTTTTTCGTGGCACTCGTTTCCCTATCTTCTTCTATAGGCAATTGTGACGTCTGGGAATAAAGGTTACGCTATTAAAATCGTCAAAGTGTTGGAGTATCCACCGCGACAGCAATTTTACATCGAAGTCAAGGAAAAACTGAAGAAGAAATCCAATTACACGCTCAACCTGCGTTGGTATTCGAAATTGAATCCGGAGCCAGAAGGCTTTTATGTGGATCAGTATGAAAGCTCGAATGGTCTTGAGCGGTAAGTGTGTACGCGTGTACATATGTACATGTATAAAATGTTCTCTATTTCTTTGCAATTTCACAGCTTACTAGCAGCTACAGTATTTCGACCGAATGGTGCGCGCCGCGCCTTCCCCTGCTTCGATGAGCCGCAAATACGCGCGCCATTTCGCATTTCCGTTTTCCGTGATCGCTTCCACATTGGTCTTTCCAATTCAATTGTGCACACCACAGAGGATGTGGGCTTCTACATGGGCACAGGTTTGGTAAGTGTGCTTCCTTTGCGTTCGCAAATCCCTCATTCCCTCAATCTCAGTCTCCTTATATGCCTCTATCAAACCGTGAACATTTCTCCTACGCAGCTACGTGACGATTTTATTGAAACGCCACCGCTTCCTGCCGATGCAGTCGCTTGGGTGGTGAGCGACTTCCAGCGTGAATCATTGCAACCTTCACCAGCTTACTTGCCCACCACACCAGCGCCGCCTGGTAGTGGCTCGAAAAAGTCCGCGCAACTCAACAACTACACCCAGTTGAAGGAGAAGAAACCACCTGTACGCAATATCACCGCGCTCACCCATTCGTTGAATATCAATCTGTTGAAAAATGCCACCACAACGACAATTGCGCCCACTGCCGATACGAATGGCAAGAACTTAACATCTCTAAGCCAGTCGACGGGTTCGCTTATAAAGCGCGCGCCCTCTTATACCTTCTACGCGCCACGTGATCTACTGGCACGCTCATCTTTTATACTTCATACCGCACGTGACGTATTGGAACATCTACAGACTTGGCTGGACATATTATACCCGCTAACGAAGGTAGACTTCGTGGCGTTGCCCTCACTGGATCGCAACATTATCTCATCGTTGGGTTTGGTAACGCTGAAGACCGCCTTTCTTACCGATCCAGATTCCATTACAACGGAGGAGTATCAGAAGAGCGCGTTGCAAGTAGCCGAGGCCATGGTGCGTCAGTTCTTTGGTGGTATAACATCGAGGAAGGTTTTGAAGGATGTCTGGTTGTGGGAGGGCCTTATAAAATATCTTGGCATACATTCACTTTCGCCACAGCAAACCAACTGGCCATTGAAGGAAATGTATTTGCTGAAGATGGCCACTGCTGCTTTGGACATTGATGCCATACAGGGCTGGGATAGTATTATGAATGGCACAAAGCATGATGGGAATAATGAAGAGTTTTTCATACAAAAGGTATAATAAATAGTTTAAAAAATAGCTGCAAAAATAATAATAACTAAAAATAAAAACACTTCATTACAAAGACCGCTGCCATATTTTCAATGTTACACACCGCCATTGGAGAGGACCGTTTTCGCGGTTGCCTTGGTGCTTTTCTCAAAATCAACCGTTTTAAAACTGCCGAACCCACAGATCTTTGGACAATTTGCACAAAGAAAGCGAATGGTTCTAAAAATATCAAAGTAAGTGATTTGTATTTTACTTTGATTTGCTGTGGTGAAAACTGCAGGCATCTACAGCCGCTTAGAGTGAGCTTCAAAAATAAGTATACCCGACGTATTTATTTATTTACATACATTTTCCATACCAAAATGTTCTTATTTTTTTATTAAAATAAATATACATATCGTCACTAGACACGAATAAAGGCGCGAGCTCAAAAGTTGACCGCGAAAAAAGGCGGAAGAAGACTTAACATAGTTGACGGCGAAGAAAGAAAAGAAAGAAATAAAATGTTTGCGGGTGTAATAGTATGTACATTCCGTTAATAGTTTCTGGGGAATAGTGCCGAAGTGGCAGTCCTTCGCCAAGTATAAATCTATGATTACGCGTCTTTCTTCGCCGTCAACTAGCTTATGCTTGAAATACAATACCGGCGAACGGCAAACTTCGCCGAATTGGGCGATGCTGTCATTCACCGTTCGCCCAGCTATTTCGCCTACTTAAACAGAATTAGAGCGGTAGCGAAAACAGCTGATCCCATTTGGTCGCCTTTATAATTTGGGTGACCATATTTAGAAAAAACTAAACCATATTTAGAAATGAGGAAATGATAACAAATATAAATGTAAAACAAAGAAAGATTATTATAAATAATTTGTTTCAAGCCAGATGTAACGAATCCACAACTATATTTTTCAAACAACAAAAAAAAAATCGTGTTTAGGCTGTTTTCTTTTAAAACTTTGAAAGCAAAAAAGAAATACGGCCACCTTTGGCACGCACAGCTGTCGTCGCCCAGCAGGGCGATAGAAATAAATCTATCGCCATGAAACGCCGCCAAGAGAACTTCGCATTTCGCTTTGGCTGTGTTCAATTACATATGCGTGCGGGTGTTCTAATTTTGACAGCGCGAATTTCGCTGTGGTGAGTTCGCCGTTCGCCGTCATTGTATTTCAGCTATTAGGCGTCTTTCTTCGCCGAAGTTTTTCTTAAGCGCCGTTTTTCGTAAAATTTTTGTATGCGTGTTTTTTCGCCGTCGAAACACTAGCGCGCCTTTATTCGTGTCTAGTGACGATATGTTGTTCAAACAACAGCAAAAACCACTAGCACAAATTTTTTGCAGGAAATTTTCATCGAAATTTTAAATTTTTTCATTCGACAGCAAAAACAATCAGAATACTTTTTTTGATTTCTTACAGAATTTCGTACAGAACTCTGAAAACTCAACAAATCCCCATGAAATTTTCCAAATTTTCAATTCGGTTTCTTAGAAAAATTTTGAATATATTATATATATATTTTGTAGTCCGTTAATTTTTTTTGCAGTGGATGCTGTGCATTTTCTTCCATAAAAAATCGAATTCCAAAATTTAAAATTTCTTGAATTTTCCCGAGCTCTGTATGGCATTAAAAAAATTTATCCTTGTGGTTTCTGATGTGGAATGAGCTGTATTTTTTATAAAAAAAAATAAGAAAAATTTGGTATGGAAAATATAAATGAATAAAATCGGCAAAGCGTAAAGGTATACTCTTTTTTACGCTTACCGTTTGTAGTTCATTTGGGCGTTCTTCAACCAAATACTGAAGTAGGGCGTTGTTAAAAATTTTTCTGAGATAGGGCATTTTCGAACTGGCTGCCGAGATAGGTCGATCTTCCACTCAACCATCGATATATTGATTTATGTTTTTATTTTTTCAAGGAAATGATGACTTTATGGACACATCAACCGGGCTTCCCATTACTAACTGTTACCAAACTAGGCAACAGTGTATCCATATCACAAAGACCCTTCAAACCGGCTGAATTTCTTGCCATACACGATGAGACTTATGACGGCAATAACTACAACAAAACAGTAGTGAATGTCACAGAAACACCGAGCACGGTGCCACCAACAACAGCTAGTAAAAGCAAGAAACCCACGCAGATGAAATGGATATTCCCAATAACTTACACAACTGACATCAATAATGTCAGTGAGACGCTATGGTTGCAAAATATTGATGGTGCGTGCAAAAAAAAAAAAATAAAAACTTCTCGATGAGAAAAGAGTTTTTCGCATTATATTTAAATCAATTATACAATGTCTTTATTATTTGCAGTCACTTTCAATGTACCGGAGAATGTCAAATGGATCAAGGTTAATGCAATGCAGCCCGGATACTACCGTGTCTTGTATAACGATGACAATTGGGCTAATTTAATTGAGGAGCTTTCAAACAACCTCGACAAATTTTCTAGTGAGGTGAGTGTGATTGAAATGAGCTTCAGAAGTGTGCCGTTATTAAGATGACTTATTTTTCAGGACCGCATTGGTTTACTGTCAGATTCCTTTACTCTCTGCCATGCGAATTTATTGCCTTGTGAGATCACTATGAATATGATACAATATTTGCCGAGTGAAACGAATTGGGGTCCAATGACAGTGGCGCTGCGTCATTTGGAAAAATGGCGTCGTATTTTGAAATATTCAGAATGCTTCTTGATGTTATCAGAATTTATTAAAATGAAATTGGCAACCGTAATTGAGAAAATCGGTTGGAATGATGAAGGCAACGAGGCTAAAAGGTAAGTAAAAGAAAGGAAATGTAAAACTTTTAGTTTCACAGATTATTTTTGGTTACAGAAAACCAATTTTGATTTGAGATTTTTAAGCCAGAAAGTATCTATTTTAAACATATGTTTTTATTTTTTTACCTTGTATTTTGCCTCTCAAATGAAAAGTGCAGCTATGTAACTCATTCTAACATCCTGGTCACATGTGCAATTATCTATTACGTTGAAGTTTTATCCTCAAGAAGTAAATAGTTTAATAAAAAAATTAAGGCTAGAGTTGTCAATAGAAATGAATAAGATTATTTGTTTTTTCCACTGTAGCCTTTTCCGCAAGGGCTTTAGAGCTGGTTTTGGTAATCGCCTCGTAAAACCCTATGCTTATTAAATGACCAATTCAGCCTCGGATGAGATTAATAAGATTGACTTACACCATCTTCTTATCGATTTCAAAGCCACATTCGACCGCACGAAAAAGAGGTTGCTTTTATGTCGCGAGGTCTGAATTTTGTATCCCCTCGAAACTAATACGGTCTATGTAAAATGACGTTGAGCAGAATCGGGAAGAACTTCTCCGAGCCTTTTGATACCACACAAAGTTTCAGAAAGAAAGCTTCTTTTCATGTGAATTCTTTGGTAATGGTTATGGTTATGGTTATGTAAGGATAAGTCTTCAGGCCCATTTCACCGCGCCCAAATGTTGTTTATAATGCACAAGAATTGTATTAAGCTCTGCTGCGAAATTTGCATTAGGTCGATATCGCTGAGCGTATGGTCGTTGAAGAATTTGGCTCTGCGCTGAGCTAGTGTTGGGCAGGTAGTAATAAGTTGTTCTACTGATTCCTCTTCTTCACCACAGAACCTGCAGATGTTTTTACTACAGATGCCAAGCCTCTGCATATGTTTGTTGCACATATAGTGGCCTGTTAGTGCTCCATACAGTGTTTTTAAGATTTTCCTACTTAGCATGAGCGTTGATTGAGCTCTTTTTTCACTGAATCATTGAAACTTCTTTGAGTGATGGTATCCCAATAGCTAGCAGTGCAGGATATTACGCTCTTGTTGAGGTCCCTCTTGATATCATTGTTGTTGAATCTAAGGAATGGGCTGGGCCCAACAAAGAGTGTGTCTGCCCCTTTTTTAGCTTGAAAATCCGCTTTTTCATTGTCATCATAGCCCCCATGACCAGGCACCCAGATTAAGGAGACCCTATCTTGGACGGCTAGGTTTTTGAGTGCTCTATGGCACTCTATAAGGGTTTTTGATGAGAGCGAGTAGCTATCCAGCGCCTTGAGGACAGATTGGTTGTCCAAATGTATGTTGCTTTTAATTATGGCATATTGCCTATTAAGACGTAGACGGTCTCCAGAATGGCAGTTAGTTCCGCCTGGAATATCGTTGCGCCTTTACTTAAGGAGAAAGATGTACGGAAACGCGGTCCCACAACACCCGCACCTACATATACCGTAATATTTTTTTGAACCATCAGTATACTATTTAGGTTTATGAATCATCGTGCGGCGACGTGGGGTTTCTGCTCCAATCTTCACGATAGAGAAGTGTGATCTTGTACCTCTTTGTAAATCTGGGGATGGGATCAATTTCGTCTGGGAACAAGGTTTTGGACATGGTTGCCCCTTTTCCTTTCAAGATTTCAAGGTGTCCAACAAGGCCGCCTTGCTTGAATTTGTTTTCCTATGTAGCATCAGAGCTTGCGATGCTGCTTCTTCTTGTATTGCCACATGGAGGAGTGTAAGATTGAGTAGAGCCTCCATACCATGTGTTGTTTTTATTGCCCTCGTCACAAACATTTGGATCTTGCACAGTTTTTAATGCCTGTCATTTGAGTAGTCTTTTTACACCATACAAGTGCAAGTATTACAGTGTCCAAGGTGGTAGAGGATCGGCTAATCCGAAGTTTAAACATTACCCAGTCAGTGTTTGGAAGATTGTTCGGTTGCTTATAGCATTCTCGAATCATTTACGAGTTATATAGAAGAGAGTTTGATGACAGTTCTTTCCCGCTATAAAAAATGAGTTTTTTGACTCCACCCTGCCTAGTATAGAAACTTGGTGTGCAACCAAACATTACGCCAGCCAATCTAACGCAACTTTTAAGTGCACCCTCAAATTATTTACTACGCTGCGACTTATCACTCTCGCGTAATCAGTTGCTATTGTTTTCCTTTAATGTTTTAATAAACGCGTGGATACATGGCGTATGAGTAACATTATTTTCTGTTCATACTTATTTTAGACAAAATCGATTACGCTAAAGTGATTAGTCGCAGCGTAGTATTTCCCACTGCAATTATTTAGATATTTTTTCTTCTACAAAATGACATTTCTTCCATCTTTATACGATAAACGCGAAACAATCCATCAGTGATATTAGTAGCGATGCACGAATTGCCAATCGTTTTTAAGTAATTAAACATATTCCTTGGCAAATTGCGAGATAGCAAAATTTCGATATTTTAAGCAAAGCAAAATAATTAAAATGCAAATCCCATTTTGAAAGATTGAAGTGAACTGAAACATCCTATATGTTTTAATCAGCGTAAAAAATATATGAATACCAGGACGTTTTGACGATTTTATCTATTTATATTTTCCATACCAAATTTATATTTTGTTAATAAAATATAGTGCATTCAACAGCAAAGAATCAACTTTTTTAATTTTATACAGGATTCGAGAAAATTCGATTTCTTAGAAAAATTTTGAGTATGCGGTTTTCTAGCCCATTAAATTTCAGTCCATTTTCTTCCAAATAACGTATAAAAAACCAATTTTCTATATTAAAGAAGATTCGCAACATCCTCAGCCAAAAAAATCATAAAAAGTAATGTTCATTTTTAGCATTCAAACTTGCACTTTATTATACTAAAATTTACACAAAACTACACACTCAAATAAAATTGATATTTCTGGCACTGTTCGATGTCTGTACATTATAGATGTTAAAGAAATATTAACAATCAACAATTTTTAAAATTTGTGTCTGTATGTTTGTACGGGTATAACTCGAAAACTAATACATGGAATTTAATACAGATTTCAGCGATATATTGCTAGAGATCTAGTTTAAAATAAAAACCGAATTAGAGTGGCCACTTAATTGAAAATTGAAGTTTAAGTGAATTAAATGTAAAAAAATTTTGATGTATTGTGGAACGATTTTCCGTCATCCCTTGTCAAATTTGGTTTGGAGACAAACCGGTTTCGGCGTTGTGCCATCTTCAGTGTCATTTTTCGTTCTGAATAGTTCGTGTTTCCTTCCGCTTTTTATGTATTCGTGTTACTATCTGTCATTAGGTTCCACAATACATCATACTCCTACCCTGTCGGAAACACAAACAACCAAAAAGAAGGTAAAAAAATTTTATTTTATTTAATTTATAAGATAAATTGAACATTGGAATATGGGTATCAAGCTGAAGAGCTTTCGGATAGTTTACTGCCGAAAATATTTTTGAGGACGGTTGCCACCTGTTCGAAAAATTGTATTCAATTAAATTGATAAAATAAAAGAAGTATTACAATACGGGTATCAAACAGCACAAAAATACGTTTATGGCGCTGTGAAGCACGCCGGGTATTTGCTAGTAAATAAATAAAATGATCAAAACGTCAGGATATGCATATTTTTGAAGCATGTTCTATCAAGAACTACACATAGATATTATTTTCAAAAACCGTTTTCCTTCTTTACTTTTTAGGCTTATGAGGCCGGAAGTACTTTTAAGCTCAGTGCTGTGGGAGGACATCGATAGTATTACAAAAGCAAAAAATATGTTAAACCAATTTCTTTTCTACAATGGTTCCGCAATTCCGCCTAATTTGAGAGAGGTAAGTGCACGTAATAAAATATGTACATATAGCACTATTCTAATACAAACTTGTATATCCGCTCAACAAAGGTCGTCTACACTGGATCCATACTGTCTGGTGAGTACATTTACTGGCAACACTGTTGGGAACGTTTCATCACACTTCAGCGCACATCGGAGAGTTTTGTCGAGCGTATGCAACTTTTGCGAGCGCTCGGTCGTACCAAAGACGCTTGGCTACAAAATCGTCTGCTCTCGCATGTCACAATGCTGCCAACTGTCGAAGTAGTGCAGGTATTGCAGGCAATTGCCGGTACACCGACAGGCGGAGCAATGGCGTGCCGTTTTCTGCAGGCCAAGTGGTTCGAGTTGGAAATGCGACTGGGCCACGGGACGATAAGTTTTGCCAAGGTGATATCAGCGATAACACAATATGGTGCGACGAAATTTGATTACGATGAGGTTCGTTATATGCTGAATAGATTGCTTTATAGGAGCGTAAAAATAAACTAAACTATTATTTTCTTGTTTTTTTTTTTTTTAGCTTAAATCGTTAGTGCATCGCTTTGGGCGCGGTCACGGCTTGGAAGTATTAAATATGACACTCAGCAGTGTTGCTTCCAATGTGGAATGGGTGGCGCGCTCTCAAACATCACTGTACAAGTGGGTGGAAAGTAATTTGCATTCGCATTGATTCAGCAGCACAACAGCAACAGCAACAGCAGCAACAACAATAAAAAATTAAGGTCTATGGTTTATGATTTTAAATTTTTTTTTTTAGAATTTCGCATCAAAGAAACCTACATTCAAAATCATTGTAAAAGACATACTCAGCTAATATGCATTCAAACGTTTTCATATGTACATACATGCATATGTACATAGATATTTTGGACGCATACAAACATACTATTTATAGATAGTTATATGTACATACATATATACATGCATACATACATACATACACATCTATCATGTGACATGAATATCAACCAGTCGTACACTCATGTATTTCCTCATTTGTAATTATGTTCCTTATATACTATACAACTTTTACATACAATAATCATACAAACTAACATACATACAGTTCATAAAAATAAAAGTTTTACATAAGAACGAAAGAAAAGGTGGATGAGAAAAATGGATTAGGCAGTCTTCTAGGATTAGTTTTAGATTAGGTAAAAGGTACTGGGACATAAGTTAATCATATCATCTAAAGGATATACATAGTAGCTAAATTGAGTTAAGTGTCTATAGAAGAGAGGGAATATCATAACACTTTAGTAAAGTTCTAGTATTTATTTGGTTTGCGTTATGTTAAACTACTATTTTATACTTTTGATTGAAAAAGAAAAACGCAAGAAGCATTTCTCCTTAAATATGTATGTATGCTTATCTAAGCACATAAATTTTGTGTTCAATACAAAACATGCCAATATTTGTAATTACATATGTACATACATATGTACACAAGTATATGAAAATATGTATTTAAAATAGTTTTATTAGTAAGAAATTTATATTTACAAGTTGTTTTCTCTTACTTTAATATAGAAAAACATGCGTATGTATGTGAGCCATTAGTATTCACTTGGGAAGTATTTAGTAAATCTAGCATTTTTTAACATATAATCAGTTGACTAAAAGAAGTCATTAAAAAATTAACAAATAAAAAGATCTCACTCTATTTGGATTAAAGCTACATTATTTATTTAAGTACTAGAAACGCAAAAATGTTCTAGGGATCGAGTGATAGTATGCATCTCTAACCACAAGACCATAATGATTGATGAGATCCCAAAAGGAATGGGATATACATATGTATGTATGTAAATCTTTAAAAATGTGAAAGAACAACTTAGGTCTATCTTCCAGAGACAAACAAAATAGCATACAGTGACTCAAACAAATGACCACGTGTTGATAATTTTAAAATTCGTAAGGTTTTTCGAGCTAATTTATTTTATTTTTTTCTATAAATATCGTCCAAGCTTTACCCAATAACATATGAATCACAGTTTCGAACTTTATACAAAATTAAGGAAAATGCAACAAATTTTCTTCAAAATTTCAACTTTTTAATCTGGATCTTTAGAACATTTTTGAGTATGCAGTTTTAAAGCCCATACAATTCCAATCTAATGAAGTACAAGTTTCAACCGGCTAAAAAATCGATTTGCATTTTATTTCATAAGAAATTCAAAAACCAAAAAAAAAAAAAACTTAAAAGTCAACGGGATTTTTTAGCCGTTTGAGACTTGCACTTCATTATACTAAAATTTTATGGGCTATAAAACCGCATATACAAAAATATTCTAAAGATTCAGAGTAAAAAGTTGAAATTTTTTTAAAAATTTGTTGAATTTTCCTAACTTCTGTATAAAGTTTAAAAATGTGATTGATATGTTTTTGGGTAAAGCTTGGACGATTTATAGAAAAGTAACGAAACAAATTAAGCTCGAAAAAAATTACACGTATTAAAACCAAACCAACACGTGGTCAATTGTTTGAGTCACTGTATGTCGACAAAAGATATTTTACCGTCAAGGAGAACAATTTTGTAATTCAAAAGAAATACATATTATTGTATTTTGTCGCTATTTCCAACGCCTGAAAATATTTCTGTGTTCAACAACTCAACGTTTTCTTTTAATCAAAATTTCTTGTACTGACGTTATTTTGGTTGTCCGTGAAAGATAAACTTGATAGAAATATAAAGTAACGCTCTCCCTCAATAGTAACATCGGATTTTTAAAAAAGGATTTAACTTTTTTTGTGGGATTTAGCAAAGTTGAAAACTCCGAGGCACTAAAAAATTCTCTACGTCCGCTGGTAGAATATCGACTTCAGCTGCTTTGCTATTTTAAGCTAGGTTTTTGCAATTCCTTCATCAACTATCATTATCATTTATACGTTTTCCGGTGCTGCTACCGTAAGTTAAGCGCGTTCTGGACATCAGGCACCAGTTCGCCGTAGTCGTTCTTACAGATATTCGCCCCGATTTTTCAGGCAATTTTACAGGCGATTAGTTGAATCAAAAGTTGTCTGCCCCCAACTTCTTTGGACGCATTAGTTGAAAGCTCGTTCACACCAGGCGATTGTTGCTTTCAACTAAAAGTTTCCTGTAAAATCGCCTCATGTAAACACCGTATAAGCCGCCGCACTTTCTTGTAGAAACAAGCGCTAGTAGTTTTTGGTTTCTTCATTACTTTCCTGTGGTCGTTTGAGGGTTTTCTATGCACCGGGGAAGGGTATATAATTTTCAGAGATTTTTTCCATATAAATCTCAATTTTCACTTCCCAGCTACTGTAGCATAAACTAAATGTCCCAGTCTGCAAAAGTTCCGGCCCCGCCAAAAGTTTCTTTTTCTTATTTTGATCTACAGCCGTTCTTCGGCTTCGGTAGAGATCAAAACACTTCGCCAATTAGAGGCTTGTCTGGTCGTTTCATTGGTAATTTTTTTAGGTGGCGGGTCACAGGCCCAGCGCACAACATTTTGCTGGGGGGGTTTTCCTTCTCATTATTGCTCGCTTATTTTATCTCATTACAAGTTGGTTGGCAACTTAGAAAAACAACTCTATATATGTATACTTTAATACAAAAAGAAAACAGCAGACACCCCAACTGAATCACTAAAAATTGTACCCTACCCGCAAACACATAATTGAGCGTATACACTGTATACTACATACATCTACATATAGTGTTTGAATAAAACAATTTATAAGTACGCATGTGAATCTGAACTAATTTTCAGAAGTCAGCAGTTAGCATGAGATGAGATCTAGCATTAATAGAAAATATTTATGTACTTAAATGGTAATTGTAAAATAGTAATTGCAAGCAAGTATTTTTTTAAATGCAAAAATGAAGATTTAAACATTCCTTTATAAGTAAAAGTATTTTTAAAGCTAATGAAAAATAAATCACCATTTAATTTAATTGTAAAAATTAAAAGAAAAGTATCTATGAAATTCGGGTTGAATTACAATGACGAACGGCAAACAATACTAAAAGTAAGTAGGAATGAAAAGTCTATTCGTGCATTGTTTAGACAAATATATGAATGTATGCTATTAAATTAAGTTGTCAACTCTAAGTTCAAAGTTATTTTATCTAGTTTTTCAACTAACTTACTAACTCACTTTAGTTACTCTAGCACTGTGCATAAAATTGCTACCTACTAGTTTGAAAAACTTTTACATCTGTATGTGTTAGTGAATTTTCTTAGTGTTATAAATTTAGTTCAATTAAAGCCAATTGTTTGTTACAAAATAATTTATTTATCAATTATATAAATATTCATAAGATTGCTGATTTAAGCGAGTGACTTTCTATACAAAATTTAGCAAATTTATACCAACTATGCGTAAATAATGTCAATCTACAGTAAAATGAAAACATTTTGAAAAAATTATAAAAATAATAATGGAACAACAAAATAGCAAAACAAACAGCAAATAGACAAGCAAAGTGACAAGCAAATTAGTGAAAACATAAATATTACATTTTGGAGATATTTTACTCTTTAATACTAAATTTAGCTAAAGAAATATAAAACAACAAACAGTAAATAAAAAACAAATCAACGGTAGATGAAATCAAATATTAGCGCTAATAATAAAAGAAACAACAACAATATGGACTTTTGTGAGCAAAAAAAAACTTTATAGACCACTTTACAGTAGATTTTACAGTGAATGAGAAAAAACCACAAACAGTAATTAAACACATACTTATACATACTTTTTTTTTTTGTAACGGCGGAGTTGATTTCTTGATAATTCAATTGACTTCATAAAAAGAGAAAGAGAGACCTGTTCGGGCTATTTGTAAACCGTTTCGGGCTTAGTTCGAGATCATTTTGGGCCTAGTTTGCTATCATTGTGGGACTTGTTTGGCCGATTACGTGATTAGTTCAGGAACTTTTTGTGATTTTTTCGTGATCTTTTTGAGACTAGTAAGCGCCATGTCGGGACCGTTTCAGGCAAGGATGCATTGTAAAGTTAATTTTAGCGTTTACCAAAAAAAATCAATCGTTGCTGTTGAAACGATTCAGTTTTTTATCGTTTAGGTAATTATCAAAATAATTCTATTTTGATTATTAACGAAAAGAAATTCAACCGTTAATTCTGAAGCTGTAGCATGCATTTAGGTGCTAGGTGTTTATAGTGGGCTGGCAATGAAATACAACATCAACTTTTCGTTGATTTATTTTGTTTCGATGTTAACGATTGAGTTTTGTTGCGTTAATTCAGTTCTGAAACGAAAAGAAATTATTTGGATAAGTTATTTTCCGCGCATCAACAAAACGTAATCGATTCATATAGTTTGTTGAGCATCTCTGGTTTCAAGACTTGTTCAAGATCATTTCGAGACAAGTTCACTATTTTTTCAAAACTACTTAAGGACAATTTCGGGATTAGTTCGGGATCATTTCGGGGTAGCTCGAAACTAGTCACAAAATGATCCTGAATTATTCGCGAAGTGGTTATGAAAACGTCGAGTATTGGTCGCGACAAAATGAATAAAATGAAAGGAAATTTAAGTTTAATTTCTAACCTAGAAAAAGCTTGTACCGGTACAAGAACCAGTTCACGAGTATCCCTGAATCACGGTTTGGTTCGATTCCAATGGCTTAATTTTCTTATGCTAAATGATACATATATTACACAAATATGACAAATCCATAATATAAATACTAAAGGCTTTGTTGCTGAGATCAAATTGAAATATCCACAAGAACATATAGTGGTGGAAACATAAATAGGGACGCGACATTGTATCAAGTTTTTGCCATTTTTCATTTGTTTATTTATTGTTTATTTTTTTAACCATATAAATATATGTAAGTTACAAACTTTGTGCAAAAATTATAAATATTTTAAAAGTTTTAAGTTTTAAGTTAATTTTTGAAAAATTTTCACGGTCTTTCTTGCGTCTTTTGGAGTGGTTTTCGGGCATTTCAAAATAAAAACGTTCGGGTTCGAAGCCCGGAAAAAGCGGCGGTTCGGATCAAAAACTGGTTCGGTTCAAAACAGATTTACAGCCCTGGTTATAACATCCGGACGCACACCAAAAACTGGAGGAGAGGTTCGGTCAAACAGATAGCAAAAGTTTTAGTGCCAAAATATTATAATTATTATGATCAATATCCTTCTGCATTCGCTCAAGCCGCTTCTTATAGCATCTATGCCACTTTGAAATTGGTAAATTCAAAACATGAGTTTTAAACACATCAGCTGCATCTGCTGACGTCGGAAAATCATTGGCCACGTAGTTTATTTTTGATATTCGGAAATAAAAAGAAGCTATTAGGTGCCAAATGAGGACTGAGGTCAATGTCAAAAAGACGCCGAAGTCTTCTGGCGAACAAATGGCTCTGCCCTACTCAGAATTGATCATTCTACATTTCTTTAAGAATACTAAGTATTACCACAAGATCAGTTCTTCCGAAAAACCAGGTGACCATTTGTTTCGAGCGCTGAATTTTAGGATCCGGCTTTGAGCAATTGTCAAATGGTGCAATAGCAACGATGTTTTACGGTATAACAGCTGATTTTGGACAACATTCGCTATGTTTGTCGACCATTCGCACTCGAACTTTACATAAGATACTCGTACATATGTACATACATATATAATACAAATCAAAAGAGAACTCTCTATAATTTAACGCACACAAGAAGCATTTCAACTCCGCCTTATATAATGCAGAATTAAAGCTATTCTTATACATTTTCCTTAATTTCTTTAGAATTTTCATACTTAGATGTTCACTTCACATTTTATTTTCGGATTATTCATACAAATTTTGCCCATTTGTCCGTCCAAATTATTCAGTAATTTAACATTTCATGTATTTCTAAATATGTGAATTCTAATAGTGCATAATTTTTCAATAAATACTCCAACGTCCTTCACCACCAGCGCTTCTTGAGGAGTTTTTTCGCATACATATCGAGCACTAACCCCAAAAAAAAGTGTACCTAAGCTAAATTTTTTCTAAAATTTCCTTTTGACGCAGCAATGCTCCCAGCGCATATTGATGCATTACTGCATCAAAACGAAAATTTTGAAAAAGAAAATGCCGTTAACATTTTTTTTTTGCGGTTAGGGCTCGATATTTACCTACTCATATTCATAACTTTTGATACGCTCAATCTAACAACAACCGAAACGCATAAAAACAGGTTTTTATAAAACAAATTCATTCAAAATTGCTTAGAAATCAGTTCTGCGTTATATTTCACTTAAAATAATTTATTTACATGCATATACATATACTACGTAGTTTAGTCAACAATTATTTGATTTATATAAATTTTAGGCAATCTAATTTATTTTAATGTTTTCTCCGTAATGTAGAATGAATAGGATTCTAATATTTTAGATACATACGTACTATAGTATATAGGTGTAAAAAATTGAGCTAAATGGGAATATCGAAATGAATAAATAAATAAAAACAAAATAAGATGTAAGCTGAGATAAAGAGCCAAGTTGATTCATTTTTCCAAAACTAAGGGTAAGTATGTATGTAGAATATATATAAATTTCTTTTTGTTTCTTTTCCTGCCTCAGTAAGTGAACCACCGAGTGCGAGATCCCTGCGTACTAATCGTTAAAATTTTCGGTCCCATATATGTATTAGGAATGTTAATACCGGGATCCCGGATTTTTTTTAGTTCCGAAAATCCCGGGAATCTTGCCAAATAATCCCTTTAGGGATTTGTAATTTCCACTGATGGCAATAATAGAAACTCCTTTCTTGACCAGCATTGGCTATATTTCTTTTTGTTTTAATTTAATAGCTAATATTTTTTATAAATGTCTAGCTCATTATACATATAACACCGCTCGATAGTAAATTTTACACATAAAGATCAATATATTCACGAAACCATGGGCCAAATATAGTAAAATTGCGTTTTTAGTTTTTCGCTCTGACGTCGGTAATGCAAAAATGATTTAAAAAATTCATTGAAATGTGCTCAGAGAAGAAGTATGGAAGTATGGGTGTCAAATTAAAGAGGAAATTCTCTAGACTAAATTTTTGGTGCATAAGGCCTGGTAAGTATTGGAAATTTCCCTATAAATTTTTTTCCTCGAAATCTCGCAATGTTTGTTTTTGATAAAAATTATATTTTAAGGACTTATATAAACTCGATAACTACCTCGAATTTCGTCCTTCTAACTTAATCAGCTTAGAAAAATTACCTATTCGTCCTTGTGAATCTAAAAAAATTTATTTTTTTTTAATTCTAAAGAAATTTTCTCTTTCATTTGGTACCCGTATTTTTATTCTACATGGCATTGAATTTTTTAAACAATTTTTGGAATTAATCATATCTTTGAAATTACAACGTCCTTTAAAATAAATCCTGACGTCAGAGAGAAAAATTAAAAACGCCACTTTAAATAAAAAGTTAGGTTTCAAACCCATTTATTTATTTTTTATTTTGTGGTAGGAAAGCTTCTCAAACAATATAGAAGCAATTTTTTCGATTTAAGTTGTTGAAAAGTAATAAATACCTTACTCCTGGAACTAATCCCGGTATCCCGGGAATGTGATATTGACATCCCGAAAATCCCGGGATCGCAAAAAGCGAAAAATGAACATCCCTAATATGTACATTAGGGTGGTGCAAAAAGAAATGTGAGACAAAGTAAAGTCGGATTGTTCTATTGTTCTAGGATTGTTCTATACCGAAAACATATACCCCTTTTTATATTGAAATCAAAAAATTTTTACAGGTCGCTCAAAGCGCTCAAAATTTCCTTGTATTTTATATGGAAAAAACACTTTTCGTAGAAATGGTATAGAATAATAATACCCAATCATTTATTTAACCATTTTTTCGTAGTATGTAACTATATTTTATAGGTCCGCCAAAACCCCCAGAAAATGCTAGGAAACGCAATGGGGGATAAATAAAAAATATGTAGTCTATGTTATTGTGGCTTATTAACATTTTATTTTTAATATTTTTATTGAGCTTTGTACCACGATTATTTATTAGGAAAAATTGAAAAAGCAACAACGTCTAAGCGGTAGAAGTTATAGCAGCTATTTCGCAGATCACCACATCTCCTCATCAGACTTCGTTTTTCTAGACTTCAGCAGGGATCGAACTTGCGTAATCGATGTTCAAAGTCACTGAGCTATGTACACCCCGTAAACTCTTGTTGCTAATTCAAATTTTCCTAATAAACAATCGTGGTACAAAGAAAGGAAATTTTTTTACGATATAGAACAACACAGCGGGTAAGAGCATTAAAATTCCGAATTTACTTCTTTTGTACTACCCTAATGTGCATACCTAAATTTTTGAATGGAAGCTTATTTGCTAAAAGAACTTGTTTTTTGTTTGTATAAATAATGAAACAGGTTTATTAGACAAAAAGTTGAAAAAAGTGTAAAACACAACATACGCTCCCTAACCACTATTACGAATTAATACGATTTCTTCTCTCGTTGTTAGTTTCTTCTTCATAAATGTCTTCCCTGGAGTTAATGCTTATTTGAAATGTGGTGCAATTTACATTCAATAATGATGCATTAAAATTTTATATAACTTTCGGTTTTAATGCGCTGCTTTCACAAAAGAACGAAAAATATGTGCCAAATAAAGATGCTGTTTAAAAGCTAATATATGTATGTATCTAGATTCTGGAAACATTTAAGGTTTTAAGTTTTGTTAGCTTGTGTGGAATAAATTAGCAAAACAACTTTTTTTCCGTATTCGGCTGCAATATATGTGGTCACCGTATATATATTAGAGTGGTCCTTAACTGGAGGAAGCAAATTTTTACATCAGATTTCCTAACCCTCAACCCCTACTTCGGTGCTACTTTAGTCGAAGATATCACATGTAAATTTTGGACCCGATTGGAGTTGGTTAAGGCGTGTCGCACAGGGGGTAAAGTTCAGATTCCCCTATGGAAACTCAAAAACTTAAAATTATTATTTTTTTTCATCTAATACCCAAAATCGATACTACTATAGTCGAAGATATCACATGTAAATTTTTGACCCAATTTGAGGCGGTAAAGGCGTGTCGCACAGGGGTCAAAATTCAGATTACCCTTTGAAGACGTCTTAACCGACTCCAATCGGGATCAAAATTTAGATGTTATATCTTCGACTTTAGTAGTATTGATTTTGGGTATTAAATGAAAAAAATATTTTTATTTTTTTGAGTCCATAGAGGCATCTGGACCTTGACCCCTTTGCGTCAGGCCCTAATCTCTCAATCGGTACCAAAATATATATATATGATATCTTCTACTATCGTAGTGTCGATTTTGGGTATCAGATGATAAAAAAAAATTGTCTGAACTTTGCCCCTGGTACGAGAAGCCTTAACCGTCTCCAATCCTGGCCAAAAGTTCTATGTGATATCTGTGCCCGTAGTATTGCCGATTGAGGGGGTCAGACTGGAAAAAATCGTTCATTTAATTTTTTAAGGACAACCCTAATATACATACATATAGCGGATGATTCGTTAATTGTGTGCGGCAGTGGTATTCACGTATATACTACATATGTGTAGGTACGTATGTACATTAGGATGGTAAAAAAATAGGATTGTTCTATATCGAGAAAAAGTATACCCCTTTTTTTATTATTTTGAAATCAAAAAAAAAAAAAGTTAGAGGTAGTTAAAAGCACTCAAAACTTTCCACGTATTTTATATGCGGAAACCACTTTTCGTAGAAATGGTATAGAATTCTTGAAGATCAATATTTTACGATCGTAAAATTCTAGTTTTCTTCAGAAGACTTTCAGTAATAATACCCGATTGTCTCTTTAAACTTTTTTATTACTAACGATTTTTTATTGATCCCAGCCCAGTGCATTTTTTGGGGTTTGTAGGGATTTTCGGCCGGCCTATAAAATATAGTTACTATGAAAAAGGGTTAAATTAACAATTGGGTATTATTACTGGGTCTTCCGATCGAAAAATATAGGTTTTTAAGAATTCTATACCATTTCAGAGAAAAGATGTCTTTCCCTCATATAAAATACATGGAAAGCTTTGATCGCTTTGAGCGACCTCGAAATACTTTTTGATTTCAGATTAAAAAATTAGAGTATATTTTTTCGGTGTAGAAGAACATTTTTGGACCACCCTAATATACATATCGGCCTTTGTAGGCAAATAAACACTTTTATTTTCTATTTCGCTATAATTGCTTTGTCAGTTGTATCAAAATTACGTGATAAAACCATAACTAATAATTTAAAAATTATCACCGAGTAAAATTATCGGTGTGTTAGTGAGTATTACTTGATTTTTTTCTCATATGGCACAACGTTTTGATCACTTTTTATTAAGCTTTCGTTCGAATACCGTTCACAAGTTCGTTCTCCTCCGCGCTATTGGGCCTTTCACACGATCAATATTTACCACGAGCCAGTATTTGCAGAAGTTTTGCGCTGCACACTTAATATAGTAGAAGAGAATATTTCTTTTTCGATCATGCACTATTTATTTATATAATTCCATTAAAGTTTACAATGCTAGTCTATATACTACTTTCAATACACAACAACAAAATAATATTATTATCTGTAACTACTGAGGCTAATACACTTAAAATCGATGATTGCAGTAACCACTTAGCATAAAATTAGATTATTATAATTTTTTGGACAATGGGCGCCTTATGACCACAAATGTGTATCTAACGGATTTATCAATTTCTACCAAACTCGGTGCACTTAATAACCTTGGTACGGAAAAGCCATTCGTTGAAAATTATTCAAATCGCACTAAAATTACACCCACTTCCCGTATAAGGGTAAATTTCAGAAATTTGAAAACTGCGATTTTTCAATAATTGAGGACGCTTATTCACTCCAAGTTAATAGTTATAACAATCACCGCTATAGACTTTTAGGTGATGCCGTCAAGTTAATTATTAAAAACGTATATCTCGGTATTCACTTTTTCGATTTCCAACAAACTTGGTTCAATTATATCATTAAGTCTAAATCAACAAAAACGATTAAAATCGGGAAAAACACCCGTGCTTATGATGCAAAGGTAATTTAGAGAAAGTTGAAATGACGATACTGATACCAGCGCCGGCTATTAAAGTTCGGTTTCGCCCGAAGATATACTTCATTACATGTTTTAATTTGAAATTCGTAAAGTGTTTTTTACAAAAAGTATTATTGCATACGAATTCCAAAAATGTATAAATGAATTTTTCAAATTCCTATTTTTAATGTAACCTATTTTATATCGTCACCTGAAATGCAAAATAACGTAAAAACATCGTCACTGAAATGGAAAAAGTCGTGACTATTTTTTTATTTATTTTTTTTCATAGAACGATGTGGGGAGTTGTAATTCGATAAAATCCATCATAGCAATCAAAAAGTGAATTTTAAATTTTTTTTCTAAGTTACGACCTTTTGCATTTCAGTGACGATGTTGTTCCGTTATTTTGCATTTCAGGTGACGATATGCGCATATAAGAAGTAAATATGTGATTAACCGCTCAAGTATTTCAATAATAAGCAGCTATAGCTTCTACCAAAATGTAAATTAATGTAGTTTTTCCACAAAATTTTCTTAAAAAAAAAAACGGCTTCTAGCTCAATAAAATTTTTGAATTTTTGTTTTTTTTTAATAAGTTTTGCTACTTGTAATAGATAAGTGGAAAACAAATTTGGTGTTTTTTCGGATTTTGGTTTGTTATTCTTGTTTAACAAGCGGCAACCGTGGCTACAATATTTATCGCGCGATCCACCATTCAGATTTCTAAATTTCTTACTATTTTGCGATCCGTATCACAATCCAGCAATATTCCTTGCTACCTACCCCTTGCTGTCAAACCCAGCAAGATAACCCTAGTTTTGCTTACGCGGAAAAAAAATAGAAAATCTCAACCTTCCAGCGTTTTGAGGCGTAAACCTAAGTCTTTCCGTGGATGTGAAATATCTGGGGATAAATCTAGATATGAGAGCGAAACGAGTGCTGAAAGTTTTCGGACAGTGTCGGAGGACCTTTATTAAGAACTGGGTTATATGGATACCGGCTATGGTATTCCGGGTATACATAATTTTAGTTAGACCAATCGTCACGTACTCTGCTGTAGTATGGTGGCGCAGAACCATGGTCAAATGTTCGCATAAAAACAACTCTGCACTCTCAGCCACAGCCGAAATACATATCAACCCCTTTGCGCGGAATTATCGTATGTCTTCTTCTTCTTATTTGGCGCTGTAAACGCCTAAGCGAATTTGGCTGAGTTCAACAAAGCACGTCCGTCGTTTCTCTTCTGTGCCAATTGACGCCAATTGGAAATGCCAAGTGAAACCAAGTCCTTCTCCACTTGGTCTTTCCATCGCAGTATGGCCTCCCTCTTCCTCTGCTACCACCAGCGGGTTCCGAGTAGAATACTTCCAAAGCTGGAGCGTCGGTGTCCATTCGAACGACATTGCCAAGCCAGCGGAGCAGTTGTATTTTAATTCCCTGCACTATGTCCATATCGTTGTAAACCTCATATAGCTCATCGTCCAACCATCTGCAGTACTCGCCGTCGTCAATGCGTAAAGGCCCGTTAATATTCCGCCAAATCTTTCTCTAGAATACTCTCAGAGCCGCCTCATAAGATTTTTCCATTGTCCATGCTTCTACGCCATATACCAACACGGAAGTGTGCCTTCCGTCTATTACAACGTGATCGATTTGGCTTCTCGTTTTTGAGCCTTTAAACTGAATAAATCGGAGTGGCCCCACCGAAGCTCCCTCTCTTTCTGACGTGACGCAAGGCTCCAATCGGATGGATTACCGCATCTCGCACATGGGTTTCTCGTGTTGCCCAGAGTGCGCGAACGAGGACGCAAGAGTCGGGATTGAGTATAGCGGTGAAACTGTAACTGCATACACAGCACAACGAATATACCCCATTGCACTCCTTTATAGTGATATACTGCTTCAAAATTTTTTTCACTTAGCGAAATTTTCGTAGATCGCTTCTTTCACTTAAGCAAAAATGCTGCTGCTCGAAGGATGAAAAGCTTATCCAGCGATTTTTTTTCATAATAAAAACTTAAAATTAAGTTTTAACTTCTTTGTCTTAATCCAAGTTAACTTGAAACGCTTCTGACTTTGAACATCGATTACGCAGGTTCGATCCCTGCTGAAGTCTAGAAAAAGGAAGTCTGATGAAGAGATGTTGTGATCTCCGAAATAGCTGCTATAACCTCTACCGCTTAGACTTTGTTGCTTTTTCAATTTTTCCTAATAAAACAATCGTGGTACAAAGCTCAACAAAAATATTAAAAATAAAAAATGTAAATAAGCCACAATAACATTGAATTTATTGCATTTCATTGACTTCCTATGAAAAGATGTGACTGGATCCATTGAAAATCATGCAGGCAGTCCGATGGTAAATATATTGAGAACTGACTTCAGAATAAAATATGTTTTTCTGCTTGAAAAATAAATGAGCACGTATTTTAATTTTCATAGCATTAATTTTGCATTTGTTAAGATTTTGTCGAAAATAACAATTTTTTGGCAAATTTTTTTATAAACCTTGTAGTTTCCGTAATTTTTAAGCTATTTAGTTGCACCTAAGGTTATTTGTTCCCATTTTTTGTATTTTTTTTTAATTGATCAATAAAAGTGAAAAATTTGATAAACGATAACAATAAGACGATTTTATGAAAATCAAAAAAAAAAATCTCAAAAAGGACACCTTTTATTTTCTTAAAATTTTCAGAGCTTGTAGATGTCCATACGTACTACTTCCCATACAAATTTCGTTTGGTACTTTTTCGTTTCTTAGGAGAAAACAAATTATTTTCCCTTTTTCTTTAGAACCTGTGAAATGCTGAAATTTTTAAGATTTCTATTTGTTCCTGTAGTAGTTCTGTTTTATTTTCTGGCTAACTGTAAATGTTATCCAAGCACGAAAAGAAATAGCTTCTTTTTTTCGGAATTTAAAAAATTAAACCAGTTTTACACTTTGCGGTGAAGGACCCAAACGACAAGTCAATGAAAATTATATTTCAAATCCAGTTTTTATCAATTTGTGTTTTTTCATAAAATTTTTGTTATTTTTTTATAAAAAATATGGGTTATTCTTTAACAAAGTCCGAGTTTCAAAATTTCGTAAAAATTTTTCGAGGTTTTTCATTAGATTTTTTTATTTTTTTGTTAATTTTCTCCATATAAAAAATCATCGAACACACTTCGTATGGAAGAAAATGACTGACACTGTAAACAAAAAGATACCAAAAATCAACAGTAAGTCCTAGCTACTTCAAACTTACACTTTATTATACTAATTAATCAAAGTAAAAAGCTCGAAGTTTCGAATGTTTGTTAATTTTTTTTTAAGTTCAAAACTTAAGATTCATTCGGTCTTTGCTAAACAACAAGCTTCATGTATTTTATGCATTGACCAAAAATAACTGTTATCTCGAATTTACAAATTGAAAACGTTGCCTGAATTCTGAAATTTAACGAAAACGTTGTTTCATAACGGTTATTAGATGAGGAATATTTTTTTCGTTGCTGTTGAAGAGTTATTTCCCAACGTTTATTTTTTACGTTGCTCGATAACAGTTATTGCCCAACGTTTATTTTTTACGTTGCTCGATAACAGTTATTGCCCGACGTTTATTTTTACGTTATCTGATAAGAGTTATTTCACTCTCTCACTTTTATTTCATCATCTTTATCTTATTCTCCACTTCCATCTACATCAATATCCTAATCTTACAACGTATATCAGACAACGTAAAAAATAAACCTTGTAAAATAACTCTTATCCAGCAGCTTAAAAAATAAACGTTGGGAAATAACTCTTGTCGGCAACGGAAAAAATATTTCTCATGCATAACAGTTATCAGGTAACGTAAAAAATAAACGTTGGGTTATAACTCTTATCGACAAAATAAAAAATATTTCTCATCTAATTACTGTTATGGAGCAACGTTTTTGCTATAAAACTTATAACTGTTATGTCCCTGATTTTATGGCAAAAAAATTACTAAAATTAAGTAGCAAAAAGATAAATTGTTAAAACTTGTCAATTTGTGGTGTGTTTATAATAACGGCACGAGGTGTAGTTGATAGACCTTTTCCAAAGATTATTTTCAAACCTGTAGCCGCCATATTGCATTGAAAATGGTGAACAACGTGAGTTTCGCACCCCACCAGTTATACCGGTAGATGTTTTTGCTGCTGGGTAAATACGAATGTGTATATACATACATACGTACATAGGTATTTATGTGCCTGTTTATGGAAATATTTTTATTTCTGCAAACAAATGTACATACATACGTAAATAGCATTTCGTCACCTAAAATGCAAAAAGACGTAACAAATATCATCGTTGAAATGCAAAAAGTCACAACTAATAAAAAATTCAATATTCACTTTTTGAGTCATATGATGGATTTCATCGAATTACAACTCCCCACATCATTTTATCAAAAAAAAAATTAGATATTAGTCACGACTTTTTCCATTTCATTTACGATGTTGTTACGTCTTTTTGCATTTCAGGTGACGACTTATATTTCAACTCGTACACTCCCTGCTTTCTTAGACCGGCTAGCACTAGCGTGATGAGAGAATAATGATATTATTTATCAATTTTGAGACTAACTTGCTGAGAGGGTCAAGTTCAGTATGGGCTGAACACGCAAGGGTAGGAGCAAACAACCACTTGGACGATCCTAAAAAAGCGAATGAATAGCGTACGTCACATGTAGGAGAATTAGATAGAATATTAGGTGCTTGAAAAAAAAACTGGCACCCACAAAATGATGCGACGAATGAGAGTCAATTGGGTAAACAGAGAAAAGTTAAGAGAAGAAAAAGCACCAAATTGCGACTTCACAAGAGCTACGGTGGCAAAGCTAGCAGCAGAAGCAACAGCTACCAGCAACGGGTTGTATGTAATTTTTCTATTGGCGCTTTACTGTGCATTTAAATTACTTACGTTTATGTTTTCCAACGCTCGTTATTTATTTAATAATTAATAATTTGACGGGTTGTTTTGACATTTATTTCATTGTATTTCTAATTGAAGTATAAAAAACGTGGTAAAATATTATTAAGAAATTCAAGCAAATGCGACGAGAGTGCTATCACTAAAGTGGTTTTTTTTAGCTGCTGTAAAGCGCTAGTGTCAGTGGTGACATCGGCAGTGACGTCAGAGACGGCTTAAGCCGCTAAAGTTTAGCGACAAGGCACAAGTGGTTAACTGTAATATACATAGTAGTTATTATCTAACTAGTGAAACAGATTCAACCAGTGATTCAACATACTCTAGAGATTAATTGTTGCAAAAAGAAAAAATTAGACGTGAATAAATAGATGAAAAGAAAATAATTTTTAGAGAGAAATTTTAAACAAAGTGTAGTAAGAGCAGGGCAAAAAGCTCTGAGATTTTTTTCGTGGCAAAATAGCATTAAAAAGAGCATGAAATAGAAAAATTACAAACAATGTATTAAGTATAGTAACAAGATGTATTAAAGTATATTATCAGTTCAAATACACAAAAGTAATCAAAAGAGTGAACTAATTCAAATAAAGAAAGCAGTGATAAAAGAATACAAATTAAAATAACAAACAAAGCTCATCGCAGTGGCAGCAACTAGTGTTGTTTGACAAATTCTTGAAATACGTACATAATATTCAACCGGCTAGCTGTCATTTAACAGGTTTTTGCACGCGCAGTATTTGCATACATATTTATTTATATCTTTTGCGGCAGCAACTACTTTATATTTTGAAGGTTAGTTTCAATAAATTAAATTGTATGTAAAGCGCTCTTACTTATTTGTATACATATGTATGTACATACGTAAATATGTACTTACACATGTACATATATGTATTATATAAGTAGTTAGATAAGGAATAATACAAAAGTATCTACTCCGTAATAAAGGTAGCGCGCAAGAATATTTCACCTCCTCAAAATAATCCGAATTTTTAGTATTTATAAATGTACGACGGCTGCTGTAGCTGAGTGGTTAGATGTGCGTACGACCACTCTGTAGGCCCTGCGTTCGAACCCTGTTCCGGGCAGCATCAAAATTTGAAAACGTTTTTACTAACAGCGGTTGCCCTTTGCAGATAATGGCAAACTTTGCCAGTGCATTTCTGCTTTGAAAAAGCTTCTGATAAAACAATTTCAAAAGGCGTAAAATTGTAGGTCTTCCATTTGTGTTATAATATTAAGATGCTTTCCCACAAATTGGAGGAGAAGCTCAGCCAATCACTTAAAATACTGTAAGCGCCAAAATATTATTATTACATATTACAAATGTACGTTAGGGTGGTCCAAAAATGCATGTGAAAAAGGCAAGTAGGATTTGTATGCTCTCATCATATAGACACCTCGATTTTTTAATTTGAAATTAAAAAATATTTAGAGGTCGTTCAAGGCGCTCAAAGTTTTCCATATACATACTTTATATGGTAAAAAACAACAAATGGTATATAATTCTTAAAAATCAATATTTTTTGATCGGTAAACTCTTTTTCTCTGCAGGAAATTCCCAATAATAATACCCGATTGTTTATTTAAAACATTATTATTAAAAATTCAATGCATGGACCAATAAAAAATCTTTGGTATTAAAATTTGGTTAAATAAATAATTGGGTATTATTATTGGAAATCTCCTGAAGAGAAGAAGAGTTTTTAGATCGAAAAATATTGATCTTCAAGAATTCTTCACCATTTCTACGAAAAGATGTTTTGAGCGCCCCCTAAATATTTTTTGATTTCAAAATAAAAAAACGACGGGTATATTTTTTTGGATATAGAACAATCCTAGGGTGTGAGAGCATTAAAATCCCGACTTTTTGACCACCCTAATGCACATATGTACATATGTATGTACATTCATACATATATTTGTGTGTATCTGTGCGTGTATGATAGAAATTTGAACGAAAACTGTAATTGTATAGGGAGCGAATGAATTTGGTGCCTTGTTCTACGTTGAAACACAGTGCCTAGTTATGAAACGAAATATTCGATAAGATGATAAAAATTTATTGATAACTAGCAAATTTCCGACTACTTCGCGACGCCTGATAAGATCTTTTGACTTGACCAATACAAAAGTATTGTTGGAATGCAAAAACGGTTTTTAGAGTAAAAATAATTAATTTAGGTTGAATGGGCTGAAGTGGAGAGGCAAAGAGTAATAGCGCTGAGATACCATATCCTATACATATCTACAATTCTCCTTCGATGCAATAATCTCTTAGTATTACCTTTGAGATATGTGGAAGTATTACGGGGTTTGCCGAGAGAGCGCAATCTTCTTCTACTTATGTATGTATAATCTTGCTGTTCCACAGGATGAAAGAGTTTTTACAGTTTACTATAAACGCCACGACCTCTTTTATAATATAATATAAAAATATATATATTATATATAGAATATAAAAAAAATAATTTTTTTCTACGCTCTTATCCATATTTTACACCACGATGTGGGCAACAAAATCAAAACTATACTAAAAATTCCACAGGTGTCGCCGTACGCAACACAAATTATTGTACAATTACACAATTGAATTGAGCAATATACGTTTAAAAAAAATTTTGATTTTAGCGCAATATCGGCAATTTAGTACAAACAACCCCATACACCACACAAACGATCGACACAAACCCGATATTGCGCAATGTTTTTGTGTGGATTAGGGGCTTTATAACAGCAGCGCGTGCAAAGAAATTCCGCTTATAAATATCTACATATAAAATTTTAAGGCTTTAAATAACAAGAAACAAATTTTGCTCATAGTTTTCAAAAATTAATTTCTGCCAGCCAAAAGTATCATAATGGGCCATTTGTGTACAAAAAAGTATCAAAGTATCAAATCTTAAAATTTGGAATAAAAATTATCTAATTGTATCGAAACGGCAACGCTGGTGATGATTTCTAAGTACATGCATGTATGTATGTACCAGTACTTAAATTCCCGCAATACTGTAAATCATGAATGTAAACAATAATGACTCAAACGAGCCACTACTACAGTTAAAATGCAATTGTTTATATGTAAATCCACTAATTATCTTCTATAGTATAAACACATTCAAATATGAAATATGCTACGTTCCTACGAGTACATTAAAATTTCTAAGCTACCCAGTAGGCCGCCAGATAGTGCAATTTAGTAATACTTGCCGCCTCACTTTTCGCCTGCGGAGCATAGCAACTTCCATGACTATTCGCCATGATTAACGCATAGCGATGGCCGCCTTCGCATGAATGATTTTGTGTAGTACAAAAAGCAGTAGAGTGAAATCGTTCGTATTCGATAGTGCGTCCACGATAACACACACATGCTTTTTTCATCTGATCGTTCATCTAATCTGATACACAGCAGTTGGAATTTAAGATGATGAGTACGTAGCTGCTCGCCACCTAAATTTGTTATCTACTCGCTTCGTATCAATTTAATACTTCGGCTTCTCCTGCTTTACACCTACTTTAATTAGTTGCGAATTCGGCTACTCAAAATGCACATGACCAGGCAATACATTTTTGTAGTAACTGTTGTCAAACTAACAAAAGCATATATGCCGGCATGAATAACACTAAGAGCACCTAACAAAATGGCCTAGTTGAAGGAAAAATACAAATACAAAATCAGAGGGCAATAACATTCAAGCGCAACGATTATTATAAATTTACGGCAATACTTGTGTACGTTTTCAAAGAATTCAACAAAGTTTCGTAAAAATTTCAAGCTTTTAATTACATTTTTTAGAGAGGTTTTTGAGTATGCTCATTAAATTTTAGTAAAATAATTTTTTTTTTAAGTATTGCTCTTTTTTTCCACATAAAAAAAGTTGATTATTCATATGCACTTTGTATGGAAGAAAATGCACAACACCGTTAGAAAAAAAAGATTGCCAATAAAACAAAGGTAAGTGCTAGCTATTAAAAAACTGCTTACCTACTCTAAATATCTTTCTAAAAAATTAAATTAAAAAGCTCGAAATTTTGTCGAAAGTTGTTGGATCTTTTTTTTTTAATATTGCGAAGAGTTTAAAACTGGGTTTATACAGTTAAGGAATAAACTATATTTGTATAAAAAATTACAAAAATCAATACGTGTGGTGCGCTTACAATTATGACACGGGGTGTATGTATACTTATAGTTCATAGTTTTCCCATATTGCGAATGACGTTTACAAGTTAACGCGGTTATTTTTTATTTTTGTCTTCCTATTAGTACATATGTATGTATGTGTTAGGGTGATTCAGAAAAACAAATTATTTTTAACCGACTTCAAAAGAGGAGGAGGTTATCAGTTTTTTTTTTATAGGGGGGTCGCATATTTTTTAATGTATGTTATGGACCACCTTAACCGATTTCGATAATTCTTTTTTCATCGGAAAGGTGGTACATCATGAAGAAATTAACGATAATCTTAAATTTGTATATGAGAATTGAAGTCGGTTTAGTTTTTTGCTTAAAAATTACTTGTTTTGTTGCTCAAAAGTTTCGTTTAGACGCCAAAATAAGTCTCAGAAAATATGAGCCCTGGGCGGCCGCTGTGGTGTAGTGGTAAGCAGTGGGCGCTTCCACTCCGCAGGGCCTGGGTTCAAGCCTTGGTTAAAGCAACATCTAAACAAAATGTAAATAAGGTTTTTTCTTAACAACGGTCGCCCATCGGCAGGCAATGGCAAACCTCCGAGTGTATTTCTGCGCCTTATATGGCGTCCAGACGAAACTTTTTAGCATGGCTCCAAATCACCCTAGCATTTATGTACATAATATGTGTACATCTGTGCGAAAACGCTAATAACACTATTTAAGCGCGCAATTGTAAATTTTCTTTATTTTTTTTCAAAGGCAACATTGTTGCTATTTGTTCTAACATCCATTGTGTTTATGACTGCATACATACATACATATACATACAGTAACTCAAGCAAATCACCACGTTGTGATTTTTTCTTAAATATTCAAAATTTTTTTTTTGCTAAATTTTTTTTGCTATTCTATGAAAATGCCGTTCAAGCTTTACCCAAAAACATATACATATATCACAGCTATATTTTTTTAGACTGCTTTTTCGTTTTTCTTTTTACCGACTTCATAAACTGGAGAAGGTTATCAGTTCGTCGGAATTTGTTTTTTTTTATCTAAGTTACCGCATATCTATAATTTTTAAAGGTGCTACCTCACAGGTGGTCCCTACTAATTTTGTTTAAATCCGATCATTGGATCATAAAGAAATTTTCTATAGTCTTAAATTTTTATGAGAATTGAAGTTGAAAATTACTTGTTATAAGTTACAAGTGCCATTTACAAAAACTGGCGTTGATTTTTTTTTTAATTTTGTTGCTAACGGTCTCACGCGTTTTATTTCATAAGAAATGCGAAAATCCGTCAGCAAAAAAAAATCAAAATTCAACAGGATTTTTTATTCCTTTGAAAGTTTATATGTGCTATAAAACTGCTTACCCCAACATTTTCTGAAGATTCAAATTAAAAAGTTTAAATTTTGATAATAATCAGTTCAATTAAATTTTGTATAAAGTTTGAAACTTTGATTTATATGATTTTGGTTAAAGCTTGAACGGTATTTTTATAGAAAAGTAACAACAAAAATTTAGCTCGAAAAACATTATGAATATTGAAAAAACAAAATCAACACGTGGCCACTCGCTGGAGTCACTGTATGTAAATACATACGTAGACTGTTTCGGGGAATTTTCAAGTTTATTTACAATCCTATCGCTAGCATAGAATGAAAAGCTGCTGAGTACAGTGAATTTAGCAAAACTCTGGCGATTTTTGGTAAGGTTCATAAATCGCTTTAATTATTGTTGAGTAGGTTAAAAAGATGTTAAAAATAGACGAGAATTATAAAAATGCATCAAACTTATCAAATGCATTGAGGAGCTAACTACGAACAACGGAATATAATTGGTTTGCCTATGGTTAGATGAAATTTGAATATAATCTCACATTTAAGTGCGTTTTCAAAGAACGTCAATTCCTGTGCGCGGAACCCAACTGCAGAAACGCGGGTTCATCTTGTAAAATAAAAAAAAAAAAAATTTTATTAATTCACACACTATATTTTCAAGGTAGGACGAGTGGCTTTCTCAGTTTCTCGCGCAGTAACTTTAAATGCAATACTGCTTCTGCCTAATACCATATGTTAAGAGACCATTATCAAAATATGAGCAATATATGTATGTATGTACGTCAGTATGGGTATGTTCGCTCTGCGTAGTAATTACAACAATATTGCAGCCTTGTTGCTTTCTTGATTATATGTTGCTGATGCTCAACTGAAAACCTTCTGAAATGCGGCAGAAATTGCGTAGTAAAAATTTTGTGTTGCTTTTGATTTGCCAATGGTAAGCAACCGATTGTAAAAATTTTGTTCCTCTAACGCTGCATGTAGCCAGAGTCGACCAAATTTTCGTGTAGAACGTGATGCTCTTTCATAAAAAATAACACTGCCACATTAACTGCAGCTAGAATACACTCTATGTTTGTGTTTGACAACGACTAAAAGGAGAAAATCTCGTGAGTTTTGACGGATATATAAAAAGTAATTTTCCGTGTAAGAATTAATTCCTGCGGATGTTCAGGTCGACCAAAAGAAGTCGTCACGTCAAAAATCGCGATGAAATCTTTAACCTTTACATTAAGGGTGTCGTCGATATTTTGGAACGGGTAAGCTTCAATGTCCCCAGGCGCAATCATCGAGTCTCTTATCCACTTTACTTAGAAAAAGTCAAGACTATATTTTTTAGAAAGTGCAAGTTATTGCCTTTAATTCGATATATGTACATATTTTATTACGATCTGAATTTAGTGAAATATTTAAAGGAATATAAATGGCATTTGTTAAAAAATTGTTTATAAAAACGGTTACAGTTTACACGTCTATAAAAGGTATTTAAATTATCTTTAAATTGGCATTAATACTTTTCTAATTTGTTATGTAGCTTCTGAGATATTATACATATGAAAAATAGAAAAGGTTTAATTTAATATTTTATATCTTCTTTACTTTTTTTGCGCCAAATAATTTTTGTATGGTTGAAATCAGCGTAAAAAGTACTATAGATCTGCATTTTTCGTATTTTTATAGCTGGACGGAATATTTAATTTTTAGAATATCGTCATATTTTATTGTTAAAACTCTCACTTTTATTTATACTTAATTTCATTACAATTATTGACTTTTCAATAATTTTCACAGAACTAATCGAAGCAATTAGTATTTCTAAGTAATTTCAAATATTAACTTTTTCACAAATTTTCCCCATTAAATGTAAACAAGCAATGCGTGCACAACGATTAGCAAACGACAGCGTCGTACTCATCCGTTTCTGCATCTTCTACGATTTGCCGATAACTACATAGCCGATAACGAGAAGAGACGATAACGCAAACGTGATTGGACGACAACTATGCATATCTGTATGTAGCCTAACAGTATCTCACTAGAACAAAATATGTATTCATTTTTACTATGTATGTATATATGTATGTATGTAAATTCAAAACTTTAAATGAGCGATATGTACATACGAGTAAATTAGTATGTACAACTAAATTTCATGCGATAAAATGATATGGCATTTGCATTTTGTGTTTGCTCATCAATTTGAGTTTTGGCGAGACAAAAATCGAAATAAATGTTAAGGATTATACACTCGCCGTTGAAAGTGCTCACGTGTAAATTCATTATAGACAAAACTTAATGGCCTAAGAATAAATTTGTAAATTATTGTATGCATGCATGTATGTATGAGTACTAGGGTGGTCCAAAAATGCGTGTGAAAAAGTAAAGTCGGAATTGTTATGCTCTCACCCCTTAGGAGTATTCTATACCATATATTATTTTAAAATCAAAAAAATATTTAGTGGTCGCTCAAAGCGCTCAAAATTTTCCATGTATTTTATATGGGGAGATAAGATCTTTTCATAGAAATGATATGGAATTCTTGAAAATCAATATTTTTATATCAGAAGATTCTGTTTCTCTTTAGCAGATTGCCAATAATAGCACCCAATTGTTTATTTAACATTTTTTTGCTAGTAACTATATTTTATAGGTCCGCAAAACTAAAAGGAACTGCCAGAAAATGAAGTGGGGGGATAAATGAAAAATCTTTAGTATTAAAAAATGGTTAAATAAATAATTGGATATTGTTATTGGAAGTATCCTGAATAGAACCAGAATTTTTCGATCGAAAAATATTGATTTTCAAGAATTCCAGACCATTTCTATAAAAAATTGTTTTTTCCCCATACAAAATACTTGGAAAACTTTGAGCGCTTTGAGCGACCTCTAAATATTTTTTTATTTCAAAATAAAAAAATAAGGGGTACATTTTTTCGATATAAAACAATCCTAGGGGGTGAGAGCATTAATATCCCGACTTTACTTATTTTGGACCACCCTAATGTGTACGCATATCAAAACAAAACATCCGCTTATTGCTTTGCATGCGTTTTAAAAAACATTGTTTTATCATCAAACTAGTTTAGCTTATTTGCCGTAAAACCAAATTTTATTCAAATTTACAACTATAACTGGAAATATAATGAAACGAACTTTTTTGAATTTAAACAACGCAAAAATGTCACTTATGTAAATAATAAAAAGAATAAAAGTAGAAATTCTTTTTGGGCTTCCCTGTAGAGAGAATTGAAACTTATATATGTACATATCAGTGTTGTTGCGAATATTCACATTCGCAACCGCGGAGCTTCCGCATTAATTTTAACATTCGCATTGGAAAAATCAATGCGGAGCTTTTGCGAATGCGAATATTGTGCAAATGCACTTATAAAACGTATATCTGGCAAACAAAATGACAAATTTTGGCCAATTTTTTGTTTGCCTTTGGAGATGCGGCGTTGGATCGGGTTGTGTAACAAAGCTTGTCAAAAGTCCGAGTTATCAACTTTTATAAAAGAGTCTTTAAACATATTATTTCGGAAGCCATATAACCGAGTCATACAAGTTCCCACTTCTACTTGATCTTTGACGTACGTCAAAGAGAACATAATCGTTTTAATATTATTTTTTTTTTGTTTTCCGTGCTTTAACACAGTAATTTTGTTCTCTTGTCGGGAAATATATTTTCATAGGAATATATGTATGTACATTGGATTCTTTGCTAAAAACTTCTGTGGCAAAATTGTCTTTTGCGATTTAAAGTCAAAGAGTAAGATCCTTTAATAGAGATTTTCAGCAGATTGTTCAACGTGTAGCTATAAAGAGAATCGATGCTCAAATAATTTTAAAAATTGTAGGTCTGACCTTGAATTGGGTAAGAATTACGTAACTATCGAATGTTATTTGTCAACGGTCTGTTGAAAGAACTGGATGCATTGCCAGTTTTTTCTACTTTTTCTTAGATAAGTGTAATTAGTATTTTTTGTCATAAAACGGCTTCATATGATTAAGTTCCCAAAAATCCCCTAAATAGTATTGAACGCTTTTGCTACGCAAATACTCTTCTGTGCGTCGTCTTTAGCTCGAAAGCAACATTTGTTTTGGTTTTGTGATAATTGTCAAAATTCATTCAGCATTCAGCGAAATAAAGAAAAATTGGAATGTGAAAAATTTTACAGTCAAGTTAACAACTCAAATAAGAATCAATTCTAGAGTTCACTCTTTGATGCGAAACCGCGAAAATCGGCAGTTTTTTACAACAAACATATGACACCGTTTTGGCGTTATTTCGCAAAAACGCACAGAAAAGCAACCAAACAAAAACTAATTTTAGCCTTTCGCATTTTCGCATCCAAGAGTAAACTCTACTAATCCAGCTACGCTGACCACAGTATTTTTGCGAGGAGCACTTTTCCCAAAAAAATACTGTTTCAGCGTAGTTGGAGTTGAGACTTACGAGAGCTATTTTTTGATGAGAAAATGACATCGCCGTCGACAATGATAATAGGGCCGATTATTAAAAAATACCAACCTTTTCCTTTTTTTTTTATTTGCCTAAATCGTCTAATTTACTTACCTAAATTATTATTTTTTTTTTAAATACTTGACGCTCGCACCCGCATCCGCGGATGTTAGCTTTTAGACATCCGCATTCGCATTCGCATCCGCGGATGTCTAAAATTTCACATTCGCAACATCCCTAGTACATGTATTCATGGCAAGTATGTATAAGCATCTCTAGTGATTTTTGATAATTATTATACAGAGAAGAAATATCTAACTTTCATACAAAAATCTTAACGTTTAATTAAGCGATTTTGGCCGAGTTCAACATAGGACCCCAGTCGTTTCTCTTCTGTGTAAACTGAAGCTTACTAGAAATTTATAGGAAGGCCACGTCCATCTCGACATGATCTTTCCAACGAAGAGGAGGCCGTTATCTTCCTTAGCATTCACCAGTGGGTGCCGTACTTTAAGGTCTGGAACATTTGCATCCATGGCTGAGACAGCGGAGCTGCTGGATTTGATTCGCTGAACTATGCCAATGTTGTTGTACAGCTGATCATATCGCCTCATCAGATAATATCATCGTCTACGCCTCTACACCATACATCAGGAGATGCGTGATAAGGGGTCTAGGGGTTGGAAAGAGCGAATCTTTTTAGTATTTCGAGGCAGACATTGGGTGAATGATGGAAGTATACAAAATCCTCAGAAACTTTAAAATTATGACGCTAACAGTGTAGTGAGAGCCTAGATGCCTTTAATAAAGGAGATACATACATACTTCGTTTTGTCCCCGTTCACCACCAGACCCTTTGCCTCTGTATCTAATTCCGAGAAGGCAGAACAGACGCAACTGCCTGTAACTGGGTAACCAGAAGAACGATCATACCTAATTGCACTCCAATGGTACGCTAATTTGTTGTTTAAATATTGATTAGGATTTAGAAATTTAAAGGAAAATTAACGAATCAATCAAAGTCCACGATTGTTTGTTTTTTCATTTCCACAGATATATGTGTATATATTTATGTACATTAGAGCTGTTTGGTTAAAAAAAAAAAAATTATAAGTCTTATTATACTACTATTCAGTTTGCTTCCAACCCCTGCAAAACTGAGCTCTGTAAAATGAGAGAACCCTAGAAAAACTCGGAATAATAAAACAAGTTCAGAATATACGTGTGTGCTCCGGTTTCCAGTTTGGAGTAAATTTGTTGAATTCATTCCGATTAGCTGTTCTGCTTTTCAACAATCGAATATATTTTGTGAATGCAATTTAAGATCTACTATGCAAGTGACCTTGAATGAAGTCGTACGATTACCAGTACACCAAACCAAGCAATTTGTAGAATTTCGGTTATAAATCAATTTAAGCAAATTTTTGTAAACAAAAAAAGCAAACTTTTTCAAAAAGAATTAAAAAACTGATTTTCTTAAATATTTTAAAGTAGTTTTATGTTTGTACTGACCACGTAGACTTCTGCTATTATAATTTGCTTTAAATTTTATAGATTAGGCTGGAATAGGTAGATACAAAAGAATTGGCGTACGTGAAAACCGACGATAAGTAGCAGCCCAATTTTAGAGTGACATTGTTTGCCACTCATGTTTATTTTTTTATTTTTAAGAATTTTCAATTAAAATACAGTTCATTTTCTAACCAAATGCACGTTCTATAAATCGAAGTTCAAAACATTGTAGCAAATTGAAAGAATTAAAAAAAATATTCATCCAAATTACAAAATTTTTCTCAGATGTGAGTATATGTACAGTTTTAAAGCTCATTCATTTTTCGTATAATAATTTCTAAGTTTCAAGTCGCTAAAAATTAGCGTTAATTTTTTAAATTTATTAAATATGGCAGACAACCGCTTGTTATTGCGGGTAGGTAGCAAAATTCTACTCGGTTTATTCTTATCGAGCATGGGAACAAAATTCGTTCCATTTTTTCCGACTTCATTTTGATCTGAAACCGATAAGATAGGATAATAAAATTTTAATTACTATATTTGCGCATACACATATATCTATGTACATATGCACATTAGGGTGGTCCAAAAATGCATGTGGAAAAGTCTGAATTTTATTGCTCCCACACCCTATGCTTGTTTTATATCGCAAAAAAATGTTGCCCCTGTGTGTTTATTTTGAAGCAAAAAAATATTTAGAGGTCGCTCAAAGCGCTCAAAGTTTTCCGTATATTTTATATGGGGAAAAGCAAGTTTTGGTGAAAATGGTATGGAATTTTTAAATCTCAATATTTTTCGATGGGAAAATTTTGTTTCTTTTCAAAAGAAGGCCAATAATAATACCCAATTGTTTATTATACCGATTTGTTATGGGTCCCCAATTGCGTTTTTGAAGTATTTAGGGGTCCTACAAATCATAGTTAATAATAGAAAATGGGTATTGTTATTGGAAGTCTCCTGAAAAAAACTACGGCTTCTAATTGAAAATTACTGATTTTCCAGAATTCTACATCATTTCTACGAAAACTTGATTTTTCCTATATAAAATACATGGTAAACTTTGAGCGACCTCTAAATATTTTTTTATTTAAAAATAAAAAAAAACAGCGATTTAAATTTTTCCCGGTATGGGGTAGGGGTGAGAGCACTAAAATTCTGACTTTACTGTAAATACATACTTGTTTTTGGTATATAGAGTTTTGAAGGTATAGAACATACAGAGCCTACCGAGACGGTCTCTTCAAGGTTGCTTTAAAAAAAAATAATTGATTTAGTTAACAGGTATGGCATTGTTTGAAGCAACTACAGCGACACCAACAAGTGTTCACATGTTGATTGTTTTTTTTAAATATTCAAAACTTTTTTTTTTTAATATTGTTCATTATTTAATTAAAACCATATGCTATGAACATAAATCAAAGTTCTAAACTTTTCACAAAATTTTGAAAATTTCTCATTAAAATTTTGAAATTTTTAATTAGAATTTCTGGAAAATTTTTGCGTAAGCGGTTTTATAGACCTTAAAATTTAATAATGCAAGTTTAAACAGGTTAGAAGTTCGCGTTGATTTTCAATAATTTTTATTTTTGCTGACGGATTTTGGCACTGTCTTTTCATATTAACATGAAGCTCGTATAGAATACAATGCGTAAATCCCTTCACAGAAACATTTCAGAAAATCAACATCAGGTTATATAAATTTCCGGCGGCGAAAAAAATATTAAAAATCCACGCGAATTTTTAGCTGTTTCTAACATGCACTTTTTTATTATAAAATTTTATGGGATTTAAATCTGTATACCCAAAAGCTAAAAAGTTCGCAAATAAATAACAAAAAAATTAGATGTGAACACTTTGAGTTTCTGTAAATATATAACACACATCTGTATGTATGTACTAGAGGTTTACACCGCCGAGCGACGCCGCCGCAGCCGCCGTTATTTGTCATTCCTCACGCGCCGCCGCCGTCGTTCGGCGCCTAAGGAACTTTGTGCAAAAGGAAAGTATAAATAACATTTTTTTTTTTAATAAAATTAAATTTTCAATAATTTTATTGAGCTCTAGGTCGTTTTTGATTGTGTTGGCTTAACAAAATGAAAAAGTGGAAAAAGAGCAACAATAATTTACAAGGCGAACTTAGCACAGTGCGTAGGCAATTGGCTGAGTCAGTGGGATCGTCGGTTCGAATCCTACTGAAAGAAGCCTGATGGGGAAATGTGGTGATTTCCGAAATAGCTACCACTTCTACCATTTTTTCATAAATATATAAATTATTGTTGCTTGTCCATAATAGTTTTTCATTCAAAAACGGCCTAGACCTCAATAAAATTGTTGAATATAATTGTTATAAGGCCATAAAATAACAAAAAAAAATACATTTTGTAAACAGTTTTTCACCTAATTTGGGCCACGAAACAGGGATATGAACTTCATTATGTCAACAAAAAAACTAACTCAGGCAAAATAGGAAACATGTTTTACGGTCGAAAGCTTTTATTACAGTTAATTTAGGGTCGAAGACTGGTAATCGGCGATTTTTTCGCGTAGTGGTATATATATTTCAATACCATAATAACACAAAAATTTTAACACATCAAAAATTTTAAACGCTAATATCTTAGAAAACAATTTTTTACAGAAGGGCCCTTATTGCATCTAACTCCCCAATTATTGAGATAAAACAAACACAAGCTAATTTCTTGTGGTTTTCTTAATTTAATAAATATTTGAATATTTTTAAACAGACTTTTATTAAAAAGCAAAACCTTGGTTTGCTAATTTTTACAAGCGTAAGTTATTTTATTTTGGGTCCCACATACTAGAGTTGTCAAACTATCAATGGCACTATCGATAGTATCGATAGTCTCATTTTTTTTTTAGACTATCAATACTCATTGACAGTTTTTTCTTATACTATCGAAAATATCGATAGTTTAGTAGGACTATCGATCATCTCTACCAATTATTTTGAAATTATTTGAATTTTTTAATTTGAATTAAAAACTTTGGTTTCTAGTGTGATGCCGACGTCATATTCAAATATGCACGCATTTAGGCCAAAATACATACATGTTAATCGTAAATCCTGTTGTGTTTGTATAACTTGTGTTTGTTTTTGAACTTTCTAAAAATAGAAGTATTTTGGCTAAGCATTTACTTAATTTTGAATGATTATAACTTTTATAAGATAATATTTATTTCACTATGATCCTGTAAAAACAAAGCAACCTAACTGATTTAGCGCTATCGATAGTGCTATCGATAGTTTTGTTTTTTTCAAGACTATCGTGAATCTTGATAGTTTTTCAGAAAACTATCAAAACTATCGATGGTGTGACTATCGATAGTTTGACACCTCTACCACATACGTATCCAAGTACTAGGTGGTTGTGTGACAATGACGTTTTCTACACAGGGTTAAAGTTTCCAGGTGTATGATTTGCCAGGTATGTATATGATTTTCTGCTAACGTGGAGAATCGTAAATTGGGTCAGATGCGCGTAATCTATAAGTTTGGCAAAATAATCAAATAACCACAAAAAATTACGTTTATCTAACTCCATTATATTAGTAAATAATTCTACATTATAAGTGAGAGCCTAAAATTCATACATACATACGTTATAACACGAAAACGGTTGCAAAATATTAAATTTAAAAAATATATATTTTTTTTATTTCTCTCGTAGACAATTTTACTGAAGAAGTCAAGGCTAGTGGCTGATATTCTTACTGGACCTTGGATGATAGTTTAAACGTATATCATGGAGTTCTAAAATGACACTCAACCGCATAAATATGTTTAATATGTAAATACGCTAACTCACATTATTTTCCTCTTTACACAGTTACAGGTCTCAAGAAAATGATTAATATAGAAGATTTACCCCGTTTGGAGTCTTTATCGCCGGTTAAAGATATCGAGGCGTATCATATGGCCGTACTGGAGAATAAGAAGCCCGATAAGGTCTTAACAACCCTGAAATCCTCAAGTTCAGCCATTATTAAAGCAGGATCAGATAGTAGAAGTGAAACCATGTGGACGGGCAGCGGTTGTCGCTATATTAATCAGGTAAGTACAAACGTGCTTTGTTGCTATTTGCTTATCACCGCATGTGAATAATTGAGACGTACAAACATTTAAATTCAATAAGTTAGTCAAGTTGCTTGCAAAGAAATTAATGGCTGTCTTATGACGGGCAAAAACAAATTTATTTATACATAAAATCATTAAAGAAACTTCGTAATTTTAGTTCTAATAATAGGAAAAAATTTAGCTGCAGACATGTATTTGCTTCATTGTTGCTATTAAAATTAATAGTTTAAGTAAATATCAATTCAATATTTGTAAGTACATACATACTTTAAGAAAATCTTGGGTATTTGATAGAAGTTCTACCCAATAACACATAAATCGTTTTTTTTCCCCCCAGAAATATATGTACGTACATTAGGATGATCCAAAAATAAAATAAAGTCGGAATATTATGCTCTTACCATCTAGAATTGTTGTTTAAAGAAAAAATATACCCGTTTTTTATTTTGAAATCAAAAAAATATTTAGAAGTCGCTCAAAGGACACAAAGTTATCCAGTATTTTATATGGAAAAAATCATTTTTCGTAGAAATGATACAGAATTCTTGAAAATCAATATTTTTCGATATTAACTATTTTTTTATAGGTCCCCCAAAAACATCAAAAAATTCTATGGGAGACCCATGAAAAGTCGTTAGTACTAAAAATGGTAAAATAAACAATTTGGTATTATTTCTGGAAGTCTTTTGAAGAGAAACAGAGTTTTCAGATCGAAAAATTATGATTTACAAGAATTCTATACCATTTCTACGAAATTTTTATTTTTTATATAAAAAATACACGGAAAACATTACGCGACCTCTAAAATTGTTTGATGTCGAAAAAAACATTGAACAATCCTTGGGGCATTAAAATTCGGACTTAACTTTTTTTACAAGCACTTTTGGACCACTCTAATGTACATACAACTCATAGAATAATTATACCATACAATATGTATACATTAGGCTGTAACGGAAAACAAATCACAGAGTACACTGCTGAGTCTTAAAATATTTTTGTACGGTGATTTAAAAAAAAAAAATTTAGTTGTCCGACCATAGCCGTTGTCTTTTTATATATTTTTTTTCTTCGACATTTACAAGCGGGACATTAATTATGATATATCGATGTCATACCGTAATCTCATCTCGATTAAGGTCGCCCGTAGCAGTAGTGCAGGTACTAGGTAAATAAATGGGTTTGAAACCAACTTTTTTTATTTAAAGAGGCGTTTTTATTTTTTATTTCCGATGTCGGGATTTATTTTAAAGGACGTTGTAATTTCGAAGATATGATTGATTCCAAAAATTATTTAAAAAATTCAATGCAATGTATAATAAAAATATGGTCACCAAATTAATGAGGAAATTTCTTTAGAATTTAAAATAATAAAAAAAGTTTGGATTCACGAGGACGAGTAGTTAATTTTTCAAGTTGATAAAGTTAGAAGGACAAAATTCAAGGATGCCATCGAGTTTATATCAGTCCTTAACATAAATTTTTTTCAAAAACAAATATTTCAAGGATAAAGTTTTAAAAGCACATTTTCAAAACTTACTAGTCCTTATGCACCAAAAAATTGAGTGTGTAATATTTAGTATTGCACGGTGGTATATGTATAATGAGCTATTTCGGTTCATCCATCAATCATTGCCTTCAAGCTCAACTAACGGTAGGCCCAAGAAACGGGCAATTTCAACAGGGTCGGACCAAAGGGAAAGAGGTGTTAGTTGCGCAGAATTGAGCTGGGTTGTAAGAGGTGGTTGGTGTCATACGGGAAGTGTCCACATGCCGGACACTCATAGGGATATTAACTGTTGAGGCGGCTGCAGTACCACCAGAAACTGCGTTTTATTGTGGTCCTTTACGGGAAGAATTTGGGCCTCGCTGTGTAGGTGGTGCTCAGGCGACATCAAAAGGCACCCTGTCGTTGTCCGGAGTGCGGTGTTCTTAAAACTTTGCAGCTTCGTCCACTGCGTCCAACTAGTCCCCGGCGACAAAACGGGCTCAGCATAGTTTAGAGCCGGCCGGCCAATTGCATTGTATGTTGTCAGCAACTTACTTTGTTGACGGCTGCGGTTGTGTGCGCGGAGAAGGAGAGCAGGCTGTCAAAGGTGAACCCTAAAATCTGCGGGTTGTTGACATGCGGAATTGGTGTGTCATCGACGTGAATGCGTAATTGAAGCCTGACCTCCTTTGTCAAGGTGATGAAGAGGGTCGCCGGTGATTTCGTTGGGGAGACCGTTAAGCTCCTTAAAGTGTAGAAGCAAGAAAGTCTGGAGAGATGGCCGCTTACTTTTTAGCAGAGGTCATCGATTCTATTCCTGGACGCCAACATCGAGAAGTCGTCAGCGTATGAGTTCAGGGAAACTCCCTCAAACGTCTTTGACAAGCCCAACGCTACTAGAACTGTTCTCCCACAGGGAGGGTTGCGGTTGGGCCACAAGTTATCTGCGTGTTTATGGCGTTAAGCGCTGTAGTTGTGCTGTGCACTTTACAGAAACCATGCTGATGCTTCGCTGGTGTCAGGTGGTGAGTGAAGTGCGGGAGTAGCAGGACCTCAAATGTCTTTGCGACCGCGAAAAGGAGCTGGCGGGTTTCCCCGGTTTCACATATCAGGAATGATGACAGTGGTCATTGACAGGTTGAGGACCTCTGTGAGATATGTTACTACCGCGGGACCCAAATGTTTCAGCATCAGCATACAAATAACGTCGGGTCCAAAGGCTTTGGAGACTTTCGCCTTCTCGATGGCCACCTTCACTTCGCCGCTGGTGAAAGTAAGTGGAGTACCATTTTTGGGCTATTTGTTCAGCGTCCTGGCAACTGCCGGCTAAAATAGCTCGCGCATTTCTTCGGGTCTGAAAAGCGACCATTGACCGGAGCTTACTCACACCAGAGGCGAAATTGCAGGCCTTCGAGTGCTCTTCCCACTTTTTCCATTTATGCTGATTTAACAATTACCGAATCTCCAAATTAAGGTCCTTCAGGTGAGGACCCCATGATCGACCTGGCGTAGGTGGTCACGCTTCTGCCGGGAAATTTGTGCGGACTTGAACCGCTGCGGCAGTGACTACCCTGCAGAACTGGCGTTCACCAGCGTGTATGTCTGCGGGTTTGGGAAGGGCGGCGAAGGTGCTCTCGGTGACTTTCACGAAGCCGTTCCAATCAGCTTTGTTAAAGTTGATATAGGTTCGGTGGTCCGCGGGAACAGAGCCGGTGGGCTTATTGATCGATATGATTGTTGGCAGATGGTCTTATTGAAGCGTGGGTAGGGGCGTCGCTGTTCAAGGTGCAGAATCTTGAATCGTCTATCTGCTCAACCAATACGTTTCACCTACAATCATTTGCCAGGCTTGAATGCCACAAATCGTGGTGCGCGTTAAAGTCACCTATTACCATTCGGGTTTCACCTCTGAGTAGCGTACCTATGTCAGCGTGGTATCCTGCCAGGCAGCAGGTGAAGGGGGTATATATACGATAAATATTTCGAGCTCGACATCGCCTGAACGGACGGCTATGCCCTGACATTCTAGGTTGGTGTCCCTCGGGTCGATGTCTTCTTCGATTAGACGATAATGCACTGTGTGGTGTAGGATATCCTCCACCATTATCTCGCTCGCGATCTTTGTATAGCACATTGTAGGCTGAGCAACAGCGTTGAGTTGCTGTGCAACTAAGTTTCTTGGATCGCAGCTATCAATATGCCATGCCGACGCATGAAGACTGCTATCACTTCAATCTTGCTCTGGAGTCCGTTACAGTTCAGTAGTAGGAGTTTCATATGCCTTGAGAGGCCTGTTGCGCCACCCTAGTTGCTGTTTCTGCCTGATGTGGGTGGCTGCAATGGTTATGAGACCTAAGGTCTGAACAGATTCTTAGTTGACCCCATCCGTTGCAAGAGTTGCATCTAACCGAAGTGGAGTTCGGATGGAGTACCCTCGGATGGAGTAGCATCAGCACAAGTATTGTTTCTGGTCCGGGGTTGGACTCAATTCCCGAACGGAGAAGAAGGATGCGGAGCTATCCGGCTCCATGGACGTAGAAATAAATTTGCCGATCTAAATGGGGTTAGGTCTCCGAAAAAACAGCCCTTAGTAAAACATGAGTCATTCCGGTATGTAGAACCGGCTTTTGTGGGAATCGGGTCTACGTAGGCGGAGCGACCCAGATTTATATTTGGCCAAAGACTTTCCAGCAACAATCCCCAAAAACTCTTTGGGGAGTTTGTGTGCTCTTACAACAACAACGACATCAACTGCTAGATAGTCCACATACAGGCTATTAACGGCACTATGAGGGACTATAACCCTCACGAAATAGAATTCTCCTTTCTGTGTTGCCGAAGAAGAGGGGCTGAACACCTTTTGCAGCTATTTTTTTTATATGTTGTCAATAACGTGAATTAATAATAAATATCCTTTTGTTTTTAATTTTGTAATGTTTTTTTTTTATAAAAACTAATTTTTCGCATAAAAAAAGTAAAACACGTGTTATCAAAAAAAAAAGAGAAGATATTTTTAATGCCTTTCAAATGACATCAAAATATTTTAAATTAATACAGTAGTTTTTTAGTTATTCCAATTAAAAGAAATTGATAAATTGATTTTTCCTCCTCGGAAAAAGAATACCGTTATGATCAGGACTAAGACCCCTATCTGCACTTATACCATTGATTATAATATTTCTGAATATTAAAAGCTTCAAATATAGGTTTTCGTTTCTGTATAGGGAAACGTCGTTCCTAAAAAAGGTAACATCAAAGACTCAAAGACTTAAATCCACTAACCTAGTACCTTTTATAGATGTCCCACTGACACCCTAAAACAGCAGATTAACACATTTTCTCCAATCAGAAACGCTTTTCAAAAGCTTCAAGCTTTTATCTACATAATCAATTTCAACACCACCGCCGTGGTGAGTAAGTCCGACGAAACACCATGCGAAAGAAAAAGCAGCAAAAGCGAGCGAGTTGTTGTATGTTGTAGTTGTTGTGGTTCAGTTCACGAAAGAATTTTGTAAAATTAACACAGAAATTTGCGGGTGCGCCGTTGTTCAGCATGAAGTGAAAACAAAGTTCATTAAATAAAAGCAAAAACGTGCTACTAAGTAAATCGATAAAATATTTATAAACGATTTAAGACTGGATTTCCAGACTATTGCGGAGCGTTTTTAATTAGTGAGTGTGTAAAGTTAATTTGCATAGAAACCGATGAACAAACGAGCGAAGGTACGAGGCAATGAACGACCAGAAAACGTGCAAAGTGCAGGCAAATCAAGTTTTGTGGTTTGCAATGTACCTATGCGCAAATAAAAATTATGGCGATGTGTGGATTATTAATTTGCTTAGTGTTAAGATGCTTTTAAACGCGAACAGCGTGGCGTAAATAAAAAGAAAGTCAGTGCTGCTTCCATCGACGCGACGCCACTTCCTCGTCTCTGTTCTCTGTCGTCTTCTTTGCTTTGTGAATCCAATTGGAGCGGGAACAGTTCGCTTGTCAATAATTATACATATGTTTATCAGCAGTGCATAGAATTGAAAATGCATACATACATACATGCAACCTAAAAAAGAAAAACATCGAAACAATAGACATATTGGTAAAAAAGTGCAGTAGGCAAGTGCAATAGGAACAGCTGGTTGTTTTGTGTCAGCTCATTGCAGCGTTGCGCTTGTTGCTGTTGTTGGTATACCATATACAAAATAGATATATTTACTAGTATAAAGTGCATTCAAGCCTTAATGAGTTTTGTTGCTGCGTCATGCATATCGTCATCTCGTGCAAGAAGTTTATGGTTGACCGGCCCTAAATGCAACTCCAGGCAACTCCACTTACGAATGCCACTTAAAAGGAAAACGTCATTGTTTTTTTGCCCACCCGTTTTTGTAAGAATTTCTCAACAATGTTCAAATGCATAGAAAATTCTCGAGTGTAAAGTGTGCTATTTCTGTCTGATTACAAAGTGTAAACGCTAAATTATGCCAAGAAATTTTAATTGGTTAAAGTAACAACTAGGAATTGTACTCTATAAAATAAGTGATTGCGCTTTTCCTAGTTTTGTTTTGTGTTTCTTTTTGTTGCAATAAACTGGTTGTTGTTGTTGTAACAGCATACAGATTCTCAAAGTTTGCTGGAGTGCAGGAGTATTTACCCAGATATAAACCTAGATTGTACCGGTAACGTATAACCGGCCTGTCGTGGGAACCATGGTTTAATAATAACAAGGTGTTGTCAGTAGCTTAACCTCTCTTTTTCGGCAGCTATATTCCAGTCACGCATTTTAAAGTAGTAGAAAAGGTACTGACTACTTAATACTTTTACTCCGTTTGTGCGTACTATTTCAGAATAAATATAGAAAAGTATATAAGCTTCGTTCCCCACGCTTTCTGGGCTGCTCCGGTAATTAGAGTGTAAGAATAAGTTACTCTCTTACAAGTGTCAAAAATGTGCCAACACGCGCCAAAAGCGCCCAGAGCGTGAGGAACGCAAAAAACCACATTTCGTACCCGGAATCAACATATCAGCTTTAAACAATGATTTTACATGCATTTATTTTACATGGCTAAGAAAATTACCAAATAACTACATTTTCTCAAAATTCTGTGATATTTTCCACTTTTGTTTTTATAAAATTTGCTTCGGATTTAACACCAACAGGTGTTATTTCAAATTGCCCTTTTGCAAATTTGTGCCCGGAAAAAAAGTCTGGGCTGTTTCGTGTACAAAGAAGACATTGACGATCCAAAAGTGGAACGTATTCGCTCTCTACTACACATTTTTCTAGCGCGAGGAACGCTTTCTGGGCTGTTTTGGGCACCCGCGGGCTCGTGTGGAACAAACCTATAATTACAGGCTTATATAATTACAGGCTTTGTGCGTATTATTTCAAAATGTAGAAAAATATATAATTACAGGCTTATAAGCCTGAATATAGTACATATGTTAGTATAGGTAGCTCCTTACAGATTAGACAAATATTGTAACTTATAAAAAAGTAAATGCCATAAAATAGGACGATTTTCTATAAGACTGAAAATGATTTTTAAAATAGATTAAAACACATAAATATCGATAATATAAAGGAATTCCTAATTTAACCATGCATCCACTCTATTCTAGAGTATCAGTAGCCTGTTTAGCTCAATATTATGACAATGCAGCAAAAGTTATTTAATATAAAAAATCGTCTTTCCATACAATTTTTGTGTACTTCTGTTTCCATTGATAACCACGATATCTTTTATTTTTTTTTACATTTTGAGGATAAAAAATATACAAATCAAGCAGTTTTAATTATTAATATCGCTCTGAAAACACCAAGTTTCTAAAAAACGCGATAAGACGAATTACTAAGATGGGGTATTTTAAATACTATTTATATTATAGTACTATAAAAATAAGGATCGGCAGCATTGAAAATAAGCATGCCGATATTGTCAAAATTACAACAAACACGTCGCTACTAACAACACCTTGTTATAATAATATATAATACGTATATTCCACTACGGTGGGAACGACTGTCACTCCTGCGACACTCCCCAAAAACTATTTGTTTCCGCGATCTAGCCCTTTTACGCTCGGGGAAATCTCTCAGACGTTGTTCGGTTATGGGGCAACATTTGCTCCGCATTCTTATGCTCAGGACGGGCCTAGATCAATCCCAGAGCCATAAACCTCCACCTGCTGCGTATGCCAGAGACGATTACACCCTAATTCCACCGCGGCCTGGTGCAACACCTGCGACGGGTGGAACTCACCGGCAGTGGAACACGTCGTTCGTTGGCCCATGCTGTATAAATCGGTCAACTTCACGGCACATCAGGGTTCACCCGAACAACACAAAACTAACTCGACTAGTTCCTCCTACAATCTGCTCGGTGACACCAGTCAAGTGAAATTCCTGCCTTGTCTGATGCCACTTTAGCGCATATTAGATTGCACGAGCTAAGTACTACGTGGGCCGGCGTTGTATTTCTTAGGCGCAACTACCAACACAGGGCAGCACCCCCTTCAGCAGCACACACAGAAAATGGCCAGCAGGCAACACAACTCTCTTACACCTCACATTGCAATCAGTCTCTCTACAATTCAACTGTAACGGACTACAGAACAATATCGAGGAGATACCGCCTTCTTGGGTCGACACGGGATATTGATAGCTGCGGTCTAACAGACGAAGGTGCACAGCGACTCAACATTGTAGAGCTGCGCCGGATGCAATGTGCGCCGTCGAGAACGCGAGCGATATGACGGAGGTGGCCTAGCGTTCATCACGTACCACACCGTGCAGTATCGTCTTATCGAAACAAACATAGGCCGGAGGGATACCATCCTAGAATGTCAGGGTATTGCTATCCGGTCATGATAGCTCGCTATATTTAATGTTTATATACCAACCGTTACCAGCTGCTCAGCCGGATATCACGCTGGAATAGGTGCGTTCCTGAGAGGGAAAACCGTATGGTATTCGGTGTTTTTAATTCAAGCATTCAAGCCTGTCGAATGAACGTAGGGGAACACACTTGGTTTAGAAGATAGACTATTCGATAATTCTGCACAATGGACGACAACGCACCCACCAGGATTATGGGCAGCTGCAGTAGCTCGCCTCACATAAAAATTGTAAATGCTAAGTAGTATGATAAACAGCATACCGTAGAAACCTATGCTGACTCTAGCAGCAGACCATTTACCCATAGCCATCTCGATCGATAAACCTGCTGACTTTGCTTCCGCGGAACGCCGTATGTGAGCGTAAATTCCGAAGGGTTGTCACTGCTGCAGTAGCCCGCGTCATTCCATTAGAGATATCGACGGGTAACTCAGCACTGAGCGGACTCCCAGCAGTCCCACTCAGGATCACTAGTAAAAAATTGAATAGTCGTAAAAATTTTCAATTCATTCAAGTTATTACGCGCACCAGATGCACAGCGCATACCAACTCATTTCCTCTTTACAGGTCTACAGAGTAAACCAGCTCTAAAGTGCTCGTAAGCTCTATAGCGCATACCAACTCTATTCCTTTTTACAGCTAACCAACTCTAGGCAATTGTGCCACCTCACTGAGCTGACTAATTTAAATGAGCTTGAGTCATTGAGTTAACTTGCGAAAATTCAATAAGTTACCCAGTCTTAATCGACACGTAAATACATGAGCGGAAGAAGTGGGAAGAGCATCTATAACTTCACCTCTGGTGTGAGCAATCTTTGGTCAATGGTGAGGTCACTACCTAACCCGACGAAGCGTGACTACAGAGTCGAAATCTCTTTCGGCGACCGCGTTTTGTCAGATCCGAAGCGATGCGCGAGCTCACGCTGCATCATCCGGCGGACAAAGCCAAACGTCAAGTGACCAGAAGTCTGCACAAACTTCCCCCTGTGAGAGAACAGCGTTGGATCTGTCAAAGGCGTTTGATACCTTCAGCCACTCCACGCTACTAGGAAGACACTGTGGCTCCCTCCCTCCCACAGCGACTCAAACACTGGCAAACTAGTTAGCTGAGTGGTCGACATTCGTCAGTAATTTTTAGAGATAAAACTAGCAAGCCAAGAAAAATTTTACAGGAGGTCCCACAGTGTGGTGTCATTTCCCCGCTACTGTTTAACTGTTATATTTCAGAGCTCGATCAAACGCCAGAGGGAGTCTCGATTGTCGAGCATAACATAATACCGTCTGGGAATGGAATTGACGACTTGTGCTCGAAAGTAAACGGTTACTTTCAAACTTTCTCGTTTCCTCACTGCAAGGAGCCTAATCCTCTCCGCTACAAAATCCTTGGCAACCCTTTTTTTATCAAGTGGACGAAGGGGGTCAGAAAACAGCTGGAAATTCAGGACGATGGCGTACAAATTCTGACGGTGAATAACCCGAAAATTCTCTGAGTTACCTTCGATAGTCTGTTCTTCTTCTCGGCACAACGCAATTATCAATAGAGTACAGAGCCGCAACAACGTCCTCAAGTCGCTGGCCGGCAGCACCTGGGGCAAAGACAAAGAAACGTTGCAGGCAACATACTAGGCAATGGGATGAACGGTTCTAAACTATCTAGCGCCTGTGTGGTCGCCGGGGACCAAGCTGTGGACGAAGCTACATACTTGCCAAAACACGGCACTCCGGACAGCCACAGGATGCCTTCTGTTGTCGCCACTACACCATCAACATGACGAGGCTCAAATGCTCCTCTTTAAGGAGCAAAACGCAATGGTCTGCAAGCAATCCCTAGTATGATGTCATCCACGTGGGCACCCGAACAGACACCTGCTTGCGGCGGAGCCCTCGCCAAGGCATGTCAGAAGGCATCTTTACAAACTGACAGACGAAGTCCAGATAGCATACTAATAGGCAATAAACGGCATTCGCAGAGTCAGTATTGACCTACACTGACTCGACCTGTTAATGCCGTTTTGGCAACACAACCACCTGTCGTGGACGAGACAGAGCTTCGTCTGCCTCGGCAGACTCGCACCACAATAGCCCAACTTCGCTTTAGCTACTGCAGCAAATTCGGATCTGAGCAGATTAGATGCAGCAGATATGCCCGGTATAGGGAAAGACACCCGACGACTCGTGGCATCTCTTCGAATGCTCCCTAAACCTCACTCAGCTAACATCTCTGTCCCTTTGGACAAACCCAATTGAAGTTGCACGCTTCCTGGGTCTCCCGTTAGCTGAGCTTGGCATCGATTGAAGGAAAAGCCGATCTAGGCATGGTTGGGTAGCCGCTTTAACAACAACAACAAACTAAATAGTCCCAATTCCCCAATAATATTTATCAGTGCCATACCAAAAATTTAATAAGTAGGTCACACTTTTTTGTGAATGACCCAGAAACTAAGTGGGCACATAAAATGATTTAGATGGCACTAAAAAGCACCGTCTTCTTTATTGGCGCTGTAACCGCCTAAGCGATTTTGGTGGAGTCCAAAACAGCACGCCCGTCGTTTCTCTTCTGTGCCAACTGATGCCAATTAGAAATGACTAGTGAAGGCTCTAAAAAGCACCAAAATAGCACTATAATTTTGATCAGTATTTGGTAAAGTGGTTCAGCTAGCGTGACCAACATCGAAGACTGTATCAAACAGGCCGAGTTGGCGAATATCTATGCAGGCGAATAAAAAACTCTTCGAAAACCTTCACATGAGAGGACACCGCCCTCCATCTATGTATGTACATATTTATGTAGATGCTCAGCTGAAAGAAAGTTCTCATGTAAACAGGAGACACGCTGGGCCAAGTTAGTTCCGGTTATTACATTAACACAGCTCTGACAGAATTAAATGAGATTCTTATATGCCACACATCTGCCTATTTACCTCTTGCAGTGTCCTTTATACCATACTTATCCGTATGACACGTAGACTGAAAGAATCAGATGGGGAAGGTAACTAAACAGTCCATTTGAATCCACTACAGTTTTAGGCATTCTGACTCCACTTTGTTCAAAAAATTTTTAGCCAGAGCTATATTTTATCAAAAAAATTACTCCGGTTCGTCATTGGTATTGTCGCTGTTGGAGTTGTGAGCAACCCATTGAAACTACTGAAATACATAAACCCGGCGTCACTTGAATATGTACACATATTTTCCTCAAGATCCAAGCTTATATCTGGCCTTGCTGCCATCAGAGAAACGTCTTTTTGATCTCATTTTGAAGAATGATTAATTTCGAAGAAGACTGGTGGAAATGAAGAATACACTTTGATTATTTGGGATTTTGTTATTAAAATTGCACTTAAGACGTTTTTAAGAATTTAAAGGATAATTAGACCTATAACACAGCAAGAATGGGTGACGCGGACGCAATTTCAACTGCAAAAATGCATAAATAGAGGGCTTCACGAATCCAGGACTTTACAGGCGATCTGTTGGAAATAAATGTGAAGGAAATTAATACGAAGCCGGCTCACAGCTTAGCATGAAAAGAAGCCAGAACACAAAAGCTTGACGGAAATAACAAATGTCCTTTATTTTCGAGATAGTGGACTCACTTACGAATAATTCATGCAAAAAAAGTATTAAGGTATGCTAGGAAAATTACGCACCGATTCGCTACTGCAGGAGCTGTAAAAACGAGTATAACGAAGCATAGTCGTAATGTTTTCGCAGTTCGTCCTATTCCCAGGACCTAAACTTAATGGAAAATATTTGGAATTGGATATTTTGCAAAGTTTGGTTGTTCTTTCCGGCGATTAAAGTGGTAAGCAGCGAGATATTCTTGATTTTTCAAAGGGCCTCTAGAATTTTCTTCCGGATAGGGATTTTTTCCATACAATGGACTTAAGGAGCGTTATATAGTAGAATTAAAATGGATTGTATGTTTTGATAAAACGTGGAATAAAATCCAAAGTAATAGAAGTGTTTTCTCCATTTTCACCACATTTCTTTGAAATTGATCATTCTTCAATATGAGATCAAAAAGATAGTTTTCTGATGACCAAAAATCCAGCTCAGATCTGAGGAAACAATGTGTACCTATTCAAGTGAAGCGTGGTGTATGTTATGCCGTTAATACGCACCGAAAACACATTTCGATGGCCCTGTGTAGAACTTCTTGTGAATCCCCTTATATTATGCAGTTAGTTTATTCCATACCGCCCCTTCCCCCATTTCGTGGACAACACCAATAACCAAATAACTGATTTGTTAAACAAAATAAAGGCAAAGAAAAGTCACAATACGACAACGTTCCTTTTTTAAACACACGATTACTAATAAACAAACCTATTCGTACATTCATCCATACATACAATTGCTCGCGAATAATCTATTCCAGCCCACTCGTGCACTAAAAAGCGTCTCTTGCTAACAACAAAGAAATCAACATTGCGCATCAACAACTGTACAAATACAACAACCGATTTGGTTAGCACTCAAATGCATTTGTAGTATAACCAGCAACAAAAACTCTTGAATTAGCCTTAGGTGTATGCTAGTATGTGCAGGTATGTATGTATGTATGGCAGGTGGTGAATCATACGAAGACGCGAAAAATTTTACTGACTCGGTAATGATTTCGTTCTGCTACGAATAGCCAACGATTGTGTGCGTGCACTTGCGAGAGATCTGCGTGCAGTTATGTGAATAAAAGTAGCAGCACGTTTCAAGCATTAAACGGTTCGAAGTTTTTCTTCTAGACAACATTTCCAAAGTACTTCTGTCCTGGATCTATTAAGCAGACTTGTAAGATCTGTATACCGTTTTGGACCCCAAAAGGTTCTAGCTTTCGGCAATTCATCAGTCTTATCATTGTAATCGATGTTGCTACTTCCGGAAACCGAGACAAGAGAGACAGTAGTTGATTGAGACGCTGAGTTCCAGTCCATTTTACATTTTTTAACCAGTGTAGATTTGGTAAATGGTATTACGAAGATGGGCCGCCTGGCTGTCAGAATATATTTTCGCTGTTTTTGCACCCGACTTTATTACCTACGATTTTACAAGCTTTAATGATTCCTACAACTTGCGCTTGGAAGATGCTTGTATCCGTTTCTAATCGTAGTAGTCCGGGCCTCTATATAGAGGTAGCCTCATTATCGGCCACTCGATTTCTTCTCCATTCTCATCTAGATAGAGATTGTCTACCATATAGTCTGCCGTCCTTCCTAATTTATTTATTTATTCATGTATTTACATACCATTAATGATCAACCCATGCCTGAAGTGTCTAGGCCTCAAAAAGCTACTAAAAACTCTCTCAGTTTAACGTCCGATTTCACATCCATTTATTTCAGTGTAATATGCTCTGTAGCCTTTCTGTCTACGAATTTCGACATTGAAGTTTGCTGTCCCGCGCAACTCCGAATATCTTGTCACCCAGCGTCTTTAGTTTGAATTGTAGTAATTTGTTTTTATTTGTAAATATGTAGAATAATTTCTGTTGCCTGGGTTTACATTTAGACCGCTTCTCGTAGTCCAAGCATGTGACCTATTTCTAGATATGTATGTATTTTCATATGGCTAGGTCGATTCTTTTTTTTAATAGTCGTATGGTCTTTTCGCATCTGAAACGAGATTTAAGCCTGTCCGTTTTTAAATGAAAAAATTATCCTTTCACAAAATTAATTATTTTTAACCTTTTCTTAAAATTTTTGCATTACAAAATGACTAACGTTTAGTTTATAAAATTTGTTTTTTTTTTTATTTATCCATAGTATTTTTTGCAAATAGTATATCTATATTGTAAAACTGATAGAATTAAAACTATAATATGACCGAGAAGCATATTTGATATTTATAAAAAAAGACTTGTATGGAATTTCTTTCAAGTTTGGTCTTCCATTCTAAACTCGTTGTGAAATATCCAAAACTTAACCGAGCGATCAGCTGTTAAAAGATACGACAAATATACTCCAGTGCTGTCGAAATAAGATGCGCTTAGCGAACAGTTCTCAAGAAAATTATAAAAAATCGCCTCAGAAACTTTAAATGCACTGAAATTCACTAATAATAATAATAATAATAATAATAGATTGGCGCTTACACATATGTTAGTTTTTGGCCGAGCTTCTCCTCCGACTTGTGGCGTGCACCTTGATATTGTCACACAAAGCGGAGGGACCTACAGTTTTACGCCGACTCCGAACGGCGATTGTATTTTTATGAGAAGCTGTTTTTCATGGCAGAAATACACGGAGGTTTGCCATTGCCTGCCGACGGACGACCGCTGTTAAGAAAAAACCTTTTTTCTGTAGAAAAAACCTTTTTCACTAATACTTTCACAAAAATCATTGTATCGCAACACCAACTGTGGCAAAGTTTGAAAGATCCAATAGTTTTTTCTGTGCAAACATTTAAGCGATTTCATATGTAAATGTATGTACATATGTATGTGGCCAGGCTTGACCATAAGTTTCTGCATATGACTTCAGATCAGGGACCGAATATAACAGTTAAATTTAATATTTATAGTTTCGTTCCTCAAATTTTCTGGATAAAACCTGTAAAACTGTCAGAAAGCAAAATTACTCTCAGAGAAAGAGAGAAAAACCAAAAAGTACGATAAAAACTGCCAAACCGACAGCTAAATTGGCGACCTGCTAAATTATACGCAAATATACCGTCAAATTAACAAAAATACTTACAAAACTTGATATATCTTCGCTACGATATATTTAATAAGGTAAAAATGCAGATGTACTTTTGTTTTGCTTATTCAACTTTCAAATCTTTGGAACAGCTGATGGGTTGACACTTTACAAGATTTGACCAGGTATATTTTCTTCGGGTAAAATCTTGCAACTTCTGACTAAGAGAGGACCGATTTTGCTCTCCCAGTTTTCCCCTACTTTTATTTTAAAAATTCATACAATAAAATATATAAAAATTCATACAATAAAATATATTTATAAATTCATACAATAAAATATATTTATAAATTCATACAATAAAATATAAATACAAGACTCGTGGCACTGGTTTCGAGGCCTTCGGCCAAGGGACAGAGAACCGAGTACGGGAACGCTTTCTGCAACTCCTTGCATGTTAGGGAACGCAGCTTATTTTATTATCTTTTCGTTCAAATTTAATCGTTGTTTCGTGATTTATTTTTTCCCGATCTAAATCTTTTGTGATCTAAAATATATAATCTGCAAATAACGGTTAAAATATGATAAAAAGATATATATATATATTTATATATACATATATTAAAAAACTTTCCAATGATCTAAAAATAAAAATCTTGATATTTAACACTTATTTTCGGCCCCTGTATGCCGCTTGGTTCGCCCACACTGGCAACAAATAAAAAAAAAATAAATTTGGTATGACATGAAGCTGCTATTTTTCTAAACCCAACTGTATGGCAAAACGCATATTACTAACAAAAGACCAGCGCAACAAACGCAATAACTGCTGCAGAGCCAAACACGTAAACGATTGTTAACCATTCAAAGTATTCTGATTAAGCAAACGGAACAGTTCGAGTGTTACAGTGGCGGTAGCAGCAAATAAAGTAATACAAAAAAAAAAAACTAAATAAGTATGTGCATACTTATAGTAATGTATATACGTATAAAAATATGATTGTATGTTTAATATTTCAAATTTGAATTTGTTTAGTGCTGAGTAGGTATACATTTTTTGTCTACTTTATGTGTGGCCAAACATTGGGTAATAAATAATCACAACAACTATACATAGCAATATTAACTGTGTTAAATACATATGTGCTCAATGCAAACAGAGAAAGATAATGCAAAAATAAGTCACAAAGGTAAACGTGAATATGTATTAAAAGGCAGTACAAAAAAAAAAAACAAAAAAAACAACTTCAGTATGAGTGCGTGAGGTGGACTTGAATGCGTTGTTTGCCCCTTAAAAAAAGGGTTTGCATCTTTCGAAATGAAAAAAATAAAAATAAAAAATTGGCTTTCCATCAGCTCTGAAAGAGTCAAGTGAAATACAGAAAAAGCTACTTGCTCTACGGTACATAATATGTATATCATATAATCAAAAAAAGTGTAAATGTGTGGAAAAGTGTTCCAAAAGTCAGCGACAAACAAACCACTCTACGAAAAATATTTGCGAAATGTGCAAAAGTTATACATAAGTGCTTTAAAAATCTAAACTACATAGTACATACATACATATGTCTGTATGTATATGTAGGTATGAATTTATGTGTGCATACACAACTCACCAGAAAAAAAAAGTCATTTTCCTTTTCTTCAACGACGTCAATTTGTATTTCTTAGGTTTTACTTTGTGTTTGCATTTAATTTATTTACATATTTCTTCTCTCTATTTGGTCTATAAAAAGACACCATTCCATTGTTTGGGCCACACTTTTATTATTTCTTATCTAAGTGAAAGTACGTTGGCCAAGTTCAAGGATACGCACGTAGAGCGCGCGATAGAACAACAACAGTGGCAATAGCAACAGCGGCAGCAACTAAAAAAAAAAAAAAAACAAAACAACAAAAACGAATAAGTGCACATTGGTGAAAGATTTTCTCACCATAACGAAAGCAACAACAACAAATAGCAAATACATTAACTTCATTACTGAACGCAACAAGAGCGCACTTGGAATTTTCACCGGACAGTGAACCAAAAACAACCTAAAATCAATTTTCACCCTCCCCCAGCCACCTACATATGTACGTCAGCACCGACAACCCCTTGAAAATACAGAGTTGAAAACAACAACACTTAAGTGCATATACACTTACAAAAATTTGTTGCTTTTGTATACATATGTACGTTTGTTAAAACTGTTTGCGAATTTAGCTCGCGTCAAATAACTGTGCTTTTTTAATACATACTTAGTATTATGTAGTAGTCAGCCTTCTCGGTTGATTGTGTGTGCGCGCGCGTTTGTTTTGCATTGCCCACGTGGGCGGGAGGCCAAACAATACTTAACACAGGATCATTCAACTTACACATTACACAGCAGCAGCAGCAGCAGCAGCAGTAAAAAAATAAACACATTTTCAACAAGTAGATATTTTATTCCTTTGGAGGAATTAACTCACACAAACAACGCACACACACTCTTTCGCATTTCCAACCCCGCCCAAGAGTGCCGTCATTGCCACCGGTGCAGTTGGCAATCAGCCGTCTTCGCTTTGCAAACAAAACAAAAAAAAACAACAAACTTAAACACTGTTGGAGGTCAGCTGCTGCGGAGGAGCAAGTAAATTGCGTCGCAAAATTTTCTCTCACCCGATCGCTGAGACGTTGCACATATATAGAAAACGCGAAAAAAGCCCGAAAAAGGTGAGTGAACGACATGTCTCTGTAGAATGTCTGTAACTGCGAATTTAGCAGTGTAGTCATTTACATTAGGGTGCAACACT
>NW_023458558.1:55210591-55211653 GCF_013731165.1 Rhagoletis pomonella
ACTAAAGTAGTATCGATTTTGGGTATTAGGTGAAAAGAAAATTAATTATAATTTTTTGAGTCTGTGTAGAGTAATCAGAACTTTGCCCCCTGTGCGACACGCCTTAACGGTCTCCAATCGGAACCAAAATTTATATGTGATATTTGTGATCGTTTTGTTTCCGATTGAGGGGGCGAGACTGAAAAAAATATTGTTCATTTGATTTTTAAGGACCACCCCAATGTACATACGTTATATGCATATAAGTACGTTTTGAGTTGGTTTTGGTTCATTTGCTGGGCATTGTGTTTTCGGTGAAAATCTGTAATGAAATTAACATGGAACAAGTGCCGGCTGAAGTGATCAATACCTCGTTAGGTATATCGTCAGTAGTAACGGCGCAAGCTCAAAAGACGCGTAAAAAATTGCAGCTAAGAAATGTACAAATGTACCAACCCGGTGATACTGTCTTAAAAATGTATGCAACTAAAAAAAAATCGTAAAAATTTCGACTTTTTAATTAGATTCTGAGCATGCAGTTTTGTAGCCCACTGAATTCTAGTAGAATAAACTACAAGTTTAAAATGGTTAAAAAATACGGTTGATTAAAAAAGCTCGAAATTTGTACGAAAGTTCGTCCAGGTCAACACGAAGCCGCTGGACTGATCCTTTTTATTTAATATTTACAATGATTTTCAAGTTGATTATTTTTTTTGTTATTTTTTTATAAATATAAACTTTCGAACCTTATACAGAACTTAAAAATATTCAACGAATTTTCGTCTAAATTTTTGACCTTTTTAATGGTTAGAAAAATTTTGAGTATGCAGATAGATCGGTTTTTTAATTCTAATGAAATAAGTGACAGTTTTAAGCGGCTAAAAAATCGCATTGCAAATTTTGCGGTTTTATGCATGTACGCATTTTATTCTACAACAATAAAAAAACAAACAAACAATAAAAAATCATTAAAAATCCACATGATCTCTTAACCGCTTAAAATTTGCTCTTGTTTTACTAGAATTAAAAAACCGATTGTTTAGGCGCGTCTGCTAACACCAGGCGCCTAAATACATGCTATGT
>NW_023458558.1:55211663-55213173 GCF_013731165.1 Rhagoletis pomonella
TTGGCCACAGTGCCTACCCACTACTTTTTGGTCCAATAAATATTTTTTTATATACATACATGCAAACATACTGGTCTCCCCTCTCACTGAGTTATTCACCGATCTAGCTGCGTACTCAAAATGTTTCTAAAAATTCAAATAAAATAGGTCAAGATTTAGACGAAAATTCGTTGAATGTTGCCAAGTTCTGTACAAAGTTTGAAAGTTTGACTTATGTTTTAATTAAAGCGTGAACCATATTTTTATAAAAAAAATAACAAAAAAATTTTAACTTGAAAAACATTATAAATTTTAAACAAAAAACACCATGCACTCAATTTAGATTGCCAGTGTATGTATTCAAATTACCTAATTCCTATAATTCAATTTGAAATTGAATTTCCACAAACACGTGGAAACCTTGCTATACATATTTAGCTCAGAAATAAAGTATTTTCAAGACTCTTTCGATTATTAGCTATATTTTAATTACTTATAATATAATTGCATTTGAATTTAGTTTTAAAACAGGTCGCAACCCTCTTCAAATACCTCGAATTCTACATGTTTAAGCGGAAAGTTTCTAAACACTCTTACGTTTGACACCTTAACTTGATTAAAATTAATTCAAATTCGACTTTTAAAATAGGTGGCAACGCTATTAAAATACTTTCTAACTAAAATTTTATAAAACCATTTTCGTCTGATACCCATAGTTTTATACATATTACAAATACCTAAATCCCTTAATCCACTAGCATGCATTTTTCAAACAGGTGGCAACCCTCCTAAATGTAGGTTAGAACTATAACTCTTTAGAAACATTTCCTCGAAATCCATATTGTAGTAATTCATTTACTTTAATTGAATTTAATTTTAAAACTGGTGGCATCCCTTGTAAAACACATCAATAATATTTAAATGCGCAATCTTAAGGTTTCTTAACAATCTTTGATTTGACATGCATATTTTAATTTATCAGATACCTTGCGAATAATTTATTTAAATTTGACTTTTCAAATAGGTGGCAACTCTTTTACAAATATTTTCAACCCACAACTTGTTTAAGCCTCCTGGTATCTATTTTTTAATATAATTTTTAAATAAATAATGCCCTTAATTCAAGTTGAATTTGATTTTATAAGCAGGTGGCAAGTTAATTGATTCAAACTTCAGGCCCAGATCAAGCCTTAATGGAAAGTATCATTATTGAAAAACGAGTAATATACCCAGTACCAGAATTGTTTAACTGATTGTGAGGGCAAGATTCTTTTTTCTACGAATTCAACACCAGAAAACTTAGTTTTTTACGATAATTTCTCACAGTGAGGTCTTGTTTTGGTGCTATCAAAAGAGTCCTAGTTGAGGACAATCAGTGTGCCTCAATAAAGAATTTAAAGCTGATATAATTTTTCTACTTTAAGAAACACATACATATATGTACATTGGTATGTAGAGTACATAAATATAATTCAACACACCGTTCCACCATGGAATTTATAGCGCAAACATATTTAAATTGTCATTCGCA
>NW_023458558.1:55213273-55214451 GCF_013731165.1 Rhagoletis pomonella
TGCACCCTAATGTACATATAGATAAATATGGATGTATGTATGTATATTGGACATTTGTTATGTATGTACGCATCAGCCGCTACCCACGCGTTATTCATTGTTACCATACCATTATCCATAAATAAGTATGTACGGTTATGAATGTAACCATACAGTTCATCACAGAAAGAAGTATCATCTTTCTAATTGAATGCACTAGCAGATATGTATTAAAATAGAGAATTTTGATTTTAGAGTGCTAAAATTTGTTTTTGAAGACAGTTTGGTTTAATTTCAATATTAATATGTATACATTGTACATACATTAGGGTGTGTCACAAACAACTTCATAGATTTTTTGAGCCCTCCATCCTAAAACTTTTTTATTGCATAACTTATTGAGGTGCTTAGGGATGATTTATGTATTTAGTTAGGTAACTTTCGGCAGTTTTTTTCCGGCAACGTTAAACCACTCGGAAGTTTGATCTTCCTTACAAGTGAGAGAATTAAAAAATGTAACAACAAGAGTTTACAGGGTGTGTATCGCTCCGCGGTTAGCGTTGCTGGCTTTGCACATCGATGATGCGGGTTCGATTCCTGCTGAAGTATAGAAAAAGAAGTCTGATGAAAGATGTGGTGATCTCCGAAATAGCAGCTATAATTTCTACCGCTTAGACTTTGTTGCTTTTCCCATTTTCCGCCACTTTGAATTTTAAGAATTTGATCCAGAATCGTAATCAATGATCTTTAAAACTTATATTATGAAAATCATAGAACTCCAATGACACCTTCACATTTTGATAAATTTTTTTTCGACCAGTGCAGCGTTGGGAAATCACAATTTTTTGACGTTTTCTTTTATTTTTTAATACTCATTTGCTTTTCATTTAAATCAACAGCTGGTTTTGGGTTTTGCAGTGTTAAAAAGAAAAAGCTCTAGGACTGAATTTGAAAAAATTTCAAAAACCGATTCTATGCAGGAGTTCAAAGTTGCCATCTAAAAATAAAAATGTGATCTTCCAAATTGTCAGTGATTTGTATTGTATCAGGAACTAGATGCATGCCAAATCTTTCATTCATTCAAATTATTACCACTAAGTAAGTATTAGGCCAACTGTATAAAATGCTTTTAATCCATTTTCATATATTTCTGATGATTTAGGCCCCAATTTTAGAAAAAGCATGAAAACTTGTGTCTA
>NW_023458558.1:55214551-55215710 GCF_013731165.1 Rhagoletis pomonella
CTGGAAAACCCGCAAATTTTTTGGTGATGCACCCTAATGTACATATAAATATGCACGTATGTATGTATATTGGACATTTGTTATGTATGTACGTATCAGCCGCTGCCCACGCGTTATTCATTGTTACCATACCATTATCCATAAATAAGTATGTACGGTTATGAATGTAACCACACAGTTCATCACAGAAAGAAGTATCATCTTTCTAATTGAATGCACTAGCAGATATTACAATACAGAATTTTGATTTTAGAGTGCTAAAATTTGTTTTTGAAGACAGTTTGGTTTAATTTCAATATTAATATGTATACATTGTACATACATTAGGGTGTGTCACAAACAACTTCATAGATTTTTTGAGCCCTCCATCCTAAAACTTTTTTATTGCATAACATATTGAGGTGCTTAGGGATGATTTATGTATTTAGTTAGGTAACTTTCGGCAGTTTTTTTCCGGCAATGTTAAACCACTCCTTACAAGTGAGAGAATTAAAAAATGTAACAACAAGAGTTTACAGGCTGTGTATAGCTCAGCGGTTAGCGTTGCTGGCTTTGCACATCGATGATGCGGGTTCGATTCCTGCTGAAGTATAGAAAAAGAAGTCTGATGAAAGATGTGGTGATCTCCGAAATAGCAGCTATAATTTCTACCGCTTAGACTTTGTTGCTTTTCCCATTTTCCGCCACTTTGAATTTTAAGAATTTGCTTCCAGAATCGTAATCAATGATCTTTAAAACTTATATTATGAAAATCATAGAACTCCAATGACACCTTCACATTTTGGTAAATTTTTTTTCGAATTTTTTGACGTTTTCTTTTATTTTTTAATACTCATTTGCTTTTCATTTAAATGAACAGCTGGTTTTGGGTTTTGCAGTGTTAAAAAGAAAAAGCTCTAAGACTGAATTTGAAAAAATATCAAAAACCGATTCTATGCAGGAGTTCAAAGTTGCCATCTAAAAATAAAACTGTGATCTTCCAAATTGTCAGTGATTCGTATTGTATCAGGAACTAGATGCATGCCAAATCTATCATTCATTCAAATTATTGCCACCCACTAAGTATTAGGCCAACTGTATAAAATGCTTCTAATCCATTTTCATATATTCCCGATGATTTAGGCCCCAATTTTAGAAAAAGCATGAAAACTTGTGTCTA
>NW_023458558.1:55215810-55218602 GCF_013731165.1 Rhagoletis pomonella
CAACATAATCTTTAAATTTAGGGGCGGACATTAGCAACTTTTTTTTTCGACCCAGTCTAACAAATATATTACACGCATTTCATCGGTTATTGAATCCACAAGCTCAATATTCATGGCGTAAAGTGAAGTAAGTTTATTTAAACAGAAAAAACTTGAAATCACGATGCATGTAGTTCAAGATTGTCGGAGTGAAATCTCCAAAAATGAGATAATATTAGGCGCGCATGTGTAATTCGGCTTAAGAGTTTTTTTTCTATTTGTTTAACAGAAAAATTGTTCATACAAAAAAAGGGGAATTTGGTTACGAACAGAATGATATATTGCTCTTATCCGTGCGACAAACAGCAGCCGAGATATTTGCAAAAATGTGAAGAAAAACGTTTTTTTGCATAACTTTGCAAAAAACATTCGCACAGCACTGCAAATTTAGATTTAACTTCTTTTTATAACCCCCTATTCAATTCTATTCATAACTAAATTCGTGCATGGTATTGCAAACTGAGGCCCTTTTTCACGACGATTCGAGTGGACTATAAGCAGCATTTGTGCTACTGAGTTAAGCGAACATTCCAAAAGCTGGTTTTGTTTTTATGAAAAAAAAACTACACATGCAAATACTTTTGACACTTTGGATTTTTTTTAAATTATAGATACAGGGTGTAGGACACAACCCGTCCAAACACTCTAAAATGGAGGGAAATGTTTTTTTTTATTGAAACACGCAAGAATATGACTTACCAAATCATGGATGCTCTATCTTTTGGTGGCATTATCGACTTCCGGTTTCGGCCGGAAGTGGGTTAAACAGACTGAAAGTATATTTTTTTAAATTAGACATACATGTTTTTACTACTGATTCGGATTCTGCGGATAAAAATACGTAACTTTTGTTTGAAAATATTTTCTCGAAAGTTCTATTTCAACCTCTAAATGACCTTCGAACTTCAACTCGTCCTGGACTTTTAAATGTTTTTATTGGAAAACGAAAAAATATGAATCACCAAGTCGGGGATGCTCTATCTTTTGTAGGTCATATTTTTTCATTTTTCAATAAAAAACATTTCCATCCATTTTAGAGGTGGTGTTCTTGGGCACCCTGTATATACAGCAATATGCCTTGGGTTTGTTCACAAACTCACATTACAAAATTTCCTATTTTGGAGAAAATTTGCTGATTTTTTCTACACTTTGTATAGATTTTGTAATGGTTGTGGCTATTGTATGAAAAATATTTTTATAAAAAATTATCAAAAAAATGTTTTACTGTATGATTATTTATGATATAAAATGCGACCTGTGGCCAATAAATTACGGGCAGATGTTTATATTTTCAAGTATATCCGTTTTTTTTTTTAATTAAAAAAAAAAACAATATATAATTCAATAACATAAACCATATAAATGGAAGCTTTAAACGTTGTGCGAGATTCGCGAAAATTCGACAAATTTCAACAAAATTTTATCAAAATTTCAAACTTTTTGCATTTTCTTCCATGTAAATAAGTTGTCGAGCATACTTTGTATGGAAGCAAATTCACAACACACAACAAAAAAAATATCTGCATTTTAAAATATAGACATTTTTTTACATATGGCATTTGTTGAATTTTCGAATTTTCACAAAGTATGAAGCTTTGATTTATGAACTTGAAAATATACACATATTAGTACCGTTCGTAATTCACTAGCCATATATTTGGGGTATTCGCAACGGTGTCGTGAGTGCCGTATCGTAAAATGTCGTAAACTTTATAAGCTTAAATAAATGATTAGAGTACTTGAAACCCAAACCAACTATTTTGTAACTCTGTGGAAATGCATAATATGACTTATGGTACCTTGTAAATTCAGAAACACATCCAGCTCCGAAGCCGGCATACGACAGTTACGACACCGTTGTGAATACCGCCAATGTATGTATATAAGATTTTGCGTTTGCTATTTCAACCACTTTGGCGGCCGCTGTGGTATAGTGGTTAGCAGTGCTTGTTACCATTCTGCAGGGTCTGGGTTCAAGCCCGGTTCAACCCAACATCAAAAAATTCAAAAAATATTAAAAGTTGCTTTCTAATAGCGGTTGCCCTTTGGCCGGCCAGAGCAAAATTCTGAGTGTATTTCTGCCATACAAAATACAATCGCTGCTTGGAGTCGGCGTAAAACTGTAGGTCCCTCCTCTTTGTGTTGCAACATCAAGGCGCACGCTGCAAATCGGAGGAGAAGCTCGGCTAAACACTAACTATATGTGCGCTAATATATTTCAACTACTTTGGCTTTCTTTATACAGTTTGGTAGTTCATCGATGCTTTTATTATATTCTTTAATTCCTCTGCTTTATTTTGGCTTATTCTATTCTCTTTTGCTTTGACAACTGAACTCGATAACTTTCTGATTAAACTTATTGACGGCAATGATTTGATGGTAATTTTAATGGTAAACGTATTACAAATGATGCTGCGGTAGGAACGCACTTTTGAAAAGTTATGTTGATTCGGAATACATAATTTTAAACACGATTTAATAAGTGGAAAGATCTTTTACACCAAAAGCAAAAAATTAGGTGTTCAAAAATTTAAATAAAACATTTAGCATTTCTTCGCTTTCTCTCTCAATTCACCATCACCGTTAAGTACTGATTTCTTAAGAGAATTTCATAATTTGCTATGGACAATGGTTTTTAATTTTCGGCATAGCTGCATTTTTTACTTAAGTGCACCAAATGATATACAGCTAACCGAAGACCGCAGAATAGGTAATACAATTTGTCATATTTGCTATTCCCCATAGTGCAATAC
>NW_023458558.1:55218702-55241940 GCF_013731165.1 Rhagoletis pomonella
GATGATTTAGGCCCCAATTTTAGAAAAAGCATGAAAACTTGTGTCTAATTACCCGAATCTTGTCCGAATTGTCTACGTAAGATTAACCGCCAACTCAGTATCAGTATAACCCAACTAAAACCACCAGAGGCACTTATTTCAAGATTGTAAAACTTTTTTTTTTATTATTTCACTACTTCAGCAACTCAGTATTCATTCTAAGAGTAAGCTTTCAAAATGTCAATTTTTCAAGCGCAAAACCATGTAACTAATTCGGGAGTAGCATACGTTATAAAATGAATAGAAAGGAAGGAGAGGTTTGATGTTCTTATGGACAATGATAGGTCGCGGCTACAAATCTCTTTTCCACAGAAAGAAGGAATTGCAAATTAGAATTTTGGCTGACAAAAAATATTCACACCAGGTTTTTTTTTTGTCTAGAAACTTACTTTTGTGCCATACTGTATATACGATAACGTTATATATGTAGGTATGTATTATACTTCACCGCCCACTAAAAACATTCAAACTCATCTCATCTCTGATTTATTGGCAGTCATCGATTTACTTTTTATGCTCGCATCATTGCTATTGTAGAAGTTTTCTTTTTTAATGAATGAAAGGTAGAAAGTAACAACAAAATATATACACACAAACATATAATCGTTCATTAACTAAAAGACGGTCACTACTCTAAAAACGAGATTTTTCTTTAGAACGCGCTTACAGTTCTAAATTTGATCCCTACTTAAATGTAGAAACACACAATATGAAGCGTGTTACTTGATATAAGTATCAAGCAATTATGTACGATTTACTCAAAAAAGTCGTTTTTTAGTTATGACAGTCTTTTAGTAAATGAACGATACTTATGTATGTATTTTTCCTTTTGTTGATATTCCATCCACTTCATTAATTTTCCGAATCTTTCTCTGAATGAAATGCAAACGAAAAAGTGTGTCATATGCGCAGATACTGAACAAATTAGCTTGTATTCACAGAAATGTTTTTTCGCAAGAAAAATTTTATTTTTCAAAAATAATTGCTCAATTAAATAATCCTTGAATCGGTGATCAAAATGACCTTGATATTTTTTCGCATGCATTCGCAAAAATTACATGTTTTTCATAAATATAGCAATTTATAGTATTTTCCAAAGTAAGTAATTTGGCTACAGAAAACTCATTTGCATCAAATTTTTTTTAGCGCACCGAATTAGTATTATTTTGCTGGTAGCATGAATTATTGAGAAATGAATTTTATTAAAATTTGGCTCTAGATAAAAATCAAAATATGTATGTATGTAAACTTTTTCCAGAAAATGTAATGCAATTATGTATACCCATACATATATAGTTACCTTAATTCACAAAGGCCGTAAACAACAAATTTTTTATTTTACAGGAGAAGCAAAAAACACGTTTAAATAGAATCAAAACCAGGGCTTTTTAAAAACTGGCATATAACTTCGTGGTTTTTGGTACTAAAACTTAAAAATTTTTATTGAAGGTGTGCTTTAACAATACCTCCTACCCAAAATCTGTGAAAACGCAGTTTCGAAAAAAGTGTTGGTTAGGGCCTTTGTGAATTAAGGTAACAGTATCGGTCATATGAATAGCATCCTCATTTCAAAGTGATATTATTTGCCACTCATGTTTATTTATTTCTTTTTAACAAGTTTCAATTTAAAATTTATATATAATATATATATATTATACAAACCTAAGTTGAAATCTTTGTAGAAAATTACACAAAAATTCAACAAATTTGCACCCAAACTTCAGACTTCATTCTCAGAAGTGTTAGAGCTTTTTTTGAGTATACAGTTTTATAGCCCTTTCAATTTTAATCTAAAACTGTGCAAGTTTTAAGTGGCTAAAAATTACCGTTGATTTTTTAGATTGTTTTTCGCCGAAGGAGTTCCGGGTTTCTATCATATAAAAATAATCGATTCGCTGACCCCAAAAAACATGTCAGGTTCGAGGTCATTTGAGGGTCAAATACGACAAAAAAATTTATTCAATAAAAATAAAAAATAAATGTTTTTGTTTTTGTTGTCGCTAAATCCGAATATGGGGCTCCCTTGATTCTTCAAGGCCATCTTGATGTCATGCCAAGGTCATCCCATGGTCTAAATCAGAAGAATTGTATTGAATTTTCAGGTTTATTCAATGAATTTTTCCTTACCTGACATTCCAATTACATCGAACCTGACGGAGGCTAATAGACCTCGCATTCGGGACGTCGAATAACATAGGGATATAGAGGGTTGGTTTAATATGCAGAAACTTTTTTTTTAACCTGGGTAATTAAACATAAGTTATGTATGTGTGTAGATCTTCTTCCTCAACTATGGAAAATCAGTTTCGACAAAGTGTCGCGGTTTTCGACTGACATATGTGGTATCTCTATCACAGGATTTTCATTCCCTTCTTACCTCGAAAACAAGATTTTATTACGTTGTATACATATGTATTTGACATGTTGCCGGAAATGTTTTTTTATTAGCTTCTATAAAATTCGAGTTTGTCAATTATAGCCTTTTACCTGGTATAATTTTATTTTTTATTATTATTTTGGCATAAAATAAGAAAGTTATGAAATGTTTGGGAAATTATGATGGGATGCTGCAGCTCTCTAGTCCCTTTATCAAACCCCACCAAAATCAGTGCGAACATTGCTTAGAATCTCACTAAGAAATCCGTTGAAAATTTTTGAAATCAGGCAAGGACCTTCGATAAATTAGTAACTACTTAAGCTAAATCACTCAAAATTTATATAGGCAATGACCTCTTATCAAAAAGTGATATCTACTAGAGACAATTTTTGGAAACCGACATACATATGTATGTGTTTATCGGTAACCGGTTTATCAATTTCTGCAAAACTTGGTATATAATAACTAATAATACTAATAATAACTGGCGCAAAAAAGCAATATGTTGAATATTTTTGAAATCGGACTAAAATAACGCCCACTTATCATATAGCGGTATATTTCACATAATTCAATGTATATCGCTAACCGATTTATCGATTTCGACAAAGCTTGGTCCAATTACTTCAATACATTACCATCCAAACAGCAGTCTACTGAATACTACCTATGCCAAAGTCTTGTAAAAGTTTTATCTATAATCCTTGACAGATCTCAAACGTTTCTGCGTTTCTTAATGCTTGGAACATTAAATTGTAAATTTTTTTTTGAAATTACATATTACATATATTTACATATATGAAACGGGTAGATAGGCTATCTTTCATAAAATCGACAGTTATGTAGCTGCCAAACGAAAGTTAACTCGGCACTAACCTAAGACTGTTTTCAACAGAATCATAGGCGGAAAACCCTAGCCAATGAGTTAATTGAATATGCAATACTCGTTATAATTTTACAAAACGAACCAGGAATTTAGTGTTTCAACTGTGTGGAAATAAGGCTGTTTTAAAATAGAAGCTGTCATAGCGTTCTCCAATAGAGTTTGGTAAGGTGCACCTTGCTATTACGGGCACAGATTACCAAATATTCTAGGTTAAGTTGGGATAGTTCTAACTAAAAGTTCACTTGAAATTGGCATACGCCAATTTTGTTTCCCAGGAGAAAATTTCAACAGACCTACATGTCCTTACGTTGTTTAAAAGTTCCCTGATATTTTTGGTGTTTTTCAGTGGAGATTGACTATGTGAAAGCGAGATATTGTGGGGATCTTCATAATTCTCAAACGCCTATCCAGACAATCCTTACCGGGGTAAGCGCCTTGACAATGAAGAACGAGTTTTGATGGAGCTATGTCGGTCATGCTTGCCATCTTCACCTCCCTTTTCCTACAGTCAATTGCATATATACAACTCAGCATGGAATAGATGCAGTAATATTGGAGTCTCTACGCCTCTACCAAAGATAGCTTCTGAGGGTAAACGCCAAGTCCGGTTGCCACGTCCATTTTGTAGACATCTGTCAAGAACGGAATATGGTCTTCTCTCAGACAGATATGAAGTTCCCAGTACTCCTGTCGGGAAAGTGAGTTTCGAAGTTGCGCTCAATGGTCTTATAATTATAACTTTTTTACTCCCATCCGACTCGGTCCAGATTGGAAACATATCACTTGTCCATTGTTTGCCACGTTGTAGAACTCCACAGTTTGAGTACGCTTTTAAATGAAGCACTTTTCATCCAGTTAGAAATAGGTGGAATGGTGGAATATCTAGAAATATTTCCATGAAAATTTAGAGACCAGAATAACCCCCCAAATTTAGACTTCTATTGTCTATCTTATATAGCTTCGTGATAGTTCAGGTCGTCACATTCTACCCACCTTTCCAGAATAATAATATAAGTATAAAAATTTAAGTACATAAACTAGGAATAATGACACCGAATCTGTGGTATTTTATTTCACACCATTCTGAAGTCACTCCAATATTCAATTCTATTAAAGTCCTTAACTATGCCCTATACATATTTACATACTTAGGCATCCAAGTGATCATTTTTTGCGCAGAGGACGGGACACTTTTACACTCACTCAATTAGGTATACCATAACTCAATTAATCAACCAGAATTATGTCTCATAAATCACATCATTTGTAAGAACATTAAAACATCCTTCACACATCATACTGCATTGCATTTGCAAAGAAATTATTTTCATTTACATCTTAATCATGTGAATATCTACTACATACAATTAGCGTATTTAAATGATTTCCTCTGATTCGTTTCAGAATATTCTGCCAGAGTTCGACTGTGTGGGACGAACAACAGAACAGGCGCGTTGATCTAAAAGCATTCCTCAATAGAGAAACAACTGCAGTAATATTCAGAAACAATTAAAAGCTGCGACAAACGAATCGGGAAAGACTTGAACAAACAACTAAGAGCGTAAAATAATAAATATTTCATTCTCGCCAGAAAGCAAAATAAAACTAAATCAAACGAGAAAAACCAAAACACCAACGCACAAAGTAACCTCAAACTCAAGGCGATCGCAGCTTCGGCTGCATCAACGGCAGCGACGTCGTCGTCATTGAAGGCTAACTGTCGCTGTTAATAACTGACACTTAGCTGTCAACGGGGGTTGAGGGGTGCGGGCTATATGCGGGCGCAGGAGTGACACGCGCATAGTACTTAGAACTCATAATTTGAATAACTGGAATTGCAGATTTTCCAAACGGCACAAAATGATCTGCAACAAGAAATCGTACGCTATGAAAATGCTGCAAATAGCATTGGCCTTGAGTCTGCTGCATGTGGATCCGGATAATTATCTACAGCAGCGCTTACGAAATTGGGACTCACAGCTGGAGTTGCGCGATGGCGACGGTTGGGAGCTGGAAATGTTGCGCGCAGTACCAATGGTGGAGTATCCTTACGCTAATCGTAAGACCATGATGCCGCTCATAGAGGATCTAATACGCTACGATCGACAACACGATGCCACGCTGCCGCAATATAATGTCACAGCTTATATTTTAAACGTGCAGAACGATGGTGGCACAAATCAAACGGCCACTTTGCCGGAGTTGCAAACAACTGCGAGTAGTGCGGCTAATGCCGGCGGAAGCGTGAATGTGGCAGGAGCCACTGCGCTAGAGCAGGCAGCCAATGCTGCAGCGGCAGCTGCTGCGGCCAGCACGAACGCCACTAACATGGGACTGCCGGCTTCGGAGCTGGATGTGTTTCTGAATTCGGATAACTTTCAAGATCAGCGTTCGGTATGGGAGCAAAATTTAGCTGATTTGCGGGACTTTGGAGATCTTGCCATTAACAATCCATATGCCGGCTTGCCGCTCAAGGATGAACCGTACAATAATACTTATATTGACTTGAATTTGGATGCATTTCTTCCGACCATTGCAAGCGCTGCAACTGCAGCGGCTAATGCGGTAAAAAAAGAAGATGAGACAATTAGTGCTGGTGCTTTGAATGACACCTATCCAGAACCAGCAGATATTGCCAGCATTAAAACTGAGCAGTTCGATAAGGAAGAAGAAGAGGAAATTGCGCTGGAAAATGAAGTCGCTAGCTCTAGCTCCAGCAGTTCAACTTTGGCGTCCACTGTGCTGGCGATAAAGAAGGAACCGGAAGCCAGTGGCGACGATGGTGAGCAAACTGAAAGTGAGGAAGTGGATTTGAGTCCCTTTATTAGTCAAACGGAGCTGATCGAAGAGGTAAACATTCTATATTTACAAAATTCTATTGGCATTATTTAGTGTTGCGAATTTGTTGTTGGCCCAAATGATTTATGCACAATTTTGTTTGGGGACTGAAATGTATTTTTTAAAGATCTTTTCACTTGACTACAACTGATAAAATGAAATATTATAATCAATTGCATTCGTATTGCACTATGGGGAATAGCAAATATGACAAATTGTATTACCTATAATGCGGTCTTCGGTTAGCTGCATATAATTTGGTGCACTTTAGTAAAAAGTGCAGCTATGCCGAAAATTAAAAACCATTGTCCATAGCAAATGATTGCTGAATATTATGAAATTCTCTTAAGAAATCAGTACTTAACGGTGATGGTGAATTGAGAGAGAAAGCGAAGAAATGCTAAATGTTTTATTTACATTTTTCAACACCTAATTTTTTGCTTATTTAATCATGTTTAAAATTATGTATTCCGAATCAGCATAACTTTTTAAAAGTGCATTCCTACGGCAGCTTTATTTGTAATACGTAATGGCTAAACATTTACGAACCAAATTACTTAATTCTCCATACAAAGTTTTGGTTTATCTTATTTAGATGTTATTCAGAAACAATTACCATGAAAATTACCACCAAATCATTGCCATCCCTAAGTTTAATCAGAAAGTTTCCGAGTTCAGTTGTCAAAGCAAAAGAGAATAGAATAAGCCAAAATAAAGCAGAGGAAATAAAGAATATAATAAAAGCATCGAAGAACTATCAAACTGAATAAAGAAAGCCAAAGTAGTTGAAATAGATTAGCGCACATACATATGTTAGTGTTTAGCCGAGCTTCTTCTCCGATGCGCCCTTGATGTTGCAACACAAAGGAGAGGGACCTACAGTTTTACGCCGACTCCAAGCGGTGATTGTATTTTTATGAGAAACTTTTTCACTGCAGAAATACACTTGGAAGTTTGCTGTTGACTGTCGAGGGGCGACCGCTATTACAAAACAACTTTTATTCATTTATTTTTTGATGTTGGGTTGAACCGGGATTGAACCCAGGCCCTGCGGAATGGTAACACGCGCTGCTAACCACTACACCACAGCGGCCGTCAAAGTGGTTGAAATAGCAGACGCAAAATCTCATATACATACATTGGGGGTTATTCATAATGTGACCAACCGTACTTCTTTCGGAAGTACAGTACTTCTTTTTTCGGTTTTGTACTTCGAAGTACAGTCAAATGTACTTCTTTGCGATAGTTTGTACATCAACAGGGAGATTCTGTAACCAGTTATCGACAATTTTCTGATCGCTACCGCACCTTTTGACGCATGATATAAATGTTTTTGCGTCAAAAAGTGCGATAGCGATTCTAAAATTGTCGCTAACTGATTACAGAATCTTCCCCCAGGTCCTGTACTTCTCCGATCTTCTGGACGATCGTTACAATCCTATTTATGCGAACTGCGTGAGGACCGAGTACATCCCCAAGGCTTTGAGGGTAGTCAGTTTTGCGTTCATCCCGAAGGTTGGAAAAGGCTCTCATATTTCCCCTAGGGATTTTCTGTGGATATTGCAGGCAGAATTGTCGCAGCACGAACTGCTATTAGGCTAAGGGAAACCGGGTCCTTTTGTGGCATAAAAAAGGAAAAGAAGACGTTTCTCTGCTGCAGCAAATGTTTTTATAGGACACTTTAAAATACGTTACCACTCAAGGGCTAGTGATGGGGGTTCTGACCGGCTATTGCGCGATTAGTGTTCATGCGGTGAGACTAGGAATTTCGACTGATCCTTTTGTATCAGCTGTCAAGAGGAAGATGAAGTGGAATCATCTTCACACTTTCTTTTAGACTGTCCAACCTTCGCGAGGCCAAGATGGAAGTAGTTTCGCTCGCACTTCTGAACAAACGCTGTGCTCTCAGGGATCGTGGCGTCACGTGACATAAATTTCCATCGTTATATTTTTGTTAATATTACTTTTAAATGAATTTTTAACGCAAATAAAACATGTATTTTATGTCGAATATACTTTATATTTTGACTTTAGCGCAAATTCAGGGTAAATTTTTTGGAAGTCTATGATTTATTATGTTTCAACTACATACGCCAAATTCGAACCAAATCGGACCATAAATACGGTTTTTCGAAATATCTCGACCTTGGCGCCACCTAGGAAGACCATTTTACGCAAACATGATTCTACTTATATAGCTAGTATATATTTTAAAAAGCAGACAAATCGGCCCGTAAATACGTTAGATATAAGACTTTTATTTATTTTTGTCGTGGTGGACCTTCCGATGGAAACACCCATATATAATTTAAAAAAAATCCAAAGTGTCAAAAAGTATTTACATCTGAAGGTTTTTTTTTTTCATAAAAAGAAAACCAGCTTTTGGAATGTTCGCTTAACTCAGTAGCACAATGCTTATTGGACCTTGCAAAGGATGGACCGATGCTTCTCGAAAGAGAAAATTTGTATTTCAAATGGCTCACTATAATATTTAAAAACAGCGGAATATTTTTTTGACACTCGTAGAGACGCGAAGCAACAACAAAATGTGTACATACATACACGCAAATGTTGTTTTTGCTCCAATTTTATAGCGCTTGAAATTTTAATATAATAACGCGCAAATTTGAAGTATCTAAAATGTGCGTTGATATTTTGTATTTTTTTTTTGCGGTGGTCTTTTGTTGCTTGCACCATATAACGAGTGCAATTTATAAAAATTTGCGATTATTTTTTGTATTTTTTTTTTAAGAATTATCTATTTTTTGTTGTAAATTACTTACTTATCACGCGATGTGTGCTAATTAAATTTATTTAACACTTTTGGTGCAGTTGATTAACCTTTCAGTTTTGATATGAAGTCATTTGGTTGTACATGCACACGTACATACATAAATATCTAGGAATGTATATATTTTTTTGCTAAGCGTGAAATTTTCGCTATGATTTTGCCGAAATATTCTTTTTTTATTCTACATATATACGTATGTATGTAATTGTTGTTTTTCATTATTATTATATAATTTATTCCTCCAAAGTAATAGCAAAATCTTGCTATATTTTGTTGACAACTGCACGGCAAATTCTGTATATTTTATGATGGTTTGCGCGTTGAACAAAGAACAACAAATCGTTTTTACGCGGCAAAGCAAAATAGGAAGCAGCTGCAATCAGTTTTATTTGTGATCAATATTTATTCCTTTATTCTCATAACAAACACTCGCATTCACCTTGTTTGGTGGCTATGTATCCTTTTCCGGCTTTATAGCATGCTTTCGCCTTGAGTGGCTTTCATCGTAGAGATTATTTGAGAATTTTGTAAGCATTTAAAAATTTGGCTGTATGTTTCTACATATGTTTGTATGTATGCATACGAATTGGGAGGACAATAATGATTGCACCGAAAGATACGATCGGCCTAACATTTGACCTTAAGTTAAATTTTTTTCCAGCCGTTAAATTTTGTTGCGCTAGAAATTGTTATTTTATTCCAAGCCGACTTTTTGCGTCTAATAAAGAATGTAGAAGAATGTAATCAGAAAGAAGGCTGTAAATTTATAGATCGTACATATGCCTGTATGTATACTAGGGTGGTCCAAAAATGCATGAGAAAAAAAGTAAAGCCCGAATTTAAATGCTCTCACCCACTGGGATTGTTCTATATCGAAAAAATATGTCCCTGTCTTTTTATTTAATAATCGAAAAATATTTATGCTCAAAGCACTCGAAAGTTGTCCATATATTTTATATGGGGAAAAAACATTTTTCGTGGAAATGGTATAGAATTCTTTAAACTCAATATTTTTCGATTAGAAGACTCTGTTTCTCTTCATTAGATTTCCAAGAATAATACCAAATTGATAATTTTACCTTTTTTATACTAGCGATTTTATTTTTTATGGGTCCCTCCATTTAATTTTTTTTTTGGTTTTTAGGGGATCTATAGAAAACAGTTAATATTAAAAAATGGTTCAATAAACGCGTGGGATCGAAAAATATTGATTTTCAAGAATTCTATACCATTTCTACGAAAAATTGTTTTTGCCAATATAAAACATACGGAAAACTTTGCGCGCATTGAGCGACATGTAAATATTTTTTTAATTTCAAAAGAAAGAAACGGGTATATTTTTTTGGTATAGAACAAGGTGAGGGGGTGAGAGTATTAAAATTCCGGCTTTACCTTTTTTTGGACCACCGTAATGTAAAGTTTTTCAAATTTAATTAAATTTTCTCTTCGATATCATTTACCAAGCATTTGCACCATAAAAAAGTATTTTCTACATGTTTTACATTTTATCGAAGTTGCTAACTTTAGCATAATAATAAAGCCTTTATACCATTTCAAAATTCATTTTTCAAGAAATAAATCTACTTGAATTTTTGCGACACTTTTTCTCTAATTTAGCAATTGATATGTACATGTTTACTTTGCACTGCCGCCCTTAACTTTTATAACTCGTTTAGCCCTGTTAGTCGTTGAAACCAGACACTCGGGTAGTCGACTATTACATCGTCATCCCGTATTTTTGCTACCGTTTCTCCTATTTCAAACCAGGGTTGCGTGATTTAAAATCATTTTTCGGCACCAGTTGCTTCTACCAATCCATAGAAAATTACAAGCATATAAAATCCATGTCCGCAGTTAAGCATCACATACAAGCATATTCAACGTGTGCTAAAACGATTTTGTCATAGACTTTGAATTAAATGCAAAAATTTTCTAAATTAAATGCAATCAAATAAAAAAACACAAAAATTGCATTTGGGTCAACGCTAAAGATTTATTAAACTGAAGTTAAAAAAAAAAAATTACTTTGCTTTGCTTTGCCTCGCAGTCTTAACAAAATTGACGACGATTTTCTATTATAAAACGAATCTATTAAAATGTTTTTACTCTCTATTTGCATACATTTGCATTGAACTAAAAAAGAGAATATGAAAACGCAACGAAGACAAACGCGACAATATTCAGTTAAAAACGCGAAATTAAAATATAAACAAAAAATATACGTATATAAAATAAAAACAAAAGCAAACAAATTTATCTTCAAAGCGTTCGCCTTAACGCCACAAATCAAGAACATCCAGTCGTTTAGTCAGAGAATCAGTCAGATGCTGGGTGACGCTGCCGCAAACAGCTTTTATTTTTTGCCAATTTTCTGCTTTTGATTGTTGACGCGGCTGTTAAAAATGCTTGAGACATGCACGCAGATCAGCGAATGCTGCTGCTAAAGTGTAAATGCATACAGTTTTATATTTAAATATAATATTGAAAATGCATATCTACAAATATAGCATGTACATACATACATATGTATGTATGTATACAGTCAAACTGCTGTACAACGAACATCTGTATAACGAAGTCGTCTTCTCTCTATTGCGAATCAACTTTGAGAATTTTGCTTTTTCGTACTGCTTTTAGTGTATTTTTTTCTCCTTATAACGAATTTCCATATAGCGAATTTTTCTCTAAATCGCAAAATTTTTACAGTCTTCAGTAGAAATTTGAAGCATTTTCAGTCCCCATATAAAAAATTTATTAAAACCATTTTGCTTAATGCGTCCGCATGTAGTTTTTTTTTTTTTTTACAAAGGAAAGCATACTGCGTTCAGGGGAATCTCCAAATTCTGGAAATCGCAATTACTTTTGAATTAAGAAAAGGCTCCGCGTATAACACCTTCAGCGGAAAAAACCTATTGATCATAAAGACAGTTGAAAGGGGAGAAGTACCAAAAAAAGACATTGTTAAACAATACGGGGTTCCTGCCCGTAATTTATCATCAAGTTTGGAAAACAACGTGCCAAACACTGTCTTTGCTTCTCTTCATGTATTCGATTCTGATCACTTCAAATAAAAATGTTAAAGATCGCAACTTATTTTTTTCTATATGTGACCTGGTCTACGAAAAGGGAGCTTACGTGCGAAAACTAGTTTTCTGTGAAAAAGCTGTTAAAAGTGAAAAGCATCTCATCTTCCATCCGAATCAACCAAAAAGTGAAAATTTATTTTTTGATACCTAAGCCCCCTTTCCGTAGACCAGGTCACATATAACGAAACAATTTCCCGGTTTTCTGGGATTCGTTATAGAGAAGTTTGACTGTACATTATATGTATGTCAAGTATGTATTTGCGTTGCAGATAATCGGACTAGTTCAAGGCGAATGTCATATTAGCCCATTTTGGGTCTGTACTAGTCCGTGTAGTGATATAATTTGACTGTGAGAATTGCCGTACGAAATTCAGTTTGGATCAGTAGAGAGCCGTACACAACGTCGTCGCTGTGACAGTAATTATTAGGGTAGTCCAAAAATGCATGTGTGTATTCGATTGGAAAACTCTGTTTCTGTGCAGGAGATTCCCAAAAATAATACCTAATTTTTAATTTAACCATTTTTTTATAGTAACTATAATTTATAGGTCAGCCAAAAATCCCCGAAAACCCCGAAAAAACAATTTGGTATTCGTATTGAAAGTCTCCTGAAGAGAAGCAGAGTTTTCCGATCGAAAAATATTTATTTTCGAGAATTCTATACCAATTCCATGAAAAGTTGTTTTTTCCATATAAAATATATGGAAAATTTTGAGCGCTGTGACCGACCTCTAAACATTTTTTGATTTCAAAATAAAAAAATAGGGGTATAGTTTTTTCGTTATAGAACCATCTTAGGGGGAGAGAGCATTAAAAATCCGATTTTACTTTTTTTGGATCACCCTACTGATTATACATATAAAAATTATTATGTTCTACGTTAATTCTGAAATTATTTGCATATAACCTTAAATTGGGTGGTATTGAACTAGTTACTTTTAATTTTGTAGTATGCATGTAGTACCTATGCAGATCAAATATAAATATGTATGCGGATTTACGGATGGACGTGTGTGTTTGTGCATTTGCAGAGAGATTTGCGTGTCGGGTCGCATCAGTTTTGCACATTGCGAATATATTTTTGTGCATTGTATTTTTGCCCGAATTTTGGGTAATAATTATTTTTACCTCAAAAAACGCGGCCAGCAGCACACAAAAAATGAATATGGAAATTTTACATCCTTTTTTTTACTTTTGCGTTGTTTCTGTTTCCAGCATTCCTGCTCTTTTTACGTTTCGTTTTTCGCATCGTGTTTATATTATATTTGTAATTTTAAGATTTTTAATAAAATCAATTGGTGGTGGTTCATGATTGTCTTGATTAATATCACTTTGCCAATAACCTCTTTCATCTATGGAAACAACAATTACGGGGCAATGTTTATTGTAACAACATTCATATCTCTTTGAATCGACATCTTTACTTTAGGCATTTTTGACGCTATTTCCATTTGAATTAGGAAATAGCATCATTTACTTTATTTCGAAATTTTTATTGACTTTATTTTTCTTTTGAAAAGATACTAACGTCAATTGATTTTATTTCGCATCACTGTGGGAAATAGTGTCAATTGACGTTATTTCCGTCGATCTTGTTACCTGCCACCTGTATATCGACTTCTGAGTGGAAGATCGACCTATCTCGGCAGCCAATTTGAATACGCCATATATCAAATACTTTTCAAAAACGTCCTATTTTAGAATTTGGTTGAAGAACGACTCCTCTTTTTTCTATGTACTTTAAAATATAAAATAATTTTAAGGATTTATTTTCCATATCGTCTGCTGAGTGGAAGATCGACCTATCTCGGCAGCCAGTTCGAAAACGCCCTATCTAAAAAAACTTTTCAAAAACGCCCTATCTCAGCTGCCGATTCATAAACGCCCTATGTCAGCACATATTCAATACATTTTGAAGTGAGATAGGGCATTTTTGAATCGAGTTCTGAAATATAGTGTTTTTCAATAAAATTCTGAAATAGGGCGTTCTTGAAAAGTTTTTTGAGATAGGGCGTTTTTGAACTGGCTGCCGAGATAGGTCGATCCTCCACTTAGCAGACGATATGGAAAATAAATCCTTAAAATTCTTTTATATTTTGAAGTACATAGAGTAAAAGAGGAGTCTTTTCTTATTCATCAACCCTGTAAAAAATAATTTAAATTTATTCGCTTCGCTACTTATAATGCAAAACGGATACGTTCGTGTAAAGATTCATTCGTTTCGCAACTCAAATATCACCCGAAAAATCAAATTGTGTATTATAGCAAAGTCAACCCAAATTTTTCGGGATGTGAATATTTTGCAACTCCCAACTAATTTCTTTACGAAATTGTGAAGAACGAAATCAAAATATAAGAAAGCAGCACAGTTTTTGAGATATACCAAATTGCGGGCGTTTAAGATCTGAAAAAAGTACACTCAGTTATTTTTGATATTTTCTTTAGATATAAGTAGTTGGCCATTCTTATTTTTTTTTTTTAATTGGGAAGGCCTATCTAAGTTGAAAACATTTTCTAAAAGGAATAGTAGTTACGAAGCTATTCATTGATTTATCGACAACTTTGCATTTGTTTTAACAAATTTCAAAAAAAGGTAAGTGCGTCTGGGCCACACTGTAGAATGAAACATACGTTACATATCTAAATTGTGTCATAATCAATATATCGAGGGCATAAATTCAATACAATCTATCTGCAATTTTCAGAAAAACTACTTTCCGATGTTGAACTCATCTGGTGCTTAGCTGTCATCACTAATGTTAATCGATGGCAGTTAAATCTTAGGTGAATTTCAATAATAATATCAATAGCAATATCGGTAAATATCGACAACAAAATCTATAAAAATAGGGACAACAAAATCAATAAAAATATCGATAAGAAAATCGTTAAAAATATCGATAACAAGGTCGGTAAAAATATCAATAACAAAATCGATAAAAACATCGATAACAAAATCGATAATGAAATCGATAAATGTCGATAACGAAATCAATAAATGTCGATAACAAAATCGATAAATATCTGGACTGAGCAAGGTTACCTTTCATTGAATTTAAAGGAGAAGAAATAAAACAAGTGCATACCTTAATCTTTTTCTCTTGCTGTTTATCTTTTCCTCCGATAAATATTAATTCTCAGTTGTCACTAATTAGCTCATGAAGGATGCAGTCGATTACTTGCTCAATTATGTAAAGTTGAAAAATGAGGAAAATATCTACTCTGTTTGCCAAGCAGCGACCGAGGCCTTTTGCTGTTGCCTCAGATTGTATCCTATTCAGACATGTATTGCAGATGAGTTGGCCGGGATTGCTCGGTATGAAGTTATTTGATTCACTAAAAATTTTAAATTTTCGTGGCTTTTCTACACCTCAGAGCCACTTGGTGACTTGTAGAAAGCTTTACTGATCAGCCTTTTGCAATATGCATGTTGAGCTTTCGAAAGACGGGTACGCGAAATCCCATTTCTAATATACAGGTAAATCAGTCTATGTAACGTTTTTAGCAAAAATTAAATAAGTCTTCATAGGCTTAAAGTACCGGTATAATATCGGGTCCGGGCACTTAAAATGTTTGAACGAGTTTATCGGCCAGATGAGGTGATGATCATACAGAAGGTCGGAGAGGCAGGTGCGACCCCATACATTGCCCCAACCGAGACTTCCGTTAGGGAAGGGAAATTACCTAGGAACTCTCCATTCAGCAGTATCAGTGCTTGCCGATAAGGTTCCTCGAGCTTCTTTAGCCTGATAACCCTCCAATCCTGCTTCCCAAGGGTTACATATACTAGACTAATTCAAAAAAATCGACTCATTTTTTTAACCCACTCTAAAATACCTCCCGGGGGAATGCCAAAAGATGCCTGTTAGGGGAACAACCTTTAATTTTAAGTTTAAAAGGTCGCATCGAGGATTTCTATTTTCCATATAAATTAATATAAAATGATAATATACATTTTTTATAGAGCGTCCAATTCCCTACAAAAATATCTATCGCTCTTTTCAGCTCCATAATTCAAAGACAAGAAAACAAATTCCAAAGTTGAAACCAACTTTTATTTTTATTTATATGGATAATAGAAATTTAAAATTATTAGAATTTTTTGAATCAGTCTAATGGAAGCACTTTTCTAAAACCACTTTCTTCTTCCATACTTACATTGTTTAGTTAAAAAAAACAATTATTATTCGTTTTTAGATACTCGGCCGATTTAAAAGTATTGAATTAATCATTTTTATGTATATTAGTATTTTTTAGACGATACAATGTAATATATGTATATACCCATATACCCCATCCCCCCATCCCAATAAAGGCATATCACCCCTTTATAAAGTTATCCTTTCAAAACTAAATGGTGAGGCTATGACGTGCTATTGACAGTACTCTGAAGTTTATTCGTTTTGCAATTTTCAATCGATATATATCCCCAAGGCGGCTGACATTCTGTTGTTACCTCAAAAGTTGTAATAAAACAACTATTTAAATTGTTAAAAAACTTTCTGCTGACAGCGAGCTCACTTGTTGGGTATGTACTATTAAATATTTTATTGATTATTTTTTGTGGAATATTTATTACAGTGTTGCCAGAACTCTTTGAGCCGACCGGCTATATTGACAAACACAAAGTGTTGCAACTAAAATTCACATGTTTTATTTAAAGAAATCGCAAGTAAAAGGACTACTAAAATCATTAATTATTTTTTTTTTGGTTAGTAAAGTTTATACGTACCTAAGCTCTATAGCACTCGTTAAATAAATCACGAAAACAGATACTGGTAAATTCATTACCTGTCGTTATACGTAGATCAGAAGTCATGTTTGTAATACTTAAATATAAAAAAATAGATCAATTACAAACTTATGGGGTTTTCTTTTTTATTGAAAAATTTTGCCTTACATTGTAACATTTGCACTAAGTTACTTTTTGTACTGAAAAATGGATTTTTTAGTATAAAGTATTTTGCTTAGTCGGCGCTCGATATTTTGAGAAATGAACACGTTAAGCTGTGAAAGGGCTGAAGAAAACAGGCCACCATTATTTCGAGAAAAGAAAACACCATTAATTTATATCGAACAAGCCGGCCGCTTTTTAAGTTTTTAACAAATTAGCGATTTAATTGTATTTTGATGTCCATATATTCGAAACTCCTGTTTTTAATGTCCTACTCACTCTCTCACATGCCTGTCTGAGAGCAATAATAAGCAATAATAAAGTATGTTGGCACCAAGATACAATTGTTCACAAGTATTGTCTTCCCATAGAATTTTGTTTCACGTCGATATTCGTGCTCTTTTATTCTTATTCGTTATTTTCTAAGTGCTGCGAATAAAATTTCGCACTTAAATTTAAGCCATTCATAACAAAAATTTTATTAAGTCCCCGCAACGTCCTTCTTTAATTTTTGTTTTTAGTTTTAATGATTACAATTTTTTTTTGTGAAAATAAAGCTGATTACCATATAAGTCTCAATTTCAGACTTTGTGTAAAAATTATGAAAATTCTGCCAAGTTGTATGTATGCAGTTTTGTAGTCCATTAAAATTTAGTATAATATGTGAAGATTTTAAGTAGCAGGACATAGCGTTAATTTTTGTAATTTTTTATAACGTGGTACCAAGTTTTTCCATACAGAGTATGTTCTAAATTTTTTTTTTCAAGTGCAAAAAATGCGGAACACCCACAACAAAAATTTCCAAAAATCAACGGTAAGTGCTAGCTACCTTAAATTTGCATTTTACTATACTAAAATTTTGAATTAAAAAAATGCACAATTTTCATAATTTTTGCATAAAATATGAAATTTGGATTTAATTACTGTTTGCAATTAATCACCTATAATTCATAAAAAAATAATAAGCTAAAATGTCGCGCCCCAGTTCATATTTGGGTCACTATATATTCACATAAAATAAAAATCATAGAAATCGGCCCAGTATTTTAAGACTATTCGGATGAGAGAAAATTCTTTCAATTATATGTATTTAATACAGTCCGACATGAAAATATTCTCCGAGATAAGGCTAGAAGTTTCGAATAGATTTTGGGTCGCCAAATTTGTAAAAACGGAAACTTATATGGACATATGTTTGAATTTTACTAAAAACAAAATCGGCTAAAACGGCTAACTTCTGTTTGCGAAACGGCTAACAAAACGCCTGCCAGCTAAAACGAATTTTGTCCGGCTGTTTGCAAATGTAGCCGGAAAACGGCTAAACTGGCAACACTGATTTATTGTATTTGGTTGTGCCTACTTTCTAGCTGGGATGAGTAACGTGACTGCTCCGTGTCATATTTACAGCTCACTGTTTAAACGTTTATCTTATTTCGTTAATCTGGTATACCAAACATATTACCGCAAAATATGTATTAAAATTGGAATACAATATAGGTATTTATTTTCGTGACAGTGAAATTTCCCCTCTTCCCTGTGAATATGAACATGAATCATTAAGAACGCCGGGGCAAAAGTCTCGTTCTTTACCAACAATTTTTTAAAGCGTTGACATAATATAATAATAGATTGGCGCTTACACATATGTTAGTGTTTGGCCGAGCTTCTCCTCCAACTTGTGGCGTGCGCCTTGATATTGTCACACAAAGCGGAGGGACCTACAGTTTTACGCCGACTCCGAACGGTGATTGTATTTTTATGAGAAGCTGTTTTTCATGGCAGAAATACACTCGGAGGTTTGCCATTGCCTGCCGAGGGACGACCGCTGTTAAGAAAAACCTTTTTCTAAATTTTTTGCGATGTTGCTTTGACCAGGGCTTGAACCCAGGTGCTGGTGAGTGAAAGCGCGCACTGCTTACCACTACACCACAGCGGCCGACATAATACAGTTTACTAATTCAACATTTAAACTCAGCCATGTAGTAAACTCACGACTTCTCACCGGTTTTAAAACAGCCAAACTACTCAACTGTTGTTTTAATGTTTTCTTTGCCTACCTGCTTTGCCGGTTAGTAGAGTTATAACGTCATTCACTTACTATGTACATATGTAGTTTAATTTCGGCTTATTACAAATTGTGTGAGCATAGCTCACCAATGGCAATGTGGATGTCATACTGATTTCGCAAAGGCTAACCACTAGTTCACATTTTATATACGGATTTTCATACATACACACATACATGTACTCATATGGAGATACATATTTATATACTGGCAACAAATTGTGCGAATTATCTTTAAAGAGACTATACCCGGATTAGCCTCCATGAGGTAAAATTATGCATTGTATAGTTTTGATTGATATACATATTTTCCCCTTTGCTTTTTGTTCCCGTTGAGATATCTTAGAGGGTACAATTAGGCACCTCAAAGGACATGCTCGAACAAAACGGAATACATACATACATATGTACATATGACTCTTTTGAAGACGGTGTTTGATTGTCAATGCATACATATGTAGATTAGACTGCATCACCAAAAAAAAGTTGCGGTTTTTCCGCCGGGATTGCAAAATTTGTTATATTTTAAGAAGTCCACCAAAATATTTCGGAAAAATATTAAGATTTTAGTTAGCTGGACCGATTTGAAAACACCTCCAAAAATGAAGTTTTTTATGAATAAAAATGGTTTCTTAAAGAACTTTTTGAAAAAAGTCCCCTCAGATGACAAAACAGATTAAGCTTAAAAAATCTGCATACAAATATTTAAACATCTTTTCAACGGAATCGTAAAATGAGATTTTTGATGGTGTTTTTTTACTTTTTTCAAAGATTGATTTACGAAAACCTTGAATAACTGGGCCAAAACTATTCTGATTTAGACTTAAGGGATCTCAGTGGAAAGGTATTTTCACACTGTTTTTATTTCTGTCAAAAAAAGTCATTCGTATCCCAATTTTTTATTTTTCAAATACCAACACATCTTAATTCAACTTTGAATAACGTTCGTTCATCCTACCTTTCTCTGTCATCCTTTGAATGAGTTTATTAGCAAAGAAATAAAAACGATGAGAAAAAACCTTTCCAATGACACCTCTTAAGTCTAAATCGGAAGAGTTTAGGTTGTGTTATTAAAGTTTTTCTTATACCAATCTTTGAAAAAAGTTAAAAAAACAGCATCAAAAATCTCATTATTACGATTCCGTTCAAATTTTTTTTAAATTTTTTTTAAATATTTTTATGCAATTTTTTTAAGCTAAAACCGTTTTGACATTTGAGGGTATTTTTTAAAAAAAAAATTTTTAAGAAACATAAAATTCCAATTTTAGAGGTATTTTCAAATCGGTCCAGCTCACTTAAATCTCAAAATTTTTCCGAAATATTTTGGTGGACGTCTTAAAATATAATAAATTTTATAATTCCGATGGAAAAATAGCACCGATTTTTTTTTGTATTGGGAGTGATGCAGTCTAATGTACATAGTTAAATCCATAGATACATGTGGCTCTGTGACTTTTCCCGGCCTGGTTGCATTTTTTGCAGGGTATAACCATTATGTGATTTCATATTTTGCAATTATGTATGTATTTATGTATGCACTTACATGTACGATTTGGTCGGTCATTTTTGCAGCACGTTTTTGCGGTCACATCGAGTGGTATCTGAAAGCCCAAACCGGTTTTCGAAAAAGGCTAATAATCGAAGACCTTAGCTCAGGAACTATAAGAAAAATTTTTGCGTGTTAGATTCTCCGACCCTACCAACAACCTGCACTATGCTATGTTTTTTATGTTTGGGGTGTATTCCGTTTTTTTTTGTAGCACTGTAATTGCACACCTGTGTCTTCTATTTATGGCACTCCAGTGTCACTGAGTTTTATTTCAAAAGTGATCATGCAAGCAAACGAAATTCAGTTTGCATACATACGTACATATGTATGTGCGTAAGTACATATGAAAATAGATACAAACATACCCTGCAGTACGGGGGAGCGACTACAGGACTGATGAATCGGTAGCTACCTGATAAACTCCGTCAATTACCGGCCGACTACTTGCAGTGTATTTCAGCGACTACTTTTACAAGGCAATGTCCTAGGCGGTAGTCACCATCGGCCCCCCCTGCATTACCGGGAGTTACTAAAGTAGTCACTTGCGGGATTTATGGGCGCCCTCTGTCGTAGTTTTTCGTGATTCTGCTTCCGACTGGTTCAACTCTGCACTACCATGTGCACTACCTCAGGTTAATAGAGTAGCTACTTACCTAGGAGTCGGTGCGGTGGCGGTTCAAAAGTAGCGATTGACTCCTCCTTTTGCTCAATTTTGTACTCTAATTCAACCTTCGGCGAGATCTTAACTTTCTTTTCACTCAGTAATTTTCTTATTTTATTTTCAATTAGATAGCTAAGTTTCCTATTATGTTGCTTAGTGATGTGTAAATGTTACGCCATGCATAAATGAAAACATATATACTTAATCGTATGTATGTACATACATTCGGGTGGTCCAAAAATGTATGTAAAAAAGTTAAGTCGGAATTTTAATGCTCTCACCCTCTAGGTTTGTTGTATATCGAAAAAATTAACCATTATTTTTTATTTTGAAATCAAAAAATATTTAGCGGTCGGTCAAAGCGCCAAAAGTTTTCCTTGTATTTTATATGAGGGAAAAAAATGTTTCGTAGAAATGATATAAAATTTCAGAAATCAATATTTTTCGATCTTCAGGAGACTTCCAATAATAATACAAAAATTGTTTATTTTACCACTTTGTAATACTAGCGATTTTTCACGGCCCCCCAATAACTTTTTTTAATCCTTAATTAGGCGCATAAAGAAAATCACACAATTAGTCGCAATAGACTAGACCCCAATAAAAGTGTTGAAAAAAGAGTTTTCAAAATAAAAAAGGAAGTGTGCATTATCAAAAATATTAAAGTACACTATTATCGTTAACTTAAAAAAAAACATATTTTTGACTTCAAACTTAAAAAAAAAATACATACTTATATACATAAATACTTAGATACAAAAATAAAAAATAAAAAATGTTGCGTAAGTGGTCGCATGGGGTCAGAACTCAAAAGAGTAGCGACACATGCGTACACGCCGATGTTCTGGCAGTGACTTATTTACTTACCCCGCGGGGAGTTAGGAAGCTAGAAAGACCGCGAGCACGCTCCAAGTACTCTTAAGACATTTTTTTCTGGCCTTGACCCCATGCGCCTAATTAAGGGTTAAAAAGGACTTGATATTAAAAAATGGTTAAATAAACAATTTGCTATTATTACTGAAAGTCTTCTGAAGCGAAACTGAGTTTTACGATCGCAAAATACATATTAAATTTCAAAAATTCTATACCATTTCTACGAAACATTTTCCCCCCCATATAAAATGCAACGCTTAACGCTTTGGGCGACCCCTAAATATTTTTTTGATTTCCAAATAAAAAAACAGGGGTATTTATAGTTTTTTCGGTGCAAAATAATCCTAGGGAACCCCTAGCATTAAAATTCTGTCTTAACGTTTTTTGGACCACCTTAATGTACATAAATATCTTGCACTCACATACCTTGTACACACCTTCATACAGCCATGGTCAACCAAATAGCACACCTGTACCCCAAAGCCAAATCCGCTAAAAAATCGGGATGCAGATACTTTTTACAAGCTTTTATTTAACTTGCTCTGTGTGTATGTAGGTATGTGAGTATGTATGTTTGTTAGGGGAAAATCTTGCAATAAATTTTTGACCAACTTCCCGTTGGCTTAGAGACTTGAAACTTCACAGATGGCTCAGAACCCGCAGGGGTCGAGATATTTGCAGAACCCGCATTTACAGGAATAAGGTCAAAGGAAAAGGAATAAGTCCACCAAAAATTTTGCCTGTGGGTGGCGCGCTAGTCGATATATTTGGTAAACCAGTATTTAGTTCAGCTTGCTCTAAAAATATTTGTTTTGACTATTTTTGTTTTTTTTTGTTTTATCAGATTTGGCTTCGGAGTACAGCTGTGCTATTTGTTTGACCATGGCTGTATGGGTTAGCGCTCACAACAGACAGCGAACTTTAGTGTAAATTCAGCCTTTTGCGACTCTAAATATGATTCATTGAACTTTCTTAACTCTTTATAAAGTCTTTATACACACACATGCATATGTAAATATGTTTTTTGTTTCTTTTCGCGTTCTAGTTTTAAACCATATTTACGTTACCAATGTGTGTTTGATATTCTCTTTTTCACACATATATATTTTTAACAAATTACTTAAGTTCGTACATACATACAGTTGTCCACAAAATAATAGGAGTGCGATATTTTGACCA
>NW_023458558.1:55242040-55249794 GCF_013731165.1 Rhagoletis pomonella
CTGGTCAAAATATCGCACTCCTATTATTTTGTGGACAACTGTATGTACTTCTTTGTGCGGCTCTTTCTTTATTTGCCTTTGCTATCTTCTTCTATATTTTCGCCTTATAATTCGCTTTGCTTCTTTTGTGTTGAATTTGCGGCTTGAAATTTTGTGTTTTTATTTGAGCTTTCATTGTCAGTAGATGCGAATACTTTAAAAGTTTAAATAGCAGAATTAATTTGAGCTATCAACAAGCTTCTCAATCAATACCTGTAAAACAAAAAGTAACTCAAACAGCCGGACTCTCACTTTTGCGTTTGACGATTGGAATAAGTTTTATGTTTTCATTTGATCGTTTCCACGCAAAATTTCGACTTGAAAATTAAATCAAAAGATTTGTACGATTACGAAAATAGGAGCACGCCTGATAGGTTAGAGATGTAATTGGTGGAAAAATTGCCACTTGAGCGATCTTCAAAGCAACTACCCTAACGCTTATAGTTGCTTATAATATAAATCATAATTTAAAAGTTAACATTGGACCCTATATATTTTTGATAATTCTACTATTTAAATGTCATTTTATGATTTTAATTTTTTCAATTCTTTTGATTGTTGTCTCGAGATTTTTATCTTCTCGATCTACTATACTGATACTATTTTATTTTGTAGATTTTCTTTTATCTTATTAGGCGAGCTTCGCCTTCGAATGTCAGATGGGTTATATAAGACTTTTTGTTAAGGCGGAAATACAATTTATTAAACCTTTGCATGTCGAAAGAAGGCCACTATATTAAAAAAAAAAAAACTTGTTTGAATGTTGCTGCCACCATGAATTTAACATTAATCCTGCCGGAGGGTAGTATAATAAAGTGCAAGTTTCAAGTTGCTAAAAATTGACGCTGATTTTTTAGAATTCTTTTTGTTGAGGGTGTGCGCATTTTCTTTAATACAACGCATGAACCAAATTTATTTTTATATGGAAGAAACAGCGCACACCCTCGACAAAAAATTTTCTTTAAAAAAAAAACGGTAATTTTTAGCGACTTGAAACTTGCAGTTTATTATACTAAATTTGGGCTTAAAAACTGCATACTCACAGGTTATTTCTGCACGTTACCGAAGATTTTGTCACCGGAAAATTTTATTACGAAAAATAGTTACCAGTTCTTGTCACCGCGACTCTAGGTTCGTTGGTAACGCAGTTAAAATATTCAGCAATTCAGGTATGAAGAATTGTGGAAGTTCTGGCATTGCATATTTCACGGGGCAATACTTTGTTACAAGCTATAGTAACAAAATTTACCGGTTACAAGAGTACACAGAATGCAAAAAGGGCTTAAAAATTTACAGGAACTTTATTTACCGGTTACATAATTATGATTACCAGCGCAGAATAGACCTGTCAATATCTAACTTCATCCCGCCCAAAATTAATTCCTTTATTTAAACTTTTTGGTCCAACATTTTTACCAACAATTCACGTTAACCATTTTCATTGGCACATTCATCTGCTAAAATTATGGTTTGGTGATCATTTGTCGCTTTAAATAACCTAACGAAAGTGTTATGGCTGTGAAGAAGGTCTTGAAATTCTCCAATTGTGCAGCATTTCATAGCACGGTTAATCGTAAAATGTAATATATTTGAAGAAATTTTTCTCTTCACTCCCTGGCGGCAACACTCCCTGGCGGTTCTATAGTTAATCTATCCTAGAAGCTTTATAGTATATTTGGTGGCAATTTCAAAATGGGTGCGTATCATTGGCTTAGTGAAATGCAAATACATACATACATATACTTATTTCAGACGAAATACCTTAAAAGCTTAAACACATAATAATATTGGAAAATCACATCCATCGGGCCAAACGTAACACAGGCGAGTTCGATATACTCAATGGTGCAACAGGTCGATTTAATCTGACATTCACGGCACCTTTTCTTACTTGGCGATTTTTTAGTAATAACTCGACTCAAGCGCCACCTGGCAGCACTTTTTTGCAATAGTATTGCTCTTACCGTTACAAATACATATTTTAAATATTAGCTAAATCGGATAATAAATAAGATTTTTAGTAATAATTCAACTACAGCGCCAACTGGCGGGTTAAGTAGTGAAACTAAACCATCCAGAGAACCACACAACACACACAAAAAATTTCGTCAAAATCCGAACACCCATTTTGGAGGAATCCCTCACAAACACACCTACAGAAGTATTATAAATACATTCAAAAGATAGCTAAAAGTCGCCCCCTTTTCAAATAGCCCCATTTTTCTCCATGAGAATTCCCAGTACTGTACCATGAACACTTCCAGATATATGCAGTATAAAAATTCTGTTTGTAAGGGAGGTACCACGCCCCCTTTTACAATATCGCCAATTTTTCTCCAAGAGTATGCGATTGGTTTTATATATCTGCCTACCAAGATCCAGTACTCTACCATGAACCCTTCCAGAGATATGCAGTATGAAAAATTCGGTTTGCGTATGGGAGGTGCCACGCCCCCTTTTCCAATTGCTAAAAATTTTGCGATTTATTTCGTATATCTCGATCCCAAGTTCCAGAACTCTACCATGAACACTTCCAGAGATATGCAGTAAGGAAAATTCGGTTTGTATGGGAGGTGCCATGCCCCCTTTATATATCGAAATTTTTTAGCCTATAACCATCCTTGGGACGTGTACGGCAGGTGTTAAAAATTTCAAAAAAATCGGTTTAGCTGTTCTCGAGCTTTGCGAACACAAAAAAACGGCTTTCAAAATATATATTAGTATAGATAAATAAATAAAGATATGTAAGTTGTCAACAGCATCGTTTTGAATTTTGCTACTATTATTTTGGCCGCAACTGTATCTTATACTTTGTTTTTATTATTTTCTCAGTTATATGTCTACGTACATACATATTTGTGTATAAATTAAAAAGTGTTGCCATGAAATAAACGAGATTTATCATAACCTTATAACTAATCTGAGCATTACTTCGTTGAAATGGGTCACCTTTGTTAATATATGGTTCGTAGTTGGGCTTTTAAAGCAAATTCTTTATTTCTCATTTGTCCCGTTAAATTTTTGTAAATTCCGTTTTCGGGCCAATTTTATCCATTTGTCCCGTACGGCTGGAAAAAATCTGCCAACACTAATAAATTGCCGAACTTGTTGTTGCTTTGCGGCTGCCGGAAAATTCTAAAAAGTTTATTTTCCTGTGTATTTTTAGACCACCCTAATGTACATATGTATGCAAATGCATATGAATGCACCACTGACCATATTAAGTTAAAACTGTTATCTCTACCTGACAGAAATAAACAGTTCTTTATTAATTGTCTTTATTAATTTATGATAAATACAGTTGTGTTCAAAAAACAGTATCGCCGTTGAATCATGCATTACCTACCAGCTGGAAACTCAAGTGCATAACACAAAATTATTTAAGAAAGTAATTTTTAGTTCAGTAAAATTGGGAAATGATTTTGTTCAAAATAACACGAGTTCACTATGTGTAAAAAATTAAAAAAAAAAAAACAATAAAATTAAGAATTAGATCAATCTTCTGTATCTCATTTGCTAGGATTTAAATAAATTTCTTCTTATTTAGAAGTTGCTGCTGCGATTCGTGTACTTTGGTATATGATATAGTATTGATAAGTTTATGCCAAGCCTCGATACCTCTTAATGGGCTAGTTACTAAAACCATTAGAAAGTTTTTATATAGCGACGACGCACAGTGTACGATTTTGGAGTGTCGATGGACAAAATCGGAAATCTCTTGATAAGAATAAAATAAAAATATGCGAAAATATGAGCTCGAAAGTTGACACAATGGCCTGCAAGTGAAAAATAATGGCATTATATAATCTTATATTGAAGCCCCAAAAAATTTCGTTATAAGATGAACTTTGCAAAAATAATGTATACTCTGCTCCAACAAACAAATTTTGGTTTTTGGTTTTATGGACTTTTCTTCTAGATTTTCAACCGAGAAATTCAAATTGTTGAGCAGTCATACAAGTCAAAAGTTGACTAAAAAATCTTTTAGATGCTCATTTTTTAAATTGCATAGTACATCTAATTTTTTTTGAGTACGCAGCTTTACATAGACACTCCCAAATCGTACACTGTGCAACGTGTTCCATATCCTCCTTGGGCTTTTCGTTTTAAAATTAAATTTGAATTGTCAGATTCAAACTTTTCCAGCATTAATTAAGTGGTCTATAGTCTAGACCACATACAATCATATTTCGTTTAGTGTATCCAACTAAATTTTTTAATTTCCTAGTATATTTTGCCTTCATTGCTTAGCCTGTTTATTACTCCATGCTACTCAAAAAGCCTCACAAAAAATAATGCGTTTATCTTTCTATATTTAAAGATATCTTGCATTCAGTAATTTCAAATTAGAAAATAATCAGTTCTTAGCCCCGAAAAGCAGAGCAAGCCAGAAAATAGCTTTAATAATTTTGATTAGCCACACTCTTATGAGCATCACTGTATAAAAAATAGATTGTATATAGCCCCATTTCATTTCACACCCTCATTTGATATTACTTCATCGTTTCAGCATTTTGCAAATGTTGTTTGCAATCAGTACCTTATCAATACGCCGTAAAAAAATCACTTTTCATTACTACTCGATTGCTCACGCTCGCATTAATTGATAACACGGATTTTATTCAAAAATAATTAATAATATGTACTTATGTATATACGTGCATATTTTCATTTATTATATTATTTAACGTACTACACATTTTTTTTTATTTGGTGGAATTTGATTTACGTTATTGTCTTTTGATCATCTAGCACTTATGTACATGTGGTATGAATGTGCGATGTGCATCATACTCGTGTTTATGCACATTGATAAATACAAAAATATGTATGTACCTAGTAAGGTTGGTGCGAATATTCGCATTCGCATTCGCAACCGCCGAGCTTCCGCATTAATTTTAACATTCGCATTCGCATGCGCAATAATCAATGCGTAGCTTTTGCGAATGCGAATGTTGTGCAAGTGCACCGAGAAAACGTATATATTATGACAAACAAAAAGACAAATTGTAGCCAATATTTTTGCCTGTGGTCGTGGCAGTATTTGTGTAACAAAACTGGTCAAATGTCGTATTTATCAACTTTGATAAAAATGTCTTTAAAGATATTATTTCTTCAGCTATATAACTTAGTTTTGTTAGTTCCAAAAACCCTTTCCTTATGTTAAAGCCACTGTGCCTATTCAAGTAAGTCAAACAAATATATGTATGTACATATTTTTTCGCGTAATTTGATAAAAAGCGATATAAAAACCAAACACAGTCGGCGCTCAGTGTTCTATTTTGGGATAAAAGGACAAAATCCAATAGCTTTTGAGTTGGAGATTTCAGGAAAAATAGTCACGCTGGATATAAGAATTAGCTTGATTTTTAAAAGGACCTTCAAAAATAGTAGGTTATCCATTTTTTTGTTTTACCTGAAACCAGTATAGCATGAACTTTTTAAAAAGTTTTACATATACACAAATTATTGCTGTTAATGCGTCACAGAATCCATTTCCATGATCGCAAAACCCAAAAACGCATTAGCAGAAATTTGAAAATCCTTTATTTATTAATGTTCTTTTAAGGTCATCACAGTATATACAGTAATAAACCTTTTCGCAGTTTTTCACCAATTGGTCCCCGAGGAGTACTTTTGGGTTGTGTGCAGCGTTTTCGTTTTGCGCGCACGGCAACACTTACTGTGGGGAATTTCGCCTCTTGATTGGAAAAAGTTATTTTCGAGGATAAAATATATAAAATGTAGGTTAAATATAATATCAATGCTTAATTAAGAATAATATCAATAGTAAAGTATATAATTATTGCTTGTATTTCTTTAAACTGAAAACTCAAATCGTAATTATAGTACTGAATGGAGTTTTCTTAAGTGTAAGTTTAAAATCAATAAAATATCCATTGTAAGATTATATTTTTATGAAAAAACGTGAATTTTGTGAATTTATCAAGGAAAATTCTAAATTTCCGAATATATTAAAGTCTTTATTCCAAAACAAAACAAGGTTTGTATAGTTATAGAGACTCCAAAGCTTGCCAGAGCATCCGCCCAGAGAGCTCATTAAGCACACCCAAGTTTGAGCAACCATTACCCGGAGCTCCTCAAAAATACTCAAAATCAAAGTATAGAATGCCACAAATATGAATCATACACACATACAATAGTAATTGCTATGAATTACTAGCGTATAAACTCAGGACCCGCATTTGCTTGGAGAGTCCGAAGGTTATGGTGGTCAAAAGTTTAGCAAGCACATTCTATGGCACACTACCCGGAGCTGCTCCAACATGATAGAGTAGATTTTAGTGAGGCTCACATGCCACTGCCTCTGGCTACACGCTGGATATCGGAATATTGCAAAATAAATAGCAATTATCTCGTTAAAATGATAAGATGAGTGTTTGTTTACAAAATTACCTGTGCCACTCTGCCATAGTACGGTTGTTGCTCCCTTTCATACCACAGTAAATTTTTAAACAACTCTGAATCGGCAAAACTCATGCTCCTTCTCATTATCAACCCTGATCAGATTTTACCCCCGAGGAGTACTCAAAAAGGTTTATTACTGTATATACTGTGAAGGTCATCCCAAAAGCTCTAATATACCTTTAATTTTTTTTATCTCATATCGTTCTCGAAATATTTGAATTTGTCCCTCGTTTTCAAAATAAAACATAGTTCGATGCCTGTGGCCATTGCGTGTCTCACCATTAGGCTATCGGTGAATAGTTTTTTTTTATCATCGCCACCCGCCATCACCACTTCTTTAAAATATATCATTCTTCAAAATGCGTTCAAAATGCAGCTTCTTCAATGCCCAAAAGTAAAGATATGTATAAGCCCGGATTTTATTGAAAAATAATGTGCCTATTCAAGTAAAACAGAGTTTATATCGCAACTGTCGAACGCTTTTTATTATTACCACGCTTTTATCAACTCGCTTTCTTGTTTGCCCAGACACCTTTGCTATAATAAACGTTTCTAGAAAACCCAATCTAGACAACAACCTCGTCGGTAGATATCATATCAAAGAACATACAATAAGCAACACTAGAGGTAGATGTCTCTTCGCCGGAAGTAGTTAAATATTTAAAAATCGCATTGTTATTACTGCGCCTAAAAATATGCACAAGACTAAAAAGTAAAAAATCTGTTTTTCGTTATTGTGATCAAAAACAGTACAAGCCACGGACTTGTATGGCTTTTCTCCTCATTTTACGGTTCATTCAGCTGTGCTACGTTTACAGCTTATTGTCGAGTACGGTGAAATGGGAGAAAAATTTTGCAAGTCGGCCACTTGTACTGTTTTTCATCTAAGCATCGAAAAACTGCTTTTGATCTTGTACGGTTGTCGAACTCACCGATCCAATTAAAAAGCTCGACAGTTTTACGAAAGTTTGTTGATTTTTTTTGTTTAAGATTACACTGAGTTTGAGACATATTTATATAAAAAAAAAACCTAAAAAAAAATGTGTTAAAACTTGTCCAAATATATTGGGGCTATACCACTGTATGTACTTCATACAAACACACATAAGTACATATGTATATGTATTGTTTGGCCATCGCCAGTAGGGCAGCAGGAGGGACGTCGATAAATGCAAAAAATGCGAAATAATTAAATGCAAATGACATTAAATGTAGCTGAGTTGTCAGCGTTTCTTGTTGAAATTAACATTTCGAAAGAAGAAGACATATTTACATACACAGAAAAA
>NW_023458558.1:55249894-55251682 GCF_013731165.1 Rhagoletis pomonella
AAAAATAATACGCAAGCGAATACAAATTTTGCAAGCTACTTATTGCCATTTAACGCTTATGAGCAATATTAAATAAAAAATAATTACGAAAATGATAAAATCTGTTTAATGATTAGAAATAAGAGATAAGTATATCACGATTAAAGATAAAAAATTATAAAACGTAATCACAAATATGACAATGAAGACCAGATATGTAAATAATCTCAATAATATACTTGAGTACATACATACATACATATCGTCAACTGCAATGCAAAAGGCCCCATTTCATAATTTTGACATTGAATTTCGACAAGTAATTGTTAGCTAAAAAACCGACTTCAACTCTCATAAAAAAAAAATATATATATTTATATATATCTCATGAACCACTGGTCGGATCTTAACCAGATTCGTATGGGACCACCTCTATTATCGAAATAGGTTGACGTGGTCCAAAGTTATGCGGTAACATACATAAAAAAAACATAAAAAAAAAAAATAAAAATATTCCGACGATATGCTTTTAAATCAATTTTAATTGTTTTGGAAACTGCTCTGCGACCACCAACTTCACTTAAAGAAAAACGCTTAAAATCGCCAACCTGGGAAAACTGAGAAATTACACATTCCAGACTTTCAGAAAAACTTAGTTTCATCAATTCCCCAGCCGACAGCCGAACGGTGTTATTGATTGTTGCTTGGCTGAAAAGTTAATGCGTAGGCAACATTGTATCACAAAGCAATTCATTATACATGCATACAAACCTATATATATCAAAAACATATGTTTTACCGGCATTTTATATTCACCACATTGGCCGATTTATACCATTTTCTCTTAACTACGGCTTTCGTTGTTATCTTTCACCTTCACCATGACTGTTTTCAGCTCAATACGATTGTGTTGGTGCACGTGCATAACAAAGATGTTGAATGCAAGTTTGGCAATCGATTGCACCCGTAGATGGCGCGCGGTGAGAGCTTTCATTTATCTCATCTATTCGCCGCCAGATGCCGCCCTACATTTCCTTTATGCTACGTTTGTTTGGATGTTTGTAGTTGACAAAACTGCTCTTTTCAAAAAGGAAAGTGGTCGAAAAAATTATAGCCGCACCACATATTAATAAGTTTTCTCAATTTTTATTGTTTTTTGATTAAAGTTTTTAACTTATTAAAATTGTTCACGGAACTAAAATCAGGAATTTAAGTAAAGACTCTTTAAATTAAATTAATTTAAAGTCGACTCTAAAGTTAAAAGCAGCTTTTTTTGACAGACAACCCACTGAAACTTATGTCATAACTTCGGGTCATTTTATTTAAAATATCATATCACCTTCAATTAAAAAATGTTTATGCTTTGAAACTAATTTCTTTCAGAAACTTTGATTTGTATATTTTTCGCTTTTAAAGTGTATTATTAAGAGAATTAATGATTTCTTTATAAAAACAAAAAAATAGTATTTATTCGATCGAGGAGTTCAGCTACATAAGCCGGGGTCATTCATTCTTTAACAAAAACCAAGTACATTCAAGTTTCAAACTTTGTGCAATATTAAAAAAAAATCAAACTTTCGTAAAAGTTTCGAGCTTTTTAATAAGATGTCTTAGAAAGTATGCAATTTTGTAGCCCATTCAATTCTAGCATAACAGTACAGCACTTAACGATATGGTTTTACTTTATATGTTTTTATCGTGGATACACCTACATCTACAAGTCAGAAAATGGCAAGAATCATTCAATTGGGAAGAATTTTCACCCAGATTTCAAAATCGCTTTGAATGATTGTTATTTTGTGGAAAGGT
>NW_023458558.1:55251782-55253626 GCF_013731165.1 Rhagoletis pomonella
ACCTTTCCACAAAATAACAATCATTCAAAGCGATTTTGAAATCTGGGGGAAAATTCTTCCCAATTAAATGATTCTTGCCATTTTCTGACTTGTAGATGTAGGTGTATCCATGATAAAAACATAACAAGGTAAAACCATACTGTTAAGTGCTGTACTGTTATGCTAGAATTGAATGGGCTACAAAATTGCATATTTTTTTTTTTAATATTGCACAAAGTTTGAAACTTGAATGTGCTTGGTTTTTGTTAAAGAATGAATGACCCCGACTTATGTAGCTGAACTCCTCGATCGAATAAATACCATTTTTTTTATAGAGAAATCAATAATACTCTTAATAATACACTTTAAAAGCGAAAAATATACAAATCAAAGTTTCTGAAAGAAATTAGTTTCAAAGCATAAAAATTTTTTAATTGAAGGTGATATGATATTTTAAATAAAATGACCCGAAGTATAGTCAAAATAAAGTCGATTCTAAAGTTAAAATCAGCTTTATGACATAAGTTTCTGTGGGTTATCTGTCAAAAAAAAAGCTGCTTTTAACTTTAGAATCGACTTTATTTTGACTATAACTATGGGCCACTGTGTTTTTTAGTGAATGAATTAATTTAAAGAGTCTTTACTTAAATTCCTGATTTTAGTTCCGTGAATAATTTTAATAAGTTAAAAAATTTAATCAAAAAACAATAATAATTGAGAAACCTTTTAATATGTGGTGCGGCTATATTTTCGGCCACTTTACTTTTTGAAAAGAGCAGTTTTGTCAACTACAAACATCCAAACAAACGTAGCACAAAGGAAATGTAGGGCGGCATCTGGCGACGAATAGATGAGATAAATGAAAGCTCTCTCCGCGCGCCATCTACGGTTGCTATCGATTGCCAAACTTGCATTCAGCATCTTTGTTATGCACGTGCACCAACACAATCGTATTGAGCTGAAAACAGTCATGGTGAAGGTGAAAGATAACAACGAAAGCCGTAGCTAAGAGAAAATGGTATAAATTGGCTAATGTGGTGAATATAAAATGCCGGTAAAACATATGTTTTTGATATATATATGTTTGTATGCATGTATAATGAATTGCTGATACAATGTTGCCTACGCATTAACTTTTCAGCCAAGCAACAATCAATAACACCGTTCGGCTGTCGGCTGGGGAATGGATGAAACTAAGTTTTTCTGAAAGTCTGGAATGTATAATTTCTCAGTTTTCCCAGTTTGGCGATTTTAAGCGTTTTTCTTTAAGTGAAGTTGGTGGTCGCAGAGCAGTTTTCAAAACAATTAAAATTGATTTAAATGCATATCGTCGGAATATATTTTATTTTTATTTTTTATTTTTTTTTTTATGTATGTTACCGCATAACTTTGGACCACGTCAACCGATTTCGATAATTCTTTTTGCATCGGAAAGGTACGAATCTGGTTAAGATCCGACCAGTGGATCATGAGAAATATATATATCTATATATTTTTTATATAAGATTTGAAGTCGGCTTTTTTTTTGCTAAAAATTACTTGTCAAAATTCAATGTCAAAATTATGAAATAGGGCCTTTTGCATTGCAGTTGACGATATGTATGTATGTACTCAAGTATATTATTGAGATTATTTACATATCTGGTCTTCATTGTCATATTTGTGATTACGTTTTATAATTTTTTATCTTTGATCGTGATATACTTATCACTTATTTCTAATCATTCAACAGATTTTATCATTTTCGTAATTATTTTTTATTTAATATTGCTCATAAGCGTTAAATGGCAATAAGTAGCTTGCAAAATTTGTATTCGGTTGCGTATTATTTTTCTGTGTATGTAAATATGTCTTCTTCTTTCGAA
>NW_023458558.1:55253726-55266176 GCF_013731165.1 Rhagoletis pomonella
CGCTTTGAATGATTGTTATTTTGTGGAAAGGTTTATAGAAGGATTTTTCTTCCGATAGGGACCTCAGGGATTGAAAGCTATCCTAAAGAATTCTATTTATCGTCACATTTGCTTCGTCTTTTGAATACTTGGTACGCAAACGTGTGATGCAAAGATATTAATTTTTGGCCCAGTTCTGACAAAACCCGTGTGAACACCTTCGAGGTACTTTCTTAACTCCTTTCGATTCTGAGGAGTTTATGTAGATGTTGGAAATATAGTTTTTAACCTTCTCAAGGGCTCTGAGACCAATATGATCGAAAAACGTATTTTCAGTTTTAATTAATTTTAAAGCTTTACACTGCAAAAAAACACTATTTCAAGTTTGAATGTAAAATTGTTTAATATATTCAACTATTTTTAATGAATATATAACTTATAACTACATATTTGTTTTTATATATATATTTTTTGAGTTATGTCTGCGAAATATTACTGTCGGAGTGTCAACTTTCATCTGATTCATCATTCGCAACTCTTGGGTAACTATGACAATTTTTTCGTAAAGACTCTGCTTGATATATTATGGAATTTGACATTGTTGCAAGGTCGTGCACAGTCTGGCTTAAGTAGTATCTAAAAGAAGATATCATGAAGAGCTTCATAAAAAAATTAAAAAAAAAAAATACATGATAATACAATGTTTAGATTGTCCAAAAAAGTTCGACTTTGTTCATATATTTTGACGAAAAAACGCCTAATTTTTACACTTCACTCTAGCTACGTCCACATATTAATTGTTTTTATTTCATAAAAAAGAGCATCTTCTCATCTTTTCAGCTTTCTGGCTCTTCACTGCGATAAACAACACACCACATTTTAAAAATGTACTTGATTTGTGTTATTTTTAGAAAACAAAGTTTCAAAACATCAAATTTGACCCACAAAAAAACTACTTAAATGGGCTTTAAAACTCAAAAGGATAATTTTTTCTATGTAATTGGACATTTCCTAACAACTTGGAATTATCAAAACATTAAAAATCCACATCGATTTTTTTTCGGCTAATGTCGTCATATGGCCCATTGTGCGTCATGTTGAAAGTTAGAAATTTCGAAAAAAAATCATCGAATCGCGTTTATTCCCTCGCATAGCCGTTCCAAAATCCCATTCTGACGCTCTGATTAAGTTCTGTGATTTATTTCATTACTTGGGGGAAAACACACATCAAATAATTTTGACCGGTTTTACTATTCAAATACTTTTATTTGTATGCTGTTTAAAGTTTAAAAGCTAATTAACGAAAAGCACTAGATAATATCCAGTTTTTTATATGTTAAATAACATCCGATTTAGCAAAAAAAATTTGAATCGGTAAAATGTATAAAATTTTCTCACGCCGAGCTAATCACAGCGTGAAAACAAGCAAAGAGTCTGTAATTTTTCTCAACTTTTTTTTTTTAATTTCAACTCATTTTTGTTTTTGTCATTGAGCAAGAAAAAGTAAAGAAGAAAGCGTTCATTTAATTACGAAACAACAGCAATTGCACCAACTTTGTTGTCAAAGAAGAAAATTTTGCATCAAACACAGCAATCACATAGGGTGGACGTATATGTACATATGTATGTACACATTTACCTAATACGTGCATACATATAGTATGCCCACTTCACATTCGAATGGTAATTTAATAACAATTTCTTTAATTGTTATGCGCAATTCAGGTAGCCATCAGCTAGTCGCGACCATCAGCCGCGACATCACACCATGCCACCGTTGCAGCTCGAAAAAAACTCGCTCGTCCTGCGTCTAACCCTCTCTTTGGTTAGTATTACCGCGCAAGTTCCGTTAATTGCCATTGTTGGTTGTGAGCGGCCATCGTCTAGCTAAGCCGCAATAGAAAAAAGGTGCAAAAAGACAAGTACATTATTATGAAGATACATACTCGTAAAAACCATGGAGCACAAAGTTGCGGTTAAAAACAAAAACCAAAAGGTGAAATGCGGTAGTAGAAAATCACATTACTGTTTTAAATGCTTTTTATGCTCACTTAATGTTGTTTCTTTATTTTTATTGATTGTCGGATTCACTGCAATTTAATATTTTTTTTTTTGTTTCAATTGCCACTTTTCTTTTGTGCAGTCACGCCCCTTTTATTGCAACATCATTGCTGTATTTATTCGCGCAATTATTCATAATGTTGTAGCTGCTGTTGGTAGGGTATTCGTATTGGTGATCAGCGTTGCCATTTTAGCCGTTTTCCGGCTAGATTTAGCCGGTTTTGATAGCAACTAGCCGGAGAAAATTCGATCTAGCCGGCAGCCGATTTGTTAGCCGGTTTGTAAAAAAAAGTTAGCCGTTTTTAGCCGATTTTACTATTTGCCTAATTTTCAGGTGCAAAAAGTAAACAAGTTGTTCGAAAGCAATAATGCAGACCCAATGAAGATTTTTAATGAACTCAATGTTTTACTTTCGCATCTATGCTCCCTAGTGGTTATTAGCGCGGACACATTTGATCCTATATGCTCCCCGTTGGAACCATACCTTGCTCCATTTCCTCAGTTTTATCGAAGTTTTGAAGAGTATTTAAATACAAAAGTAAGCACAAACGCTTTTGACCACGAAGCCGAGAAAATGGTCGCTATTTTATTATCACTTTAATAAAGGAATTACGCCAACGGCTCCCTACAAATATTGCCACACCAAAAAAAATTGACTTTTTTCGGTTGGAAATGCATTAAGAGTAATTAAACCAAAAGTATTTGTTCAACTACAGCAACAAAAACACAAATATAATGCCGAAGAAATAACATCCGTAGAGATGCAATGGCAACGGTTAACGTTACATACCTGGAGTAATTTAGACTGAACTGTAAAATTTTGGGCCGAAGTTTATCAATTTCGAAATGCCCTAAGAGAAAACCCTTTTGCTGACCTTTCCAACCTAGATTTTAGTTTTCTTGTTTTGCCTATAAGTAATGCAGAAGTAGAGCGAATATTTAGTTCAATGGATATACATAATAAAAACTAAGCAAAGAAATCCAATGTGCGTTAAAACGTTAAACCATCTTTTATATATAAGATACGGTTTAAAACGTGAAGAAAAATGCTGCCATAATTTTACTGTAGATGACGATCTCTTAAAATTAATGAATTCATTCATACAATAGTGATTAATTTGATGATGGAATACACACTGATGAGGAATATACACTCGATATAAATTAATGGTGTTAACTAGTCTTTCGTTTCTTGCGATTTATTTAAATAAAGCATGTGAATTTTCACTAAAACATTTTAGCCGTTTTTAGCCGCTTTTTTTTGCCAATCTAGCCGGTCGGCCCAAAAAGTTCTGGCAACACTGTTGGTGATGGTGACCAACCACCATGTACTAGTGTAGCCACATTTTCTGATTTCAAAAGCCATAAATCCGTGGAAATATTGTCTAAAAATAAAAAAATAACTCAGTGTTTTTCTGGTATGGCAATTTTGATGAAATTCTATTGATCTAGGTATAATGAATCGAACTGCATCAAAAAATCGACATTTAAGAAAAATACACACTTAATCTCTCTTGACAAATAACCGATTCATTTAAGTTGCCTTTTTTTAAGTTATTTTTCGTTATGCTCTGATCCGAGAAGAGAATCTATAAAATTATCATATGATGTTTTGAATGAACTTATATATATGATTTTTTCGACAACGCCAAATGTTCGTTATTTTACTGTAAAATGTTTGTATAGGCCAAAATTCAATAAAGAAAGTCCGACGAAATATCTCAACTCTGCATCAATATGGTTAGCTAAGTTAAGTTACTACGAATCAAAGACCTTCAATAACGTCAATCCGATTACGAAACTATCATTTTGGATGTGATAGAAACCGTTAAGACCGGGGAGTCAAGCGGGCCGTAATAGTCTTGCTTCGGCAAAAGGAACTTAAATCATTATTTTCCACACTGCTATTTTGAATTAATAGGATCAAATAAACTAATACGAGGCTAGCTGCTTAAGTGCTGAAGGAAACCAATTGCAGAAGACGAGTCATTCTACACCACGGCAATGAAAGCTGTTACACATCAGTTCAAACAAAAACGCTTTCAGGCATTCAAAAATTAGAATTCTTGGGTCATCCGCACCCAATGACAAAACGGCTCAATTTGATTGGACAAAAATCAGCTGGTTTTATTTCGTTCCACACATTGTTGTTTTGACGCATTGGCACGCGTCAAGAGGAGAGAGTTGGGCGATTTCTCTTAGTTGCGGCAATTAGGGTTGTCACTAAAAAAAATTTGTTTCCGCCCAAAGTACCGGCCAAAATCAATGATAACGCTGAAATGATGAAAAGTACAAGCTTCCTTTTTTTTTAATTGCTTTATTAACAATTTCTTTCAAAGGCTAAAAATTTCATTATTAAAAATTCTCAGTTTATAATCCTTACAGTAACTGTAATCATACTCGCATGTAAATTTGGTCAAACTGATGCTGGACTATTTAGTTAATTTGCGTCCAAAACTTCAACTTGGATTTTTCGTTCCACATAAATCACTTAATGCCCTCTTTACTGTAAGTTGCCGCGAGCACTACTAATTAAGTTGTTCGATCTGCTATTAATGTCGGGGATTGTCCAGTGTACCCGGCGTATTCCTAATTCGATTTGAGAGTTCATCGTTGTTTTTTCCGTCATTTTCTCTCCCTTTGCTTTGATTTTTTTTTCTGTCTTGCTTTGACAGCTGTGTTTAAGGAATTTCCCATAAATATTTGGGACGACAACGATTCGTTCGTAATTCGCATGGCAATTGAATCTGAATTAAGTAATTCTCTTTAAAAAAAAATTTGTATGGCGAATTAAGTAATTCGGTCCATCATTGGTTAACCAATTTTGAGTGAGTGAGCGCATTACGAATGAAGCTGTAGTGGGAATACCGTATTAGAAAATTTTATATATCGTGTTTGCGCTGTGTTTCATAAACAGTATATCAGATTTACACGAGGGCAAGCTAATATGTATAAAGGTACAGAGCTTTGTTTTTTTTTTTAATTATAAATTCACATTCATTTGAAAAATAATAGGGGCACAACATTTTGACCAATTTCGGCTGTTGTTCTTTTGTTTCATTAATGTTTATAATTTTATGTAAAAACTCAGTTCATTATCCAACAAAAACCTTATAAGCTTAAATTTCAAACTTCGTTGAAAAATAAGAAATTTATCAACAAAATTTTACAACAACAAACTTTTTATTAAGAATTTCTGGAAAGATTCGAAGTATGCATTTCTATAGACCATTAAATTCTAGTTGAAGCAAGTGCAAGTTTTAAGTGGCGAAGAATTCGCGTTGATTTTTGATATTTTTTTTTTTGGCGGATGGTGCTATTATCTTCTTCCATACAAAAAAAAAAATTGTCGAATGTATGGAAGAAAATGCGCTACACATACAAAGTAATCACAAAACCGACCAAAATTTGTTTAGCCCTCCAACCGACCAAAGTAAATTTATGCGACCAATTCTGGGCGGAAAGGCGCATATCTGGCAACACTGGCGGCAATGCATGCGTTGCCAATGTGGCGTATTCAAAATAACAGAGTTAATTTTGATGTCAGTCAAAAGTATCCCTGTGATGCAGTAAAGAATTAATAGTTGCGTTCCAGACGCTTCACGATTTACAGGATTTGCAGGAAAAGCTGTTTTCTCCATTAATAAACCTTATGCAAGGTGGTACCTGGAACGGTTTCCTGTAAAAACCTGCAAATGGCGAAGAATCTCGAACGCAAATTTTTTTGGCGGGTTTTTTTAAAAGGACTGGTTCTAGTCAGTGAAAGCTAATGAAAGCTTTTAATCCGTGACGCTCATGGAGAGCTTTTGAGCTTTAAAAAGCTTCTTCCGCGGAATTCGCTTTGATCGTGACTGTTCTAAACCAGTAACAGTCAGACAGAGCTTTTTACTCTATGCGCGTATGTATGTATTTTCCTGTCTAAATGTGACCAAATTTCATTTAAAATGGACACGACCGAAACAGATCCCACTGGAGATCGTCACTGATTTAAACATACCAAACAAACAAGGGTAAAAAATCTTACCAATTAAATTCAAGGGTTATAAGTTGCATAAATCGATATATAAGTTCCTTATTAAAACACCCAAATTAATAAGATATATGTTAAATAAAATATTTTGTTTACGAAACGCTAAAAACAAACTGGCAGGTACATATGTACATACATACACACTTTTTATTTTTATGTTTTCCAGAAAAATTTCGCCAGTGGCAACCACTCGACACACCACTACTGGCTTAACCGCAATTACGGTCACATACTCGGCCTGTCGCTTGAGTGGTGCAAATTGCTGCAAAAGTTCACATGTCAAATCGATTATGGGCGTTAACAAAATTCATATTCGTATTCGCAATGTGTCTAATTGATTACTGCAACTGTCATCGAACCGCTTGATGAGAAACAAACATTGTAATTATGTATAAAAAATACATACATAAGTAGAGGGGAATGCTTTCAGATTTAAAACGAAAGCCTAGAAACAAAATGTATTCAATTATTCAACAAAAGCGAATTGTTACTCGAAAGTAAACCAGTCTTTAGCAATTTTTTAAGTTTTGTATGTTAAGTACAAAAATGTTATACATATTTCGGACTGGTTGCGCTTACTTTTAGTACACATACATATGTATGTATTTGTAACATACACTAGGCGACAAATGAAAGTGCACACCTTGTTCTAATATAGATAATATTCACAATTATTTTCATTAAAATTTTTTTACATTAATTATTTATGAAAATACAGTTCATTCTTTAATATAAACCATACAAGTCAAAATTTCCCGCTATATAAAATTCACAAAAATTCTAAAAAATTTCAAAATTTTCAATTTTTTCTTCAGAAGTTCTAGAAAATTATGCAATTTCGTACCCCATTCAATTTTAGTCTAATGAAGTTTTAAACGGCTAAAAAATTGATTTTTGAGAATTTTGGTGACGGATTTTGCACTTTTTTCTATATAAGCATGAATTTCTTATGAAATAAAATGCGGGACAGTGTTAGAACCAAAATTTCAAAAAACCACGCTTGTTTTTGTAAATTTCACTTCTTATGTATTATGCATATAAAAAAAAAGTTTCAAAATTTTGATATTTTTTTTTTTGGAATTTTGTAAACTTTGTATTTGTGTTTTATATGGTTTATATTATAAAATGATCTATATTTAAATAATTAATGCAAAATTTGTTCATGAAAATAATTGGGAATACTATATTAGAACAAGGTGTACACTTTCATTTGTCGCCTAGTGTATATATACGTACATATAGTGTTATTCACTAATTTAAGGTTACATTTGAAAATTCCCTCTGACTAAGTTCCATTTTCATCTACTTGCAAACTGACAAAAAGTAGCTACTTATTGCAGCCTACGTACCCTGAGATTCCTTTGGCGTGAGGTCTCTGAGTAGCGAATGATTAATATTACGCTAAAGTGTCCAAATGTCATTACATGGCTAAAATATGTTGATATGTATGTATGTATATTTGCCCTTTGAACTTACCTGCTTCAGCTTCAATGTGAATTTACTTTCCAGTTGCGTGTGAAGATCACTTGTCCACAATACACTAATAGCTTCAATACAACACCGCAAATAGAGGAGTCGATTTCCTCACACTGTTTTGTCTATTTGTGGTTTTATGTCTGCTGCCAGCCTGTCAGAGTCACTTTGGTGTCATCGAATTTTCAGTTTTATTGATGATGCACCATTCGAATTGTGCAGTTTTCATGGTAAATGTAAATTTTACATCCACACTGAATTAGAAAATGTACACCTACTTTCACTGCTTTCTCCTGCTAATGTCTAAAGCAAGTGCTTGGCGGCCGACAAAAGGACTATTTGTCAAACATTCAACACAATATCCATCATTAACCACAAAACGGCATAAATTCTAGCAAAGTGGTCGCCGCAGCCTTTGAATGCTAAAGGATATACATATGTACCTATATTGTAATATAGCCGATTTCGGTTACTTTTCAATGATCAAAAAGACATTTATCTTGTTTATCTTGTAGTTGCCATCTAAGCGGGGCATTTTCAATGTGTTGTACATTCAGATCCGTTTGCTCCGTATGTGGTGGTCTACATGATTACCCAAGAGCCTATTCTTGTCGTCTTTCTTGTTGTTTTTATTCTTTATTGCTGCTGAGAAGGTTTTGGATGCTACGAGTATGAACTGTTATAGCGGTCAGTGGACCTTGCTGTCACCCCATAAGATCCAACCAGCTTACTGTCAATATTTTGACATAAAGTGTTTTTAATTGAATTTAGATTATTTTATATGAATTGTTGTATCGGAAAAACTGGTATTCATTTTACATTGACAAAATGGAAAAAAGCTAATTATTATATTTTGGTCAAAATTGTGTTTTTTTTTCGGTGGTACTCATTGTCGCCATTGCGCCCATCAATCTTCCGCAAAATCTTTCTCTCGAATACTCTTAAAAGCCTCCTAATCGGAAGTTGCCCAAGTTTCTGCGCCATATAAAAGCAAAGGCATGAAGCGTGCCTTACACCAGTGTGGTTTTCATACGTCGCCCTGTATATGACATCTTTCTCTCTGCAGCTTCTTGACACTCCTCATCGTACCAGGTGTTCTTTGAAGCTCGCTGAAATCCGACTACTTCTTCGGCGACGGTACTTAATGAGCGGGCCGTCTGTTGTGATTATAAACGTCGCAAGGCCCCAAACATTTCTTTCCTTGTCCCGTCGAACTCATTTCTTGGATGGCGGTTATGTCAGATTTTATCCTTACGAGGACATCAACCAGGAGGGCAGAGGCTTCTTCCCCGCAAAGGGTACGGACATTCCAGCTGCATGCATTGAAAACGGGGTTTAATCCGAAGTTGTATTTCCTTTATTCACTGGAAGGGGTATTTAGTGGGCGGGTGACAGACCCAGGGCACAACCCATTGCTAGGAGGGGGTAGTTTATTAACAAAATGCACGTTTATATAACGAGCCGCTTGCTCCAAGACAGACGCCAGCTTGCAGCTAAACCGGCTGGTGAACAGACGCTGCAGACTTCAGTGAGTCCTTAAACCGAATAAGTCGGAGTGGCCCCACCGCAGCTGCCTCTCTCTCTGTCGTGATCCAAGGTTCACGTTGCTCAGAGTACGCGAACAAGGATGCAAGAGTGGGGATTGAGTATAGTCGGGAAATTGTAACTGCAAACCCCAAACAACGACTATCTCCTTTGTACTCCGTATTTTCACTAGCTTGTCTGAGGTAAAAGTAAACAAGTAAGTACCTCGGAATACCTATGCGTTCATTACTACTTAGGAAAAATATACCGCACCTTGCCTCGCAATTCCGTCTGAGATGCAGTTTACCTGTTCTGTTTAGTCAACTGCTCTACAAACAGTCCACAGCGGTTTTTGAGTTGAACAGTAAGCACAATCCTGAGCACTTTCTGAGCCTACTGTTAGTTAAGTTAGACGACAACGATTAATATACTCACTTCCTCAAGAATCGGCTCCTATGTTTTTCACAGTCTCCTCACAGCTTATGCCTTAAAAATAAAAAAAATTCGGACCGGATTACTGACCATATATTACAGCTACGTGCACACGTCTACACTCGACGCTCTCGCACGGGAAACAGTTTTATATTTACTGAATCGCGTGTTAGGTCTTTAGCTCCAGCTATTGGGGAAAACCTCAGTTTAAAAATAAAAAATTAAGTATGAAATAAGAGTTTAAAATCGCTGGCTTAAAATAATCCCGTCTCGTATAACGAGTGTAACGAGGGTACAATTAGGGCCGCTTTCACCAGCCCTGATTAACACTAATTCCTAGTTAAACATCGTTACCGACACAATGTTTAATGCATGAAGTCGGTAACGATGTTTACCTGGGAATTAGAGTTAACCATAGATGGTGAAAACGGCCCTAATTGTAGCATACCCACTCAAACTGACGTCATAAAATACTAAAAATGAAAGAGAAAAGAATTTAAACTGACAGTAATTTCTCTCCTGTGCCAACTGACGCCAATTGGAAATGCCAAGAGCCGCGAAGTCCTTCTCCACCTGGTCTTTCCAATGCAGAGGGGACGAGACCTTCCTCTTCCTCTGTTGCCAGCATCGCGGCCCGCCTTGAATACTTTCAATGGAAGAAAACAAAACAATTATTTAAAGTCAACAAAGTGGTGAGCCTAGTCGAGTATGTAGGATTAAAACAGCATACACAAAATTTTGTATTGAACCTCAAAATCTTGGCTTAATGTTGAAAACCTTACACTTGGCCTTGACTTTATATGTACAATAGAGTGGGCCGAAAATCCGCTTTTTTAGAATTTTAATTGGTACAATCCGTGCGTCCACGAAAGTTCAAGTGCTAAAAAAAATTTCTTAGCTTACTTAGATTCTACAAAAAAGGTCCATATACCAACTTATGTAGGACTAATACTTTCGAAGATACTTGCAATTGTAGTAAAAACAATGTTTGCCATTTCGAAATAAAAACGGTTCGGTGCGTGGTTCGGTTCGAAGCCCGAAGGTTCGTTTCAAAAACCGGTTCGGTTCAAAATCGGTTTGCAGCCCTGGTATATACACGTATAAGTATGTATGTATATTACGGTGGTAAAAAATGAATGAAGAGGTCACTCAAAATTTCCCATGTATTTTATATCGACAAGAAAACTATTTTTCGCATTTTGAATGCTCCCTGCCCCTAAGATTGTTCTATATCGAAAAACATGTACCCCAATTTTTTATTTTAATATAAAAAAATTTAAAGGTCGCTCAAAGCGCTCAAAGTTTTCCAGGTATATATTGAAAACCAATATTTTCGGATTTGAAAATTCTGGTTCTCTTCAGGAGACTTCCGATGACAATACGTAATTGTTTATTTAACAATTTTTTAATATGTTGTAAGGTTTTTTTATTTATCCCCCCATTGCATTTCCTGACATTTTCTGTAGGTTTCGGCGGACCTATGAAGTATAGTTAATATGAAAAAAATGGTTAAATAAATGATTGGGTATTGTTATTGCGAATCTCCTGAAGAGAAACAGAGTTTTCCGATCGACCTCTAAATAATTTTTGATTTCAAAATAAAAAAAGTATATTTTTTCGGTATAGAACAATCCTAGGGGGTGAGAGCTTAAAAATTCCGACTTTATTTTTTCCCATGCATTTTTGGACCACCCTAGTGTACATATGTGCCACTGTTAAAAACGTAAACTTTTGAACGCGCTACAATTCTCTATCTATGAATTGATGTGTAATCCATCCTTATTCTCTCCACCATTCCTTTTAGGAAATACCAGGCATCAGCAGCATTGGCAGAACTCCATAAGCATGTGCAAAACTTTTTCACTTGCTTATGGAGTTCTGCCTGCGCTGCCCATCACTGCTCCATGCACATGCCTAATAACTACGAACAAAAAATTATTATACCTACGCAAACCAAATCCATTCATCGCGCTGAAACTTCGACAAGTTATAATTACAATTTCGATTAAAATCGAAGGGAAACTTCATCAGGATAAAGTCATCGGGACGTAAATAATTCACACGACAAGCGGCGATAAAACAATGGAAAATAAAAATGTCAATAACGCTTTTTATAACTACGAAGGCTTCTAAAGTTATGTAGTTTGGATGATTGTTTGATGCCTGATGCTTTTCGTTTTTTTTTTTGTGTATGCATTTTAGGTACCTTAATATGTATGTAGCTAAACATAACTGTATTGGTAGACCATCCCTTCCAACATTGACTTTCAATTGTATATTTTTATGAAACATGCGCAGAGTGTGCCAACAACAACACACAGTCCGTTTACCTACACAACGCTGACATTATCCTCGTCAAGAAGCAACCACCAATATATTACCTCCTCATACACACACACACTACTTCTTTGCCATTCTCTGCCTGCACTTTCACATCAGCATCATCTCCTTCTGGCCAATTGCGTTAGCTGTGTGTGTGAATGTGGACGCTGCTGACGTTGACTGTGCTGTAAAAGTTGATCCTTTGCCGCTGCTACAGCCGTCGTTGCAGTCACTACTGCTGCTTTCAACGTTTTTTTTTTTGTTTTTTTGTTTTTTTGTTCTTGCTGCGGCGCATCTAAAGGCCGTCCATTTTTGTGCTGAGTAATACAGGAGATAGGCGTGGTTAAATGGAATGATTGATTGTACCTTTTTTTTTTGTGAATTTTCGGCTCAGGCAACACCAGCTTGCGGCGTTTGTTTTCTGTTTTGTTTTTTTTTTGTTGCTGTTGTTGTTGCTGTGGTATCATTAAAGCGGCGGCAATGCCTTCTTGTGCGTACCACCGTCGCTAGTGTGCTTTCAAGTTGCACAAGAAAAAAAGGTCAAACATTTATGTACAGTTACACCCAAAAATGAGCGTACGGCTCTTTTTTGTTAATATTCGCAATGTTTTACATGCTTAAATTTTTTT
>NW_023458558.1:55266276-55270292 GCF_013731165.1 Rhagoletis pomonella
TCTTTTTTGTTAATATTCGCAATGTTTTACATGCTTAAATTTTTTTTTGTTGATTTTGTTTTAAAATATGGCTTATGTTTTAGCAAATTCCATTTAAATCCAAGAATGATACTGTGTACACAAATTAAGAAAAATCTGCAAATTTTCAGCAAAATCGCGAACTTTTTAATACGAATTTCTAAAAAGAATTGAGGTAAGAATTCGAGTATAGCCCATTAAATTGTATTATAATAATGTGGAAGTTTCAGATGTCTAAAAATTCGTGTTGATTTTTGAGATTTTTTTTGCTGGCTGCCTACCCCTTTTTAATATGAAAAAATAAGTCAGAAAATCTTTTGTATGAAAAAAAATGCGAGGACAGTCAGCAAAAAAAATCTCAAAAATCCACGCTATCTTTTAGAGGTTTGACATTTCCAAATTATTGTTTTGAAATTTAATGGGCTATAAACTATAAACTTTTTAGAAATTCGTATTAATTCATTCTTGGATTTAAATGGAGTTTGCTAAAATATAAGCCATATTTTAATACAAAATGGAAAACAAATTTTTAGCATGTAAAAAAAACATTGCGAATATTAACACAAAAAAAGAGCAGTACGCTCAATTTTGGGAGTAACTGTATATACAAAGGTATAATACATACATATGTGTGTATGTGTGCAGAAGCGAATGAGGCTTAGCCTGCTGCAATACTGAGTGCATTCAAAAAAATTCTTACATTTTCATTATTAGAAATACGCAGGAATATATGAAAGAAATTCAATTGCTAATGTCATTTGACATTTAGTGTACGACAAAGGCGACATAAAATTTAACAAAAAAAGTCAAGGCAGGTCGAACAGACTTTTGTTTTTTTTTTTAGGTGCGTTGAAAAGGAGGAACGAAGTGACTATGACTGGCCATTCAATTGGTCTTTCAGTTTTTATTAAAGCGCGCCTACTGAAGTAGTTCTTGCTTCTTTTTATGAAGAATACATGCGCATGTCTTCACTTTTTTCTCCTTTAGAAAACAATTTAATTAAGCTATCAACTGTGCTGCCTTACAACCAACTGGGGCAGTGCAGTATTCTCAAAAGCGATGCGTAGGACAAATGTAGTGTCATGCAGCGTATGCATTTTATGATCATACATACATGCATATGTCTGTATGTACATATATATGTAAGTGTCCATTCCTGCCAACAAGTGCCGGAATTCAATTTCGTTTAAAAATGCGTGCATCTACTATGTATGTATGTATGTATGTACATATGTAAATAGTATATACTTACACGTGTATTTATGCACTCTCATACTTATTGCAATAACCGATTCTCCAACATTTTTATCCCGTACACGACTTTCTTTATGCACTTGTTTGATCTGTTTATTTTAGTATTTATGTTTGTATGTGTATGGCTATATACGTGATATGTAGAAACATACATATTTCCTTCTGCGAATTTCTTCATTGTCGCCTTAAGAGATTTTGGCATGCAAAGATGGTCTCATCCCACTAATGGATGCGATTATGCCGCGATTATCTTTGGTCAAAACGTCACTGCTTTGATCCTTTTTGCCTTAGCTGATTGTTCGGTTCAGTCACTCTGACACATGTATGTACATACGTATATATATAAATAAATAAAGTGTTGCACTGCTGATTCTCAGCAGCATTGCCGACGACTACCTGTAATACGGCTATGCCAAAAATTCCGACACCAGCTCAACTTGTTCACCGCTTTTTGTCTTTACTCTGCGGTTGTTGCGGCTTAAAACGCCTGCTTTTGTCCAACTGCCGACACGTATGCATGTACATATGTATGTATGTATGTAGTAGTCAGTGGTAGTGTCAGCTATTGTTGTCATTGTTGTTGCGTGTTCTGTAAGTTGTTGACTTGCGAAAGGATTAAGTGCGTCGGTGCAGCGTTAATAATGCATCATTAACGCTATAATTTGAGGTTGAGCGTGAATTTGCATAAATTTCGATTTGCGAATTCGCATTGAACATTTTACATTTTGGTATTTTATGCATTTTAGGTTATGGTTTGACAGACAAAAGGATACAAAATTGTGAAAAAATTTCAAATTTGAAAGCCATGTTTCAGAAAATTAAATGCGAGTTTGGAAAAATAGTCCGGTCTAGTTAGACATTCAAAGTTGCAGTAATTCGCATAAAGCTGAAAATTGGTACGAATGTAGCGAACGCCATTATAAATGAAATGTAAATAATTTATAAATAATATTATAAATGAAATGTAGGACACATCTGCAAGAAATATATTAAAGGCCAAAGGTCACGATTTTTTTTCAGCCAAACTGTAACGTATCGTAAAAAAAAAGGTTAGACAAAAGTGTAGATCTTGCATTTATCTATAAAAAATTTTAATACACCTTTCTATTAGGAAATGCCATTTCTGCGGTACATCGATTCAAAAAGTGGTATTTTCCATAATTTGCACAATTTCCACTCTACTTGTGAGGTAGTATACCTTTTTTTGTAGTCCTGTTTCACTAAATAATATTGTATGAAATAAAAATAGTACCACTAGAAGTTATTAAAGCGGTGAAAAAGCTATTCATCTACATGATTAATAATTGCCCTAGTTTACAAGAAATCTTACCTGCGGCAGTTCATCATCACTTCTTATGTAAAGTTTTCCGAGGAATCCGAATATGCAGTCAACTGACTACTGCGAGACTATTTAGAATTGTTTTTAAGATATCTACATTTAGCCAAATTTTTTGAGATGTGAAAAAAGTGGACTCACTTCATTGCATTTTATTTTCGATATTTTGTGAGTTTATTTTGTGGATGGTGTTGCGGGCTTCTTTCATATAAAAGTAAATTTTAGGCTATTTGATCAAGTAAGTTCCTATGCAAGAAAAAATACTCTTTCTTCACTTTCCATCCCGACGTTTCGCTGACCTTCTCTGCATCTTTTTAATAAAGAAATTGGCCCTGAAGACGCCGAGAAGGCCAGCGAAACGTCGGACTAGAAAGTGAAGAAAAATTCTTTTTTCTTTCACAGGAACTTACTTGATCAAATGGCCTAAAATACCAAACACTAATAAATTGTTTATTCTTGAACGATATTTTCCAACCAGAGTGTGGATCCATCTTTCGTCCATTGTAATGAAACAGCTTAAAAACTCGTCCGTATTTCGATTAGACAACGCCAAACAATTGATCGAGGTTGTCATACGATTGCGTTGTGATCGTCAGCAGTGATAAAAAAAATATTAAAATTTTCAATGTCAAAAAGGCTATTTTACTGTGCTGACTCAACGTAAAAAAGCAGTCAGCATTATTAAGACAAATGCAAAAATGTCTTCATGGAATTTCATTAATTTTTGCTATCAAACTTGGAATTAACATATTACTAGACTACATATTCGTATATAGTGCAGGTTATGCAAGCTTGAGGCTAGTAAGAGCCGCATGCAGGTTTTCTAAATGTTAAAAAGAGCCATAAAAAAGGACGCATAAAAAAATTTCCACAGCTAAAGGCCAATGTTTAAGCTCTCCTTTTAGAATGGTAAAATATCCCTTTGTTTCGTTATTGGAGTATAGGGGTTCGAAATGCTAAAAATTCTTTTTTGACACTTTAAAACCTAGATTTCTCAGTTCTCAGTGTTATTATTAGCAAAATTTAATCAGTAATTTTATTTGGTTTAAGACCAGTTTTTTGTGAAAAATTTATTTAAAATAGATAATCTGTACAGCTCATATTCTGGCCAATTTTAATTATCTTTGTTTTCTATTTAAGATTATTAATTAAAAATACTATGAAGAATGCAAAATGCTGTTGTGTACTACATATGTATGTAACGGGTGATTTTTTTGAGGTTAGGATTTTCATGCATTAGTATTTGACAGATCACGTGGGATTTCAGACATGGTGTCAAAGAGAAAGATGCTCAGTATGCTTTGACATTTCATCATGAATAGACTTACTAACGAGCAACGCTTGCAAATCATTGAATTTTATTCAGTGAATGGGCCCTAGAAAAGTTGGCAGAAAATCCGCTTTTTTA
>NW_023458558.1:55270392-55273888 GCF_013731165.1 Rhagoletis pomonella
AGAAACGGAGTTTTCCGATCGAGGAATACTAATTTTGAAGATTTTTTCGGTATGGAGCAATCCTAGGAGGTGAGAGCAGTAAAATTCCGACTTTACATTTTCAAAGGCATTTTTGGACCACCCTAATATACATACATATGTAGTACACAACAGCATTTTGCATTCTTCATAGTATTTTTAATTAATAATCTTACAATAGAAAACAAAGAAATAATTAAAATTGGCCGGAATATGAGCTGTACATATTATCTATTTTAAATAAATTTTTCACAAAAAACCCGTCTTAAACCAAATAAAATTACTGATTAAATTTTGCTAATAATAACACTGAGAACTGAGAAATCTGGGCCTTAAAGTGTCAAAAAAGAATTTTTGTCATTTCGAACCTCTATACTCGAATAACGAAACAAAGGGATATTTTACCATTCTAAAAGGAGAGCTTAAACATTGACCTTTAGCTGTGGAAATTTTTTTATGCGTCCTTTCTTATGGCTCTTTTTAACATTTAGAAAACCTGCATGCGGCTCTTACTAGTCTCAAGCTTGCATAACCTGCACTATATACGAATATGTAGTCTAGTATATATAGCTGGTTTTTATATCGAAAATTTTAATTATTATTATTTTTTTTTTTTAATATCACTGCTGATGATCACAACGCAATCGTATGATAACTTCCAAAAATTTTTGGCGTTGTCTAATCGAAATTCGGATTCGGATGGATCCACATTCTGGTTGGAAAATATCGCTCAACACAGTTTATTTTTATATGGAAGAAACCCACAACACCCTCCACAAAATAAACTCACGAAAATAAAGTGTAATGAAGTGAGTACACTTTTTTCAGATCTCAAAAAATTTCACTAAATGTAGATATCTTAAAACCAATTCTAGTCTCGCAGTAGTCAGTTGACTATATATTTGGATTCAGCGGAAAGTTTTACATAAGAAGTGATGATGAACTGGCGCTGGTAAGATTTCTTGTAAACTAGAGCAATTATTAAACATGTAGATGGATAGTTTTCTCACCGCTTTCATCACTTATAATGGTACTATTTTTATTTCATATAATATTATTTAGTGAAACAGGACTACAAAAAGTCGTAAAGTAGGTCTACCGGAGAAATCACATTAAAAAAAAACGCGCCAAAAAGGTATACTACCTCACATGTAGAGTGGAAATTGTGCAAATTATGGAAAATACAACTTTTTGAATCGCAGAAATGGCATTTCCTAATAGAAAGATGTCTTAACAATTTTTATAGATAATTGCAAGATCTACACTTTTTTCTAACCTTTTTTTACGATACCTTACAATTTGGCTGAAAAAAAATCGTTACTTTTGGCCTTTAATATATTTCTTGCAGATGTGGAATTGATGGGGAGTTTTCACATTTCATTTATACCAACGTTCGCAACATTAGTAGGTACCAATTTTGAATGTCTAACTAGACCGGACTATTTTTCCAAACTCGCATTTAATTTTCTGACACATAGCTTTCAAATTTGAAATCTTTTCACAATTTTGTATCACTTTGTCTGTCAAACCATAACCTAAAATGCATAAAATACCAAAATGCAAAATGTTCAATGCGAATTTGCAAATCGAAATTTATGCAAATTCACGCTCAACCTCAAATTATAGCGTTAATGATGCATTATTAACGCTGCACCGACGCACTTAATCCTTTCGCAAGTCAACAACTTACAAAACACGCAACAACAATGACAACAATAGCTGACACTACCACTGAAAACTACATACATACATAAATGCATACGTGTCGGCGTGGCAGTTGGACAAAAGCAGGCGTTTTAAGCCGCAACAACCGCAGAGTAAAGACAAAAAGCGGTGAACAAGTTGAGCTGGTGTCGGAGTTTTTGGCATAGCCGTATTACAGGTAGTCGTCGGCAATGCTGCTGAGAATCAGCAGTGCAACACTTTATTTATTTATGTATACACGTTGTACATATGTACATGTGTCAGAGTGACTGAACCGAACAATCAGCTAAGGCAAAAAGGATCAAAGCAGTGACGTTTTGACCAAAGATAATCGCGGCATAATCGCATCCATTAGTGGGATGAGACCATCTTTGCATGCCAAAATCTCTTAAGGCGACAATGAAGAAATTCGCAGAAGGAAATATGTATGTTTCTACATATCTCGTATATAGCCATACACATACAAACATAAATACTAAAATAAACAGATCAAACAAGTGCATAAAGAAATTCGTGTACGGGATAAAAATGTTGGAGAATCGGTTATTGCAATAAGTATGAGAGTGCATAAATACACGTGTAAGTATATACTATTTACATATGTACATACATAGTAGATGCACGCATTTTTAAACGAAATTGAATTCCGGCACTTGTTGGCAGGAATGGACACTTACATATCGATGTACATACAGACATATGCATGTATGTAGATATGATCATAAAATGCATACGCTGCATGACACTACATTTGTCCTACGCATCACTTTTGAGAATACTGCACTGCCCCAGTTGGTTGTAAGGCAGCACAGTTGATAGCTTAATTAAATTGTTTTCTAAAGGAGAAAAAAGTGAAGACATGCGCATGTATTCTTCATAAAAAGAAGCAAGAACTACTTCAGTAGGCGCGCTTTAATAAAAACTGAAAGACCAATTGAATGGCCAGTCGTAGTCACTTCGTTCCTCCTTTTCAACGCACCTAAAAAAAAAAAACAAAAGTCTGTTCGACCTGCCTTGACTTTTTTGTTAAATTTTATGTCGCCTTTTGTCGCACACTAAATGTCAAATGACATTAGCAATTGAATTTCTTTCATATATGCCTACGTATTTCTAATAATGAAAATGTAAGAATTTTTTTGAATGCACTCAGTATTGCAGCGGGCTAAGCCTCATTCGCTTATGCACACATACACACATATGTATGTATTATACCTTTGTATATACAGTTACTCCCAAAATTGAGCGTACTGCCCTTTTTTTGTGTTAATATTCGCAATTCAATTTTGTATTAAAATATGGCTTATGTTTTAGCAAACTCCATTTAAATCCAATAATGAATTAACACGAATTTCTAAAAAGTTTACAGTTTATAGCCCATTGAATTTTAAAACAATAATGTGGAAATTTCAAACCTCTAGAAAATAGCGTTGATTTTTGAGATTTTTTTTGCTGACTGTTCTTCGCATTTTTTTTCATACAAAAGATTTTCAGAATTATTTTTTCATATTAAAAAGGGGTAGGCAGCCAGCAAAAAAATTCTCAAAAATCAACACGAATTTTTAGACATCTGAAACTTCCACATTATTATAATACAATTTAATGGGCTATACTCGAATTCTTACCTCAATTCTTTTTAGAAATTTGTATTAAAAAGTTCGCGATTTTGCTGAAACTTTGTAGATTTTTCTTAATTTGTGTACACAGTATCATTCTTGGATTTAAATGGAATTTGCTAAAACATAAGCCATATTTTAAAACAAAATTAACAAAAAAA
>NW_023458558.1:55273988-55292739 GCF_013731165.1 Rhagoletis pomonella
AAAAAATCTTCAAAATTAGTATTCCTCGATCGGAAAACTCCGTTTCTCTACCGAAGGCTCCCAATAATAATGCCCAATTGTTTATACATATAACAATTTTTTCATAGTAACTATATTTTATAGGTCCGCCAAAATGCAATCGTGGAACCCATAAAAAATCTTTAGTGTTAAAGAATGGTTAAATAACCAATTGGGTATTATTGATTTTCAAGAATTCTATATCATTTCTACGAAAAGTTGGGTTGTTCCCATATAAAATACATTGAAAATTTTGCGCGCTTTGAGGGATCTTTAAATATTTTCTTTTTATTTCTGAATAAGAAATAGGGGTACATTTTTTCGGTATAGAATAATCCTACCACCCTAATGTATACATACCATGTTGGTGAATGTGTGCTAAATATCACACCCGCAGAGTTCATACACTGACTCAAACAAGTGACCACGTGTTGATTTTTATAAATATTCGCTTTTTTTCTATAAAATACCTCCAATATTTAACCAAAGCCATATAAATCACAGTTTCGAACTTCATAAAAAATTTAAGAAAATTCAAAAATTTTCATCAAATTTTCAACTTTGTGATCACGGGTGAGCAGTTTTATAGTCCATACAATTTTAGTCTAATGGAGTGCAAGTTTCAGCCACCTAAAAAATCCCATTGATTTTTGAGAATTTGTTTTTGGAGACTGCTTTTGCGGTGTTTTTGTTGTATAACAACGCAATTTACAAAACCTGGCCTTGATATTTTGAAATTTAGTTGCGAACGGTCTCCCGCATTTTATTTCATAAGAAATTCATGCATATATGGCAAGAAGTGCAAAAATCGGCGCCAAATACCATTCTCAAAAATCAACGGGATTTTTTAGCCGTTTGAAGCTTGCACTTCATCAGACTAAAATTGTAAGGGCTATAAAACTGCATGCCCAAAAATGTTCTAAAGATTCAGATTTAAAAGTTGAAATTCTGACGAAATTTTTTGGTATTTTCTTAAATGTTTTATGAAGTTTGAAACTGTGATGTTTATGGTTTTGGTTCAAGCGTGGAAAATATTTTTATAGAATATTAACAAAAAAATCTAACTCGAAAAACATGAATATTAAAAAAAAAATCAACACATGGTCACTTGCTTGAGTCACTGTACATACATATATGAATATGTATAATAAATGTGTGTAGAGCCTGCACATGTCCACAATAGACATAACATCTAAGTATATCAGTGAAGCCTTCAAGTGCGTACATACATTTGTACGTATTCAATGTTATTTAGTAGCTTTAACGAGTTTTTTTTTTTAATGAAATCTTTCCACGCGCAAAAGCTTTTTGAATTTCTTATGATAAGATGAAGAAATTGTTGGTTAGCTTTGATTAATTTGCTTTGTTTTTATAGCTTCTTTAAAATGTACGCCTTTCAGGAAAATCTGCCTCACAAAGGGGTATAACGTTACTGCCGTTACTGCAAAGCGCATAAAGCCCAAAAGCCCAATTGTTCTATTTACAGATTTGTATCTTACATTTACATTTTTATGACATCGCTGCAGACGTGGAGGAGTAGTCGAGTAAGAAAAAAATGAAATGTCAATAATAATCACTATAGCTCGAGCAGTGGTTGTAAGAGAGCGGCGATCTACGCTCTTTCCAGGAGGCTTATCAGGAAATAACGAAAATTTTGCTGATAAGGAAACTCTTTGTGCATTTGTAATGTTACTCTCAGCACTCAAAACGATTTTCAAGAGAGCAGACATTGTGTGCTTATCTCTTTCTTAAATATATATTTATCAGCTAAGGGATTATAAAACTAAAACACAGAGTAAGAATAAAAGCAAACAATATAAATATATATATGTATATACATATATTTGCTATCACTGGTCAGACTCAACAAATTGAAATACAAAAATATTTTTATCGCCAAGAGCAATTCACCAAAGAGCCCTTGCATCGAGTTATGCCGATGAACTAGTCTCTTTAAACCATCGCATAAAAAAGACGCGTTCGGTGTGCGCGGAGAAAGTAAAGCATACAATTTTAATAATAAAATCGCAAACAAAATCACAAACATACAGAGTGCCATATTTTCTAAACGTTCCAGAGGGCGATAGAAAAAAGTTTATCAAATCGAAAAAAGTGAAAAGTTCTCCCATTCGCATATTTGCAATAAAATTCTCAGTACTATTTATTAAAAATGCGCACATACATAAACAAAGTAGGTTATTTAATATTTTACATTAAAAATAAAATCTTGCAAACAACTTGACTACTTTCTTCATATAAACAGATACACAAATCTAAATCAAAAATGGAATATTCCTAGATTTCATGCATACATACACATATAGATACATACACCGTAAATGTACATGATCATTCATATACAATTCATGCTTTTGACGCCACCAAGTGCACTCAATCTACTGCATATCATCTACGTTCTATGTATTACAGGAGAGCGAAATTATCGATGTGCTCTGGAAGCAAGATGTCGATCTGGGTTATACATTGACACCACCGCATTTGCTTAACTCAAGTAGTAATGGTAAAGTTGCAGTGGTTTCTGATGACGACATTGAGAAGTTAAAAGCGCTAGAATACCTAAAATTAGATCAGGTAAGTTATAGCGGCGCTAGCAAGAGACTTAGAAAAGGATGAGAAATACATATTTATGAGTAGATACGTTATAGAAGAACTCTCTGAAAAATGTTTAAATGAAAAACTGTAGTAGTAAAATACCACCAAGATACAGAATTTCAAAACCAGATAATAAAATCGCAAGCTCGAGAGTTATAAGAGAGTGCTCTATGCGCTCTCCGGAAATTTCAAGTTGCCGATCAAACGCTGCGGCTTTATCAAAGCTACAAATTTTAAGCGTTTTACGTACCTATAGCTTGCGAGTTTGAGGATGAGCTTGATCTTTACTTAACCCTGCTGTGATGTTGAGGAAAATTAGACGAATTAGGGACGTTTGTAGGTTTTAAGAATTTTGTTTAACTCAACAGCTTTCGCTTTTAGTAGAAGAACAAAATGTGGTTTTAAAACAGTTAGCATTAAACAAATTTAGGTTGCCACTTTAAAGCATTTCCAATTGCGCAGTTAGAAAATACATAAATGATTAACTGTTCAAGTAGATATTTATTACGAAATATAGAGTTGAACAGTTTTTTTTTTATATCTTAACTATATACAGTGGGGAGCAGTGTTGAGTACATGGTGATTTTTGTTAAATATTTGCAAAGTTTTTTGTTATTTTTTCATAAAAATATGGTTCATGCTTTAAACAAAACCATATAAATCAAACTTTATACAGAACATAGAAAAATTTAAAAAATTTTCATAAAATATTTCAGCTTTTTAATAATTTTATTTTTCTGAGTATGCAGTTTTGTAAATTTAATAATTTTAGTAAATTGCAACTTTTAAGTGGTTACAAATTCGCATTCGCAAGCATGAATTTCTGATAGAAGAAAAAGCGCAAGACAACTTGCAAAGAAAATTAAAAAAATCAACGCCAGTTTTTTAAGGTGCACTTGTTATAATAACAAGTAATTTTTAGCAAAAAAAACGAGTTAAAAAAATATATATATATCTATATATTTCTTGATTCAATGATGATAACCAAATTGGTATGGGACCGCCTTTGAGACACTACCTTTCCGTTGCAAAAACAATTATCGAAATCGGTTGACGAGGTCCAAAGTTATGCGGTAACATACATAAAAAAAAAATAAAAACAAAAAAAAAATATTCCGACGAACTGATAACCTTCTCCTTTTTTGGAAGTCGGTTAAAAAAAAAACAAGCGAAAGCCGTCAGCAGAAAAAAAAATATTAAAAATCAACGCGATTTTGCAGCCGCTTAAAACTTGCACTTTATTATACTAAAATTATTAAATTTACAGAACTGCATGCTAAAAAAAAATTAAAAAAAATCGGATGAAAAAGCTCAAATTTTAATGAAAATTCGTTGCATTTTTCTAAGTTCCGTATAAAGTTTGAAATGTTGATTTATATGGTTTTGGTTAGAGCATGAACCATATTTTTACGAAAAAATAAAAAAGTAAATTAGCTGTACATATATAGTAGGACAGCATTTTTGCATAATCCCCCTCATTGTACTGCAACACACCAGTGCCGGATTAAGACTGCTCTACGTACATAGAAATAATGCAGCATTATTCTTCGAGCGCACTCTGAGACTGAATTAAGTAAATCTTGCTCATCCAAGTAAAAATTCTCTTTTTCACGCTCTAAGCCGGGACGAAGATTTTGAAGCTTCGACGCGCATAAATGGCAGAGCGCGAACAAAAAAAAATATTAAAAAAAAAACGATTAATGAATGATCTTCTCATCCGATCCGCTCAAAATGCAAGACCTATTATCTACAATAATAAAAATCAAAACTAATAAAATACAGTATATTTGCTAAAATAATTTCAGATTCAATGTGATGTTCAGAGATTTTAATTCTGAGCAAGTAATTTTTTATATGAAGTGAGTGTAGCACAGAGCAGACGTTTTGCAAAGATGTGTTGGTTTGATCCAATTTTAAAGGGATTTGTAAAGAAATCGCGCAATATTTTCAATACAACGAAAACGAAATATTTTACATTTACAAGGAAAGGACATACCTATGTTTTGAAGCGCAAGGTGAAAGAGTATGGCCCCGAAGGGCTTATTTTTAATTAAAAATTGTTGAAGGGCCAACAACAAACACGCGACATTTAGATGCTTTGTTGTTGTTTTATTTTTGCATGTCTTTCAATTTAATTTTGCGTTGTATAACATCTAAATGATACATATTAATTATTATAGCCAAACTTTGAGGACAAAGATGCTAATGTATCCGATATCGATGATGAATGGGCTGGTATACCATTCACGGTGGATAATGAAACTGGTAAGTTATATGAATTTATAAGTTATTATGAATATATGTATACGAAATATTTCTTATGTGAAGTGCAAGCTGCCGAATGTTGCCGAGCATTTAAAAGACTTGTGCCGAGTAGGATCGCGCATAGATTTTATAACATTACATGCGTAAGCACAAGCTCCCTTGTTTGGTGCGCAATTAGGCGAGGAAAAGAGGATTCCAAAACCAGCAGCGTTCTGGAAAATTTTTAAAAACGTTGCAAAGATTTTTTTTCAACTGCATACATACATATCGTCACTTGAAATGCAAAAAAACTTAACAACATCGCAACTAAAATGGAAAAGGTGGTGACTGATATTTTTATTTATTTATTTTTTCATAAAATGATATGGGTAGGGTAGTTGTAATTCGATGAAATCCATCATAGAAATCAAAAAGTGAAATGTGAATTTTATTAGTTAAGACTTTTTGCGTTTCAGCGATGATGTTGTTTACGTCTTTTTGCATTTCAGGTGACGATATCGAGCCCTAACCGCCAAAATAACGTAAGCGACATTTTTTGCAAAATTTTATTTTTGATGCAGAAGTGCATCTAGATGCTCTAGGAATATTTCTGCATCAAAAAGAAAATTTTGAAAAAAATGTCGCTTACGTTATTCTGGCGGTTAGGGCTCGATATATATGTATGTCTGTACTAGACATCTGCATGAGTTGATTCAAACTTCTAGCCAAACAGAGTACAGTAGATTTTCTATACAAAACACTCAGCGCTTTGAATTTTGTAATTTATAAATATACAATTTGTTTTAAATTTTCTGCCTTCAAATGGAAAAATGTGAATGAATGAATGAAAAGGATTCAAATCATGCAAACTCGTTTTGGTTATAGTTTTTTCTACAAACAAGTTTGTTCATATGTACATATGTATATACATATGTAAATTGACATAATATTTTTGGATATTCTTAGGTAAATTTGCCATTAATTTCAATTCAATTTATCTTCACATTGTTTGAATATTCCCAGCCAGCAAAATATCCGGAAACGTATCCGAAAATGGAAACAATTTCGTATAAAAACCTGATGTTTCATCCGTTTTCCGATTCCGCTTTCGGACGTTTTTCAGATCAATTCTCCCACTAAAGTGTTCAGCCGAAACGTATGTGCAGAAAACTATCGACAATGGTTGTAAAACGGATGCGCTTTCGGCTGTTCTCCTAAAATTTGTCTGATTCAATTTTTCGTTGAAAACGATTTCATTATGAACCTCACAGAAAATTTTTCATAGTTACTGGAAACCAAACAAAAAACAATTTTAAGGTTCAGCAATTACTTCAATTTGAATAAATAATTTTAATGTGTTGCTTCTGACGGAATTCGAACCTGGGACCTCCTGAAAGCTAACAAATAGTAGCACACTTCTCTGCACACTCACCTACTGACGAATACGTGTACATGTTTTCAAATACTCAGTTTGAACAAACATTTTAAAATTATTATTTTGAAATAAGATGATGACATTTTTCAGATACGAAAAATTAACAAATATGGAAATCGTTTTCTGAACATTCCCGGATACGAAAACTGCACTTTCGGCAAAAAGTACGTTTCTCTGCTGGCTGGGTTGTTATGACTACACCCATATCAGAACAATACATACTCAAATTCAAAAAAGTTTCAAGCCAAAATCATTCATTCTTATATGAATAATTTATATGCCGTTTTGAATGAATTCATGCAGCCCTCTAGTCTGTACATCCCCAACGGGGCCAGAAGCGCTCCATTAGTGATATAAGATTTTTCGTTATAACTCCTCCATTTAAGTAGCTAGTAACATGAACTGCACTGTTGTCACTCATTATTATAAAAGAATACTTTCAGTGAAAATGGCGAAGATCAGGTCGCTATAACCTATAGCCTCCATATGTTCAGATATGAGATTTTTTGCCATAACTTCTCCATTTATGCAGCTAGGAACATGAAAATTCTCACCGTCTTCAGTCATTTATTAACAGAATATTTACAGTGAAAATAACTAAGATCAGGTCACTATAACATATATCTCCCATTCAACTGATTGTTCAGATATGCGATGCAGCTGGGAACATGAAATTTCGCAATATTTTTTATTTTAAGCGTGGAAATAGCAGAGTTTACATTGCCGTCTTTAGAGCGTATCAGACCGGGCAATGCAGTATATTTCGAAAAGACTTTCAAATTGAGAAATTTCAGAAAGCAGTTGCATGAGCAGTGACACCTTGCATGTAAAGTGTCTTTCGAAAGAATTTTTTTTATTTCCGAAGGGCGAACTGCAGGGAAAATTTATGAAATCGCTTTTTGACTGTTTACACGGCGAATGAATTTTTAGCAATATTTCTCGATACTAAAATGCAACCGTGAGCCGCTAAATAAACAAATCTATAAAAGCAAGATAACGAAAAATAAATGGATTTAGAAAAACATATGAAGTGGGTCGATACTTCGTTTTTTAACCTGGTTTCCCCAGTAGGCCTAATCCATGGGCAACGTTTTTTTTTCAATGAAAGCAGGTGAAGGTGTGGAAATTAGTTTTACGGCGCATCCCGTTCATCGCTATGTTTATTGTTGTGGAGAATGAAATTATCTACAACTTTGAAATTTCAATATGCTATGTATTTTCACAGAAATTGTCAAAGAATGGCGAAAACCGTGACAATGTAAAATTTTTTCGAAGTTTTTGTTCATTTTTACAAAAAAAAATCTTTCTAAATTTTAATTTTAAAAAATCTTCTATATAACAAATCTGAGAAATTAAATTCTCTACATATTTGTATTTAACCATTTTTACGAAAAGCAAAAAAAGTTTGCAAATCGCAAAAAACCAAAGAAAAAACTTAAATCCAAGACGTCGAAATGTTCCCAAATGAAATGTAGGGGCAAGACTATGGATCCATGATCTACTTGTCAAATAGAAGTAAACTGCAACAAAAAATTGCTGTTACAAATTTTTTGTAAAGAAAAAGTCTAATTTTACTGGGCTATTAAGCATACGGGTAGATGTGTATGAGTAAGAATTTCTGAAACGGACCACTTCAATTATGTGATAATTTATTTACAATCAGCAAAGGAATTTTTTTATGATAATGCAAAGAAATGTTTAACTTTCATTTAAAAATATATATATATTTTTTTCTTATATTTCGACAAGTTTAGTTTTTTGTCCTTTTTACTTCAAAATTCAACTACAGTCGAACTTATTGACGATTTGGACAATTCAACCGTCATTTTCATTGTTATTAAAATCTCTTCAAGAAGGTAGGTTTTATTTATTTAAAAGTAAATTTTAATGGTAAATGTTGTTGTTTTGTTGTTTTTAAAAATATAAAAATAATAGTCTTCTCCACCACTTTTTTCACACAAAAAAACGAAAAGTTTCAAAAAGTATACGCAATTTACTTCGTATTAAATTTAATATATTTGTGGGCCTTTATCAAAACAAAGTTATCTAGAATCTAACCCGACATATGTACATACATGTGTATATCGAAATATATTCTAAATTTATCGATTACCGAAGGTTAGTCATTATTATTATTTTTTATTATTATTATAATTATCTATCACCCAACGACGACCTTACGAAGCTTCCACGCTTCTTTTTTTAATATTGGCAATAAAATATTTGCTTGCTTATTTGCTGAATACTTTTTTTTGCATTGCATTTGCTACGTTGCCTTTATTGAGTAGGTAAGTGTGCTTTAAAATTTGTCACACTGCTTAATAAATATGTGCTTTTGGAACTTTTCATTGGTTTATTATCATAATTTGGCTTTTAACGCGCTTGGTGTTTGTTGAAATGTGTTAAGCAGTATATTGGCCTAATGCTGTGAGAAAGCGACTTAGCACCAAATTTATGCACACTCTAAATATTTTTTTTTTACTCTAAATGTACACACGCCCATATGCATATACATGTGTAAATATGTACCCTACAGAAAATCTGACTAGCTCAGAACTAGTGTTAGTTCTAGCTCAATACCCAAGCAATGCTTCCAACTGTCCAGTTTTACACGGCGATGTCATTGGCGGAGGCAAATTAAAAAAAAATAAAAATTGATGAAACCCGCAACAATTTGAGTTCATTAAATTTGAAAACTCACAACGATGCTTGTGTCGTCGGAGCTCTTTTCGCTGAGCTACTTTCGTATTGTACGAGTATTAGGAATGTTAATCCTGGGATCCAGGCCTCTTTACGCTCCCAAAAATCCCGGGACTCTTGGCAAACAATCCCAGAACTTTCGGTATTTGTAATTTGCACTGATGGCAATAGTAGAAACTCCTTTTTTTGCCCAGTATTGGCTATATTTCTTTTTTTTTTATTAAATAATTAATGTTTTTGTTTTATAAATGTCAAGCTCATCATACATATAACACCGCGCGATAGTAAATTTTTAACACAAATTCGATTCAATAGTCCGGTTTTCCTGCAGGGACTAACATCCCTAACAAGGAGTGAGCATTTGCACATTTACACCGCAAGTTTCAAGTGTCCCGCTCGGCATCCGTTTTGCACTAGTTCAGAGATAGTTGTGATATATGAGCCGTTCAGTGCACGCATCGATTAACTCCAGCAACAAAAAGTTGGGAGATGCGATCAAATAGTGTACATTATTTTTTAAAATTCCATTCAATTATATAATATTGTTATGTACTATTTATGTTATATAAAATTATTATAAACGTAATGAGTTGTGACTATACCAAGTGCTTTGACATTTAAATTTAAGACTTTTTAAAAAGTGGAGCTAGTCGATGTGTGCACTGAAAGGCTCATATGTGGATCGAAACTAACGCTTTGTCAGACTGTCTCTAAATTTTACTGCAGGGTACATACATATGTACTATCTATGTAAGTATTTATGTATGTACATATGCATGCATGTTATTAAATTATTTGTTCACTCAGCTGGTGATAAGAACATTTAGCTGTGCGAGAGATAAGCAATGCTTTCACGTCTAGTTCGCACACATATTTTAACTTACTGCCAATGTTGCCAGATTCATAGTTTTAACTTTAAATTACCGTTTTTTAGGCAAAGTTGCAGTTGTTTAAATTACCTCCTAGTACAAATTTCAGTTTTTTATGAAATTTCCGATTTGAATAAATAATAAACGAATAAATTTAAATTTCTCTTTTGGTTTTTTGTAATTGCAATAAATTAATTTTTTTAGGTAAAAGGGGGCGTTGAAGAATCACCGTTACCTGATTTTAAACAAATGGTTTGAGCTGTATACAAAGGACATTCGCCGTAGGAAATGTGGAAAGAATATTTTCCCAAATCAATTTAAAAAAAAAATAAAATTGAAATAAACTAAAACTCTCTGGTCTAGGGCTAAACAAAAAATAAAGCAATTTAGGAAAAATAACACATGATGATAAATTTTGATTTGGTTTTTGTTCTCCAGACGCCACTATCCAATTCGCTCGTGATTCTCTCGCTGATTCCAAAAATCGAGATATTTTTTTTTTCTTTATGGATACGTTTTTGAAATATTTGCAATTTACTGTTATTCACCTGAAAAAAAGAGTGGGTCCACAATCACGTATATCTTACGAATAAATACATCACTTTTTGAAAGCCCTGATAGTATCTGAGAAATTAATTAATAATTCCAGATTTTTTGTTTTTTAATGAAAATATGGAAAAAATTTAAACTTTAAAATGGAAAAAATAAAAAAATAGGAGTTTCCGTGTAAATGTTTTGTGTTAAAACCTGTTCCTTTAGGAAACAATTACAAATATCTTGAAAAGTTATCCATAGAAAAAAAAAATTATCTCGATTTTCAGAATTGCCGAGCAACTCCACATCGGAATGGGATAGTGTCATCTATAGAACATTTTTGCTGTAAACCAGCGTAATAAAACTGGATTTCATTAGGACAAAATGTGATTTAAGTGATCCATATATTTTGGTTTGTTTATTTTATTTTAAAATAATTTTTTTTGTTATTTATGGTTAATAAAATTAAAAAAACTCGTCTTAGTTTCTGAAGGTTGCAGTTTTTCGGTCGAAAATAAAGTTTTTTCGCAAATTTAGTTTGTTGAAAAGAAAATCTGGCAACACTGCTTCCTGCATACAAATTATAGAATTTTAGTCGTTTATGACAGACACGAGTGGTAGCTGTCATTTATTTATTTCAAGAATATATGAAATTTAAGTCTTCTCATTACTGGATTTTCTTCTATACAATAATTGCTTAATTAATATTTCAAAATATTTTTTTTTTTTAAGAAAAGCTGTTAAAACAATTCGCATTTTTGGTAATATAATTTAAAATTACGTTTAAACAGATTTCATGATACAATGAATACATAAGTTTGATCAATTAACTAGATAAGGAGAATATGTTCAGTCTACCAAATATACCAACTATATGAATTGATAAAACTTTGATTACGTTTTCCCTCAAAATTTAAAACTTTTTCAGAAACATATACATATGGGATGTGAGCTTTTGAAATAAAGCTTTAGATTTTTGAAAAAGCCAGAACTTGCTGGTAAAAATGGGCACACACCCAGATTCACTTGAGTAAGCACATTTTATTCCTCAAGACCCAAAAGCTTATGTATATCTGGACTTGTGGGCGTGTCCAGGAACAAGAAATGTCTTTTAGGGTTTGCTTTTGGTGCGTAGCATGCATAAACATGCCGATTTTTCTAAGATTCTGTCCTCGAAAGGTAAAAGAATATAGTACAATTAGCTTTAACAAACAAACAAAAAGAAAAAGCAAACGTTTTTCATCATTGCTTTGCTGGCTCGTTCGCCCTTATTCACTTTTAATGCTTTTGGGATCATCCGACTTGGTAAAAATATGAAAATCCTCATTCGCAAACACAAATGTTTATGTATCTTTTTGTCATCGCTTTCTTTGGACTTATAAGTAATTCGGCTTTTTTGGAAAAGTTACATTTCTAATTTTTCTTGCTTCCTTTATCAACATGTTAGTTTTTATAAAAAGCGGACTTAGAAACTTTTCACTCAAGCCTAGCGATGTGTAGCATGCCTTTGTAAATGCTACACGCGTATCATAAAAACATCTGCTTCCTATAATCCATCACCTACATCCCCTTTCCTGCTTGATAAGGACCTTTGCTTGCTCAACACTATTTCAGATTATGTGTATGTATACATATGTACATATGTGGGTACAATGTGTAGTATGTATGCAATCGCTAAGAGGAAAACTTTTAATAATAAAATGGCGTCGATGCTGATGCTATATACACTGATAAATCAAGCTTCATCCCCTTGCAAAGAATTAACACCACCAATCAAATTTAGCAAATGTCCTTTAGAGGTATGTTTACCCCCAACTCATGGCTCGCTTGCCTTGTCAGCCTGTCAGTTAGCCCGTGGCGGCATTGTGGAAAATAAATGGCAGCAGGCATTTTGAGTTGACAGGCACGTAAATGAAAGAAAAATGAGGTTTTTATCAGTTGCTTTAGTCGCTCTAAGACGTTCGTGCTCGGGTGAGCAGCGGTTTAGGTTCCACGCGCCCCCCTTCGCCTGCTCACCCCAAAAATGTTGCACAACTTTGTTACGTAGATATACGAGTAGCTTGCGCCAGTGGTTATTGTGCTCGTGCGCCTTTCTAAATTGAACAGCTTTCTGTTTTTTGGTCTCATTCCCAAATTATTTCGTATCAAATATAATTTCATCGAATTCCATTAATAAAACATGTTTTAATTTCGTTGTGCGCCGGTGGGTGGGTGGATTAGCTACATACATACATATGTACACTAGGGTGGTCCTTAAAAATCAAGTGAGCCGTCGGTAATACCATGGTCACAGATGTTACATAAAAATTTTGGTCCCGATTAGAGACGGTAGAGGCGTGTCGCAATGGGGTCCAAGGCCAGATGCTCCATGGAGACTCAAAAAATTAAAAATATTTTTTTTTTCATATAATACCCAAAATCGATACTACTAAAGTAAAGGTATCACATAAAAATTTTGGTCCCGATTGGAGTCGGTTAAGACGTCTTCAAAGGGTAATCTGAATGTTGACCCCTGTGCACCACGCCTTTACCAACTCCAATCGGGGCAAAAATTTATATGAGGTATCTTCGACTATAGTAGTATCGATTTTGGGTATTAGATGAAAAAAAAAAGAATTTTAATTTTTTGAGTCTCCAAAGGGGAATCTGAACTTTACTCCCTGTGCGACACGCCTTTACCGCCTCCAATTGGGATCAAAATTTATATGTGATATCTTCGCTTCCTACATTTAAGGACCATCCTAATGCACATATGTACATACAAATTATAGGTATAGTGCCTACCGTGTCGGCAATATCAGTAGATATGTAATACTTTCTTAACATTGTTTTTTTTTTTTTGCCTTTTTCTATAAACTGATACTATTTTTTCTTGATATGCACGCACTCATCAAACTTTATCAGCAAAGCTGCACCAGCAGCAGGCATTCAAACTCTAGCGTTTGGATCTTTGGATCGGCATCAGACGTGCGGGCATTTAGGCATTCAGCGCCCAGTAGCAACGTTTGCTCCCTATTGTTATATAGCAGTCTACATACATACATACACCACCCATGTCAAGTTCGCCTCGCTGATTACGTGCGTGCCAGTTGCTGGCTTTGCTAGTTGCCACACCGCCCGCTGCGTTGAATTCTCCATTTCTATGGCATCTAGTTTCCAACTTTTTCTTTGTTCAATTTGGTATTTGAGCGTTTTTCATTTTTTTGGTAGCAACGACAGCCGCATAGAGCCGCTTTGAGAAATGATCGCAAGATGATTCGCCAAAAAACTCCCTCGTCCTCAACGCACAGCGACAGCTACGACGTATAGCGTCGGCCTATGCAACGAGTACGGACGGTAGATGGCAGGCAGTGAATTTACAGTGCTTCACTTAGCGATAGTTGAAGCAATAGAAGTATTTAGTTTAATAGAAAATGTATTTAAGTAAGTTTATGAAATTGCTGGAAAAATTGCTAGTTCAAAGAATTATACCTTCAAAAATTTTGCTTTTTAGAGGTTAAGTAGCATGCAAGAGGGGTTTATTGTGTAAGGTGCCCAATTTTGGGGGGCTCAAATTCAGTTTTGAAAATTCTCTTCAAACTTTGCTCTAACATACAGCCTATAAATCACACCGGCACACACAAAAAGTTCGAGTGCGAAGACTGCCGCATGGTAGTTTCTGTTCCTTGTGGGGTATCTAAAGACCTCTGTGAGATCCTATCTTGCATCTAGGCCTTTACCCCTGGAGGCCTGGAGGGGAAAGGAGGTGGGGATGTAGTTTGAGAAATCGATTTGTCTGTGAATTCATTGGTTTTTTTTTTTTACTTAAACTTAAATTTCGCCTATTCTTACCATTGATTCAGATTGACTATATTTGAAAAAATTGAAATAACTAATCCATAAGGGTGGAAAAAAATAGGTAGGCGTTTTTCTTAAATTGATCGGATTTTCTCGGAGCCATAAAGAATCAATCCCGAGGTTGGACCACCTAGAGGTCTTTAGATACCCCACAAGGAAGAGAACCTACTATGTGGCAGCCTTCGCATTCGATTCTTTTTTTGTGCCGGTGTTTTAAAGTTGACACACCTTTGCGTTGGCATCATCCTTTTTCAACTGGTTAAGCGAATCTTTTTATTTTACGAAAGGTGTTTTTACGGAGCAACCAATATGTTTTAGAGAAGCCCTTTTGAAACGAACATCCGAAATTCGGAATCACAGGCACATTCAACCACATACGACTACCAATCTAACTTAAATTTAGATAATATTAATAAGGGAAAAAATCAACATCGGGACTCACTACCGAAGGTCCAGCGTACGCTTTAGCTCACGTCTTTCTGTGAATTGAACTTAGCGCTCACTGACAAAGAACCTGCCGGTACGTTTATACAACGAAATAGCACCTCCTGGAACAAGCCCAACTTGGGAAAACTGTAAATGAGTTACCGATGAAATTTGCCACGTATATGGACGGGTTCCCAATAACAAATGAAACCTCTTTTGCTGCGCACGCGCTCCCAAAGATGACAACCAATCTGGACCAGTTATTTCCGATCTAGATGCGCTAGTGGCATTTCTGCAACAAAAACAAGATCAAAAATTTCGTTTACGTTATTTTTGCGGTTAGGGCTCTAATGCTCAGCAAACAATTTTTTGTTGCCTGCTATCACAGCGGGCATACATACAGATATTTGCTTAAGGCAGAGTTTCCTCCAAGGTACATCCGAAGACATCTGCTCGTGAATGTAGGCGCATGAATGCCGTTATTGGAGCATAATCGCTACCAATATTGAAGGTCTGGGTATTGCACTCGACTGAAGTCATATTTATCCAGACTCGATCCCGACATACCAAACATGCATATGCCCGGCTTCGTTGTAAATATACAGTGACTCATAGAAATGACCACATGTTAATTTTTTTTTGAATATTCGAGATGTTTTTCCAGCTATTTTTTTATTTTTCGAATTGAAAAACATTATGAATATTAAAAAAAAAATCAACACGTAGTCGTTTGTTTGAGTCAATGTAAGTGGACAGTGCTAAGTACGTTCTATATCGCTGCTAGCCCCGAAAAAAAAACACAATTTAAAATTTTTACAAGCGTCTGACCGATGTTCGTTCTTTTGACATCCGCAATTCTCAATATTTCTACTGCCACATAGTAGAATTACAGGAAGATAATGTGCGCACGAAGCATTACAATGAGCCTATCTGTACTAAATATTCTGATCCACCTCATAGGCAGACCGACAACCAGTGCAAATTAATCTTACCTGCATAGAAATTGAAATTTTGAGAAAAGTCTGGTGAAAAAATTGGTTCCCGTACTGGTTATTTTAATATAATTCGCCTCTCTAGAAAAAAAAAGAAAATGTAGCCAAGGAAGTAGGACTTAGCTTAGGTCGTATGGTTGGGTTGTGCCCAATTAATAGCAGCTTTGGATTAAGGCTAAATATATTCCATACAGCGAAGCTGAACCAAAACTTCATCCAATTTAGGGGTTTCCATATTGCTTTTATGGAACTTTCGCAAGTTTGTATTTTTTATTGTCAACATATCCATATCAGCACACTGTGCACAGCTTAAGCCAAGACTTACACCCTCTTAAATGATGTGGTGCGGCGTAAAAGCTAAGCATATGTTTGCGCATGCAGTTCACACACACAAACACCACACATACATAGATACATATATGCATATATTAGATTATATGCCACATGCCACATAAATACATATTGATGTATATATGTATGCCTTAAATACACAACTTCTTTCATTTAATTTGTTTATTTTTTCCTTTGGCACGAAACGTCATTTGCACCCCACATAGTCGGCCATGCTATGCCAATGTCTTGGCGTGTTTGCCTTTCAAAGTACCCATATCTATGAAAGTATCTATTACACATGGATTACTGCCATCGCTTTTGTTGTTTGCTTGGCATATATGTAGGTATGTATGTATGTTGTATATTTGTACGTATGTACATATTTATTGTATTTATAAGATGGCGCTTGCCATGCAAAGGGATGCAAAGCGGGCTGACCGCGGGTGCACATTACTTGTCTTGTGCAAATAAGAGCAATACGTATTTGATTTCTTTGTAGATAGTTAACCTAATTTTATTTATCTACTTGCCTTCTAATGTTTGCCTTTGGTAAACTATTTTTTTTTTTTTTTTTTGTTCGGTGGTAATGTGGCAGTATTACGTTTGGGGGGCATAATGCCAGTTGTTGCGTGTCAAATGTCCTGCGAGCAATATTAGGTTATTAAACAAAATGGTAGATGGGAATATTTCTCATGCGTACTGATAACTTAGGTATGTATGGCATTTTGATTGAACCACCCTACTCGTAAATATGTACATTAGTAATTTAGAATTTATCTCTCCAACAAAACTTCATTGTTTGCGTTTTTTCTACTCTATTGCCTTACAGCCGCCATTTTGTGCATTTGCAACAGCTTTGGGTGAAATTAAAATTCTTTTCCTGCTCAGCCTTAATTCCCCGCAGCGCGCCTTCATCAATCGTCTATACAATTCAATTTCAAATACATACATACATACATACATTTTTCCAATATTTATTATTATTTATTAAAATCATTAATTTCTTTTGTTAGCTATCCGCTTTGCCTCGACCTCCAGCCATTATGCCGCCTGCTGCATTCTCTCACGCATATACCAAGCATTCGACAATGGTGTTTAGTTCAGCAATGCATGCTGCACACGTCCCAAATCCATATCAGTTACGATTATGTGCATCTATAAATGCATATTGATATCTAAACTGCTGCTGCCGCTTTTTTTTTCTCCAGCAATTTTCAGTTTCCCTCCCAGCCAAGTTCCCATCAAAGGTTTATTGTAGTCGCGCCAATAAATGAAAGTCATTTTTGAATCTTTAATTTTCAACTTTTGTGTTTTTGTTAGCCGCACAGTGCAACATTATCAATATTGTATACCTATGCAGATGCATGCATACATACGTATGTACGTATGTATGTATGTATATTATAAGTATTCATCTAACGAGTCTAATGAAGTTGAAAAAAAAATTCTAAATTTTTGTGAAATCATTATCCATTTAATGCAGCAGGGAATCCGTGATGCACAAATGCGATATGTATCTACATATGTATAGGTATGTATGTATGTATGCATACAACATGTCAGTGCAACTGCATTTTCACACCTTTTGTGCAAATACATGGTAAGTAATAGCCAATAGCTGTATAGCGATATTCCACAGCCAATACGCGATAGCTAATCGTGTTCGTTTCCTTTTGACTCTGAACACAATACAATACAATAGTAGTCACTCGCTGTATGTACAAAAATTTCTTCGAGAAAATGTCAACCTTTTTTATGTTTTGAACAATTGAGTTGTTACTGGATTACAATTGTGTTTTTTTTTGCTTTTCAAAGAAACTAAATTCAAATCTCTCCACTTGCAAGTGACTTGTAAATTACCTAAGCACCTCATATATGTATCTAGTATATTTTGACTGGACGGCTTCATTAGCGCTGGTCATTCATGAATTGACACTAATGATTTCCATTTTTTTCTATAAAAATAAAATAATTGTTTTTTTTTTCGTGTCATTTCGCTGCAAGTGAAGGGAGCTAAATTAACTGATTCAGGCATTTTTTATTAACAAAAAATCACAAAGAAGGTAGTTAAATACTGAAAAAAAAAATCCCGCTCACGTGTACGGAAATGCTTTGCGGCGATTAATATGCTTGCTTAACGCTAAGCGATTAGTTTTATTTTTGGGATAAATTTTAGTTTAATTTTTTATTACGATGATAGAGGCTCTCTAACTTCTAACCAAAGTATAAGAACCTTTGGCTTGGCCAAATACCATAACCAAACTTCGTCGGTCAAAATCTCTGAGACGTCGCACAGTGGTGCCAAAATGGAATTTAAGTGCTATTCAAAGCCAGAGCCTACATTTTTGAAACGATTGATTTGTTTATTTTTTTTTTTATGAGAGCTAGAGAGCACTTCCTTCCGTATCCGATCATTAAATATCAGCGCGAATTCTTAGCCACTTGAAACTTGCACTTTACTATATTTTTTCGTAATCGGGCAACCCTATAATTGTTTTAAACTTGTTTTTAATATGTAATATTTATTTACAGGGATAGGATTTTCTTAAAAATTTATAGTTTTTCTTTACTTTCCACAAAAAATTTTGATTCCAGATAAAAATTCGAAAATAGTGCTCCACAAAAAAAGTGCACGCTCTGGACTATTTTGAACAGTAAATTTCAGTTTGGCCCCACTGTGCGTCGATAGTAATCTATACATATAATAAAATTGTAACTGGCAGAAGTCTGTACATTATAGATATTAAAAA
>NW_023458558.1:55292839-55294372 GCF_013731165.1 Rhagoletis pomonella
CCAACTCGCTGTTTGTATTGCGTAGCCGAAGGTGTTAATAGTTGTTGTCGCAGCTATCAGTACGTTCATAATAACATTCGATATAATTTATATACATTAACAAATGTACATACATATATATGTACATAAAAACATGAATTATTTGTATTGAATTTGTGACAGTAAAAATACGAAAGAATTTTTGGGTATTTGGTTAGATCTTTGTTGTCGTAATTGGAAGAGTTAAAAATTACATACTTAGTACACTTTATTTCATTTTCTAGAGGTAAACTCAGCTTTTTATCCCAGCGAAATTTAAGATTTTTTTTAGAAAAATAATTATGCTATTTTATTCTTATAAGACTAGGTACTTAAAAAAAATATAACGCAATATTATTTTTTACAACCTTTATTTTATAATCGAAAGCCCCAGAAAATGATATTTCATTACACTGTGGAACAAATTCAGGTTAGCAAAAGTTAGGTCGATTCTGAGAGTGAGGGGTGAAAATAGAGGCTAAATTAGAAGACCCGTATCGCGGCGTTTGTTTATGTTAGTTCGATTTTTTTTTTTAATCGACCTTCGAACTTTGCAGTCAAATGCCGATTTTCAGCATATTGTTTATATGGTTTTTTGGCTATAACTCGTCGACTAATTGATATTTTTTCAATCTGTTAAAGCCAAATTATTGCTAGAGACCTGTGCAACAATTAAAATTAAAAAAAAAAAATTTATTTAGAAAATTTTTGTAGTGCTTATAAAGCAAAATGTTGGAAATTTTTTTTTCCATGCTTTTTGAACATATTTTCCACAAAACTAAGTCTTTTTTGCTTTCTGTTTGATCTATAATATGCTTCTCAGACGACAAATAAGTTTAATAAAAAACTATTAGCAGTTTTAAATGTTGCATCGAACAGGGATCGAACCTAGGTCCTAGTGAGTGGTAATACCCGGCGTGCTTTACTGCGTCTTAAAAGTATTTTGTGTTATTACTCTCTCCAAAAACTCTTACGGCCTCATTCATAGAAAATAAAATAGATTTAAAAGGCCTTATGAAGTGAGATTTTCCAACAAATATGGGTGTTACTTAATATATTTTCGAAGATTCTTAGAAAGTCGGTAAATTATCGAATTTCTCATGGGAATTTAATTTGCAGTCTTATAACTTGAGTCTACATATTTGACAATTAAATTAAATTAAAATTTTCAAACAGGTGGCAACCTTCTACAAAAATATTGTTTGCTGTAAGCCTTCTTAAACTTCTTTCTTTTTACAGCCTAATTCCAGTATTTACTTTAGACTATCAAGTTACTTAAATTGCAATTGTCCTACAGGTGGCACCTCTCTATTTTTCTTTCTTTCTAAAGTTAGACATCTAGCAATACATCGGTGAAAACTGCATTCGATTCCATGCATTAGTTTTCGAGTGATGCGCGTGCAAACATACAGACAGGCAGACCAAAATTCTAAGAAAATGTTGATTTGGCTTCTGTTGCTTGTGTTGTTTTTTAATATCTATAATGTACAGACTTCTGCCAGTTACAATTTTATT
>NW_023458558.1:55294472-55297204 GCF_013731165.1 Rhagoletis pomonella
AATAAAATTGTAACTGGCAGAAGTCTGTACATTATAGATATTAAAAAGCAACACAAGTAACAGAAGCCAAATCAACATTTTCTTAGAATTTTGGTCTGCCTGTCTGTATGTTTGCACGCGCATCACTCGAAAACTAATGCATGGAATCGAATGCAGTTTTCGCCGATGTATTGCTAGATGTCTAACTTTAGAAAGAAAGAAAAATAGAGAGGTGCCACCTGTAGGACAATTGCAATTTAAGTAACTTGATAGTCTAAAGTAAATGCTGGAATTAGGCTGTCAAAAGAAAGAAGTTTAAGAAGGCTTACAGCAAACAATATTTTTGTAGAAGGTTGCCACCTGTTTGAAAATTTTAATTTAATTTAATTGTCAAATATGTAGACTCAAGTTATAAGACTGCAAATTAAATTCCCATGACACCGACTTTACCGACTTTCTAAGAATCTTCGAAAATATATTAACTAACACCCATATTTGTTTGAAAATCTCACTTCATAAGGCCTTTTAAATCTATTTTATTTTCTATGAATGAGGCCGTAAGAGTTTTTGCAGGGAGTAATAACACAAAATACTTTTAAGGCGCAGTAAAGCACGTCGGGTATTACCACTCGGTAGGACCTAGGTTCGATCCTTGTTCGCTGCAACATCTAAAACGACTAATAGTTTTTTATTAAACTTATTTGTCGTCCTTATAATAATGAAATATCATTCTCTGAGGCTTTTGATTATAAAATAAAGGTTGTAAAAAATAATATTGCGTTATATTTTTTTTAAGTATCTAGTCTTATAAGAATAAAATGGCATAATTATTTTTCTAAAAAAAAAATCTTAAATTTCGCTGGGATAAAAAACTGAGTTTACCTCTAGAAAATGAAATAAAATGTACTATGTAATTTTTAACTCTTCTAATTATGACAACGAAGATCTTAGTAAGGCTCGATTTCATCTACAAGAACTACCCAAAAATACTTTCGAATTTTTACTGTCACAAATTGAATACAGAAGAATTCATGTTTTTATGTACCTACATATATGTACATTTGTTAATGTATATAAATTATTTCGAATGTTATTATGAAAATCTTATTAATTAAACGCATCCAATAAACATACTGATAGCTGCGACAACAACTATTAACACCTTCGGCTTCGCAATCCAAACAGCGAGTTGGAAGTCTTTCTCATACTTATGAGAATCTCGTATTTGTAGTTGTCGACAGTTTTTACAGTATTAGACTGAAAATAGTTTCCGAAACTTAAGATATGTAATAGAAAACATAGACAAAATTTATTGGACAAATATTTCATTTTTAGTACAAGTGGTTGGTTGGAAACATGGCATAGACTTGAAAGCAGTTGGCGCCTGCGTCACCATTTTACCATGCTAGATGGTACATAGAGCTGCACTGTGAAAAAATACTTAGCCAGTCGCAGATGTATTAAAAGAAACACCACGGTTTAGTATATATCTATATAGAATTCAATGATTATAATTCACGGGTTTTAGTTTGACAATTGCAATAATAAAGAATTAGAAAGAAAGAAGTTTGTTCGTTTACAATGATTTGCCAAAATCAGTAGTGTCGAGATTAAATGTCAAACCTTACACAAGAAATATTTTAGAATGCTAATATTAACATGCACTTATTCCAAACCATTTTAATTTGTCAATAAATCGGATAATGTTTATTAGTGAGTACTTGCAGATCTCTCTTAAATTTTACAATTTCTACATGGTGGCGACGAATAACTGGTACCCAGGTTCTTTTGAATAATAAAGGGGTCCTTTATAGTTAAAAAAAATATATATTTTATTGTTAATTTTGTACATATTTCAATTAAATTTTATTAACTAGTTTTTAAATTTCAACTTTTTTTTGGGTTTAGAGCGGGAACATTTTGAGTGAAAAACGCAAGCGGCAAGTGTGCTGGGTTAATTTATTTCATATCTTCTGTAACCATAAGCTAATTTTCTCTATTTTGAGTACTTTATACTCGCCATACTGACCAACATAAGCCCTCATACTCAGCAATCGAATAGGCACGGAACTGGTGACTAGAACGGCCATTCATTCGAGCAACCCTGTACAGTGTTTATTTTTTTAATACAAAGACTAAAAAAATGCACCTGAAAAAGACTTGCGTGCCGCATACCCTTATCCCCAAAAGTTTACTTTATACTATTAAATACCCGGCGTCCGCGCTATGCCTCAAAAGTATTTTTTTCTGGTACTCCCTCCCAAAACTCTTATGGCCTCATTCATAAAAAATAAAATAGATTTGGAGAGCTTTATGAAGCGAGATTTTTAAACTTTCGATATATGAAACATATTTTTTATGAATAAGTGTGTTAGTTAATATATTTTCGAAGGTATTTAATCCTGGAAATTTAATTTTTACTCTTACAATTCCATTCTACATATCGTGCACTTTCTTCAAAGGTGTATATAATTTTTCGAACAGGTGGCAACCCGCATTTGGGATGCCCATATTGCAATATTAAATTTGTTCTATAAATTAAATCAAATTAAAATTTTCAAACAGGTGGCAACCTTCCACAAAAATATTTTCGACTGTAAGCCTTCTTAACCTTCTTTTTTTTTGACAACCATATTGCAAAATTTACTATGTCTTATCAATTTACTTAAATTGCAATTTTCAAACAGGTGGCAACTCTCGAATTATTTTTTTTCCTATATTTTAAGTTTGACCTTTACTATTGCTTTCAATTC
>NW_023458558.1:55297304-55298769 GCF_013731165.1 Rhagoletis pomonella
TTTTGGGTTTTTTGTTGTAGAATTGGCCATATTTTTATACAAAATTAGCGAAAAATAAAATATTTAAAAAATAGTTGCTCGTATTGTAAAAAAATCGCTGTACCTAAATTTTATTGACTAACTGTATGTATGTCTAGCTGGTAATGAATCTCGTATTTGTATTTTTCGACAGTTTTTACAGTATTAGACTGAAAATAGTTTCCGAAACTAAGATATGCGATAGAAAACATCGACAAAATTTATTGGACGAAAATTTCTTTTTTAGTACAAGTGGTTGGTTGGAAACAGGCTATAGGCCTGAAAACATTTGGCGCCTGGGTCACCATTTTACCATGCTAGATTGTACATAGAGCTGCACTTATTCCAAACCATTTTAATTCGTCAATAAATCGGATAATGTTTATTAGTGAGTACTTGCAGATCTCTCCTAAATGTGACAATTTCTACTGGTGGCCACGAATAACTGGTACCCAGGTTCTTTAAAAAAATAAAGGGGTCCTTTATAGTTAAAAAAAAAATATTTTATTGTTAATTTTCTACATATTTCACTTTAATTTTATTAACTAGTTTTTAAATTTCAACTTTTTTTGGGTTTAACAGGGGCAAACACTTTGAGGGAAAAGCGCAAGCGGCAGTGTGGTGGGTTAACTTATTCCATATCTGCTGTAACCATAGGCAAATTTTCTCTATTTTGAGTACTTTATACTCCCCATACTGTCCAGCATAAGGCCCCATACTCAGCAAACGAATAGGCTCGGAACTGGTGACTAGAACGGCCATTCATTCGACAAAACCTTTTTTTTTCTTTTTTTTGTGTTTTTTTTAATTCGAAGTCTAAGAAAAAAAGCACCTGAAAAAGACTGGCGTGCCGCATGCCCTTATCTCCCAAAGTGTACTTTATACTAACAAATACCCGGCGTCCTTCGCTATGCCTCAAAAGTATTTTTTTCTTGTTACTCCCTCCCAAAACTCTTATGGCCTCATTCATCAAAAATAAAATAGATTTGGAGAGCTTTATGAAGCGAGATTTTTAAACCTTCGATATATGAAACATATTTTTTATGAATAAGTGTGTTAGTTAATATATTTTCGAAGGTATTTAATCCTGGAAATTTAATTTGTACTCTTACAACTCGATTCAACATATCGTGCACTTTCTTCAAAGGTGTATCAAATTTTTTGCACAGGTGGCAACCCGCATAAAAATTATTTTTGGGATGCCCATATTGCAATATTAAATTTGTTCTATAAATTAAATCAAATTAAAATTTTCAAACAGGTGGCAACCTTCCAGAAAAATATTTTCGACCGTAGGCCTTCTTAACCTTCTTTTTTTTGACAACCATATTGTAATATTTACTGTATCTTATCAATTTACTTAAATTGCAATTTTCAAACAGGTGGCAACTCTCGAATTATTTTTTTCCTATATTTTAAGTTTGACCTTTACTATTGCTTTCAATTC
>NW_023458558.1:55298869-55323974 GCF_013731165.1 Rhagoletis pomonella
TTTTTTTCCTATATTTTAAGTTTGACCTTTACTATTGCTTTCAATTCCATCCATTACTATTCGAGTGATGCACGTACACACATACAGACAGACAGACAATTTTATTATATGAATAGCTGCTGCCAGCAATGTTTCTGTGACTTAGTCCCTCGTGTTGTCGAAGCGTCGCGACGATCGATTGTAGCACTGGTTGCTTTTATTTGTCCACTACTCTATGTACAAACAATGCTGCGCTTTAAACGGTTTTTGGGTATTTTTTTATATTATTTGTTAATTCGGTGAATACCCTCATCAGCGACTTATTTTCGTTGCTTTGTCTTTTAGCAATTTCGAAATTCTCAACACATCACTAAATAAACTTTGAAATGACAAGCAATATTTTTTTTGTAGGTATGTATGTAAGTTAGTATTTTGTAACAGCCAGTCGTTCATTGAGGGGAGAAAAAGAGTTATTTTCTTTTACATAATACACAGCAGGTGAAGCAAAAGGCAACAACACATCTGGTGCATATACTGAAGGGCGGTCCTTAAACTATCAACAACATGGGGTTTTTTCTACGTACAAAATAGAAGCATCCACGAAAATTTCCAAATCTAAAAAAACGTGAGTGATTTTTTTAATCGAAAAAAATTCCTCAAAATTTGACTTTGACCAGCTATAACTCAGCGAATTTATGAATAAGTTTCAAAAACATGTTTAATTCGGAGTCAAAATTTTTGTCGAATTTTTGCAATAAAAAATATATATTTTTTTCCAACGCTGGTAGCGGCGACCCCTAAAAATTTGTTTGAAATTTAAAAATTTACGTGGATGTCTTTCTTCAAAATTTAGATTTTCATAATTTCAAGGACCGCCCTAATATGCTTTCATACATTTATCTAGGGATATATAAATGAAATCGATCATGCGCATGCAGCAGCACCAATTAATTACTAGATACGCCGCTGTCTCGATTTGATACCCGTTTTAGCTGGGCAATATGTTAGCCGTGTGTTAAATTTTTATTTTTTTTAACAGCATTGTAGCCATTGGCTCTCATAGGCAGCAGTACAAGTGCCCATGATTCGAATTATTAGACCCTGCGAAGTTTCATTTTGTCAGGAGTTTAAATAAATTTAACTAGCAGCCCAGATTTTTAACCGATTTCACAAAAAGGAGCAGGTTATCAATTCCATGGAATATTTTTTTTTGATATATGTTACCGCATAACTTTGGACCACGTTAACCGATTTTTATAATTTTTTTTTTAAGGAAAGGTGTTACCTCACAGGTGGTCCCATACTAATTTGTTTTTTTTTTCCTTAAAAATTACTTGTACTTATTTAATTTATAATTTTACTACTTATCTCAATGAATCAATACCTACTGCTTCAATACTACAATCTGCCATTTAAAGTGTTTTTTTATTTGTTGTCAACTCGTTTCGATCCGATTCATACCACTCGTCTCGTTGTCAGCTTCATTTGATTCGCTTCAATCTAAGCCAAGTTGATTTCATGTGATTTGGTTGTGTTGATTTCTTTCAATTGTAATCAATACGTTTTTGTCTTCAACTTGATTTGGCTTGGAGCGCACTGTTTACCCGCAAGCCATTCCATCATATTGATTATTATTTATAACAAGTATTGCCGCTGTTTGAGTTGTTATTGTTGTAATCAATCGGTAGCCTGATCGCTGATGGATCTTACAAAAGTTCACTGTTAGAGAGATATTTATGTACATACATATGTATATATGTAGATAGTGCGTTCATACATATGTATATATGTATATACACATGTATATATATATATATGTCGAAGCGAAAGCCTGTGATTGATTATGTTTGTAATTTTTGAGTTTTTAGTCTTGTTGACATTTTAACTTTTAGATTTTTTTTCGCCGATGGGGTCCATTCTACACATGATGTGGTATATAAGCATATGTACAGTGGTCGAAATTTTTTATATTTTTCTTGTTTAATTTTAGTAATTTTCTTTTTTTTAAATATAGTTCATTCTTTAACCAAAACCATGTAAATCCAAGTTTCAATCTTTGTGCAATATTAAAACAATAAATAAAAATATTCAACAAACGTTCGTAAAAATTTCGAGGTTTTTATTAGATTTCTTAGTAAAATTCTGATCATGCAGTTTTGCAGCCCATTTAATTCTAGTGGAATAAAGTTTCAAATGGCTAAAAGTTTCCGTTGATTAGTTAGAATTTTATTTGTTGAAGATGTTACGGTTTTGTTGCATATAAAAATAAATTGTGTTTATTCGTTATATGGAAGCATATGGCACTGTGTGTACAGCAGTGCTAACAAAAATAGTAGTGCGCCTCGTTAACAAGTTTTGGCAATTTAATTTCTTTTATCTGATCTTAATTATTATTATTTTTTACCAAAAAAATATAGTTAATTCTAATATAAAAATCAATTAAATCAAACTTACTACACTGAGGGAAATAATGCATAGTAAAAATTAATGCTTTACTAGTATCGCCCAGTTGTCGAAATTCGACACCTTTTTCATACACTTTTGAATTTTGCTTTTCTCCAATATTGACTCCTTTATGCGAATGACGATTTTGAAGTCCTCCACCAAAATTTATAACAAACTTACAGGAAAACTTAAAACCAAATTTCGTCAGTAGCTTTCTAAATTAGATCAAAAAAGGAATCTCAATTTTTATTTATAATAAAATTGTATATGTATTTTTATGTATAGATGAGATGACTAACGGTTCCGCACTGACTAATGTGTTAAACATATACCAATTCAGACTGTAAATGAGTTTCTCGATTGTGTTGGTCTGAGAGCCGCTTGGAGGGTTAAAAACTAAATTGATAACATCTACATAAAGTCCTCTTTGTTTTCATCAGAATCGGTAGAGGTAAAGAAAGTAGCTCGAAGGTATAAAACCAAATATAATACTTATTTCTCTAACGGCGGTTTTGCACGGGTTTTTGTCAAGATTGGGCCAGAAGTCCAATATTTTTGGATCACCCAATTGGGCTTCCAAGCTACACCAATTTTTATGCTGCTATTGTGTGTTCTAAAGATTAAGCAAATCTGACCATAAAGTAAGATTTTAAAGGATAGTTCTCAATCCCTGCGCCACCTAACGGAAGACTACCATTTAATGCGATTTAGAAATCTGAGAGAAAATGGTCCCCAATAGAATGATTCTTGCCATTTTTTATGTATGTACAAACATATATATATGCATAAATGTAGGTATATCAAATTCCATTATCTTATCAAAAGTGGTTCCAGAAATAAGCGCCATGGAAATAGCATTTTCAATGGGAGGTACATACCACATGCCCCTGTGTCAAATTTCAGAACGTTACATTAGCGGTTCCAGACATAAGCGATATGAGAATTTTAGTTTGTATGGGCGGTGCCACGCCTCCTTTCCCATTATCTACCACTTTTCGCCATAAGTACGTTACTGATATTATAAAAAGCTTTGTAAAATTTCAAGACGTTAGCATAAGTGGTTCCAGATATAAGCGATATGAGGATTTCAATTTGCTTGGGCGGTGCCGCAACCCCTTTCCTGTGCCTGTTATTTTTCGCCATAAGTAGGGTAATCTATGCATCCGTGGTAAGTTTCAGTTCCCCAGCTTAATTGGTTTTGGAGACATAGTGTTTTTCACATTTTAGTCTGTATGCCAGATGCCACGCCCTCTATGTAACGGGGTTAACATTTCTGGATTAGAGGAAGTTATTGCCTTTAAATCGGTGTATGTATCATTGAAATCGAGCGAACGGTGCCTTCAAAAAAGGGATTCCAAAATTTTCTTGTGGCGTATTGCTATATAGATATTTCATTATCATTTAAAAATGTTTGTATTTAAAAATAATACTTTCATACCAAACTTTTGCACGCAAGTATTTGAATGCCTACATCTAAGTATGTACATATATGTATGTAAGTATACATACCCTGCGGGAAATGTATCTAATTATAAGTTAATTAGAAGTTGGTTATGAAGTAACTAAAGCTCACTATTATCTGAATATTTTCTTTGAGGAAAGCTTTATATGGCGATGGCCAGAGGAGTCAGGTTTCGAATTCCACTGCAGGCAATATGCAAATTAAATATATATATTTTTGGTTTTTATCTTGATTATTCACTTCACGAATGCTTTTTCACAACGAGGGCGGTAATTTTAATATGCGCATAATTGAATTGAATAGTTACCAATATTAAGCTGACCAACCCTCCTTTGAGGAGGATTGTCCTCCTCAAACGTGATTTGTCCTCCTCAAAAATTGTGTCCTTCTCTGTCCTCCTTTTGAGCAAAAATGTCCTCCTTGTCCTCCTTTTCAAGTTTTGTAGCTGTAATGAACTTTAAAAAAAATTGCGTTCAGAATATTATTATTTTCTAATCGTTGTATTTAATATGCGTTTACATTGTTCCAATTTCAGTTAAATGATGTAAACATTTGATTCAACTAATCGCCTGCGAAAGTTGAACAGTGAATCGTCTTTAGCCCTAATCAATCATATTTTACCATTTACAAGATTGATAGATTAGCTAACGACGCGTCTCCACAGGTGGAAATTATTGCCTACCATATGTCATTTTGTTTGCCAGATACACACATATGTGTATAGGTTTTATCAGCGGCAAAATTTGTGTATGAGGATTTTTTATCTTGATAAATGGTTTTGTAAGATGGCTTAAAATAAGTATGTTCGTTGCATTGGAGCGCATATCTGCTTAATTTTTTTTAGAAAATGTGCTATTTCACATCCAAGTACGTACTCAAAAATAGCACAGACCTGTGTAGTTTGCTCCTTAAAAAATTAATTAGCGATTTGGGCATGTATAGGTACCACGCTACCAAAAAGATAATACAATTTCGTCACGAAAACTTTTCTAGAAAATTGTTTTTATAATTTTTTTCAGCATTGCAGCGTTAACTTCAAAATAACATAAGTCGTTCTGATTTACTTAGGCTCTTTATGAATATTATTACTAATATCTACTATTGGCTCTTAAGTAAAAATTCTATTCTAAATAAATTAACTTTTGGTTTTTCATGGAAATTGCTAAAAATTCTAACATGTAAGTACATGTCATCAATAAAAATAAATCTCGACGTGCTGGAAAAGAACCAGGGATGTCTTTTAATTTAACATACCTAGATTACGGCTGCCATAATCCTGAACCCATCGACTAAGACACTTATCATCCAAATCAAAAACGAAGACACAAGTGAATATGGTGCCAATATATTCCCTATAAGTGAAGTTGCTTTGGTTCTGATATTATAAGCAATGTAGTTTTGTGACACAATTCGTAGAACTGAAAGGTTGATGATGATGAAACGCTCAAGTTCTGAATATTTAATTATAAACGAACAAATCTATCTTGACGGTGACGTAACTTTGAAAAAGCGGCGCCTTTAACGTGGTCTTGAATGTTTTCCCAACCACCATTCGCGAATTTCGGCATATCCTACAACGCACTTCATGACCATTTTTGCAAGTCTAAATAAAACAATTTGATATGAACATTAAATAAATTCCTTAAAGAAGTATGATTTTATAAATTAAGAAAAACCTTAAAAGAACTTCTTCAAACGGCGTCCTACAAAAGCCCTTCTGAAAGCTCTTTTTTTGAGTAGCGAAAGCAGAAGCCCTTCAATTTGTGCCGCTCCATACAAAAAATGAAGGAGAAAGGAATAACTTTCAGAAAAGCCTTTTGGATAAGATTTTAGCTCCTGATATTATCTACTATCTATTATCTTATGTATGACCCCTCAGTCGTGTACCTGATCAGGAACTTGCACTTTTTCGGCATTCGCCTGAAAAGAAAAGATTTTAACCAAATAAACAAAACAGAAAGAAGATATTCCACATGTTAGAAAAAACGTTTTGGTTTCAGTTTTCGACTACTAATGACAGAAGGGTTAACCTTTTTTCATATATGCTATATGCTGTATATATATATATATCTGCTATAGCAAAAATCTGCTAAAAATTAGAGGAGTGTCTGCGTTGACCTTCATTAAAAGATCAGGACAATCGAAGTGTGGGCCAGGACTCCACGACAATTTGTCTAAATCAGGACAAATCCTGTAAAACCAAGACGTCTGGCAGCCCTAACCTAGATATTAAAAGAAATAACATAATTATTGGAAATGGGAAAAATTAGATTTTGCAGGCCTGTTTAATCCAATCGAAAACAATTAATTATTTAATATTTATATTTATTTAATATAATTATTTACTATAAAAATATAGTTCATTCTATAACAAACAGCATAAAAATTCACATTTCAAACTATGTGAAAATATAAAAATTCAGCGAATTTTCGCCAAAATTTTAAACTTTTGTTTAAGAATTTTGGGAAAAGTAAAGTGCGGGTTTCATATGTCTACAAAATATCGTTGATTTTTGGCACTTTGTTACGTTGTCACTCATTTTCTTCCATACAAAGTATGTTCGACATTTTTTTATATGGAAGAGAATTAACAACACTGTCAACAAAAAAAAATTGCCAAAAATCAACGGAAATATGTTTCGGTCTTATGATTATGTAACGCGATGTACTATTAACTTGTTTGACTTGTATTTAGAGCAAATTTGAATTGTTTTTGTTTCTTTTAACAATGTTAACTTATTCGTTATTTATGTGTTAAATAAATATAAAACAAATTTTTTGTGTTTTCAATATGGAGAATTTGTCCTCCTGGTCACCTTACCAATATACATACAGTGCTTTCATTGACGTTTATAGTAATATCAAATACGTTTTTGTTTGATTTTACTATTTTTCCCCCTCAGTATACCTTCACAGCACGTGAATACTCAAGGATTCCTTGACCGCTGGACAATCATAAAAGAAATGTTCGGACAAGGCATTGCAGTAGCAGAGATGCTTGATGCTCTTTACCTCCTCCTCGTTCCCGCAACTGCGGTAGAAGTCATACGAGGGGGTGGAGACTACGCTCTCCGTGTATTCCCATTGAACAGTGCCCTTTTATAAAGCCAACTTCTGAGCTAATTGAGAAACGAGTAAGGAGAAATAGAGATTCAAATCTGTTTCAAGTAATTCTTGAAACCCAACTGCTCGTTGTCTGACGTTCGATGAAACCAGATCTGAGCCATGGTCCGGTTGCTTGCCTGCTTCTTGAGCAAGTTGATCGACTACAGAATAGTTTCTTCGAATTTTTTATTTCTCTTAATTCAGATTGGAGAACACCACAGTACTCCAATAGATTTTCCTAGGCTTGAAAGCTGCTATCCCGTATGGATGTTGCTGCCGATTTTATTATTTAGCTTATAACCATCGCTGAAAATTGAAATGGAACACGGTTTTTTCACTTTCTCATTCGCTTCTAACTGGGATTCCCTTCGAAAACGTATTAAGAAAGCTGAACCGAGGAGTAGTAATTTAGCTCCCGCTAGTCGCTAGAGGAAAAATTTTAGTATCCGAATTTAGGACAGATGAGATTTTTGCCTAGAATAATTTCAACTACACTGGAATTTGTCACATGTCCTCGTCTTAGGCACCCTATCCATTTGGTTTTCGGACGTAGTTTTGTCCAGCGGGTGCCACTGTACTCTGTGCGCGAAAAAAGAATTGGCCTTACGTCAATCTTTCGCCTATACTTTTTAATATTGCGGTTCTGGTAAAGCTCCCTTTCCAGAATATGAATATGTACATATCGACTACTGAGTGAAAGATCGACCTATCTCGGCAGCCAGTTCAAAAACACCCTATCTCAAAAAACTTTTCAAGAACGCCCTATTTCAGAATTTTATTGAAAAACACTCTACCTCGGAATTGGGTTCAAGAACGTCCTACATATTTCAGAATACGATTCAAAAATGCCCGGTCTCACTTCAAAATATATTGAAAATGTGCTGATATAGGGCGTTTTTGAATCGGCAGCTGAGATAGGGCGTTTTTGAAACGAATTCTGAAATAGGGCGTTCTTCAACAAAATTCTGAAATAGGACGTTTTTGAAAAGTTTTATGAGATATGGCGTTTTCGAACTGGCTGCCGAGATAGGTCGATCTTCCACTCAACAGTCGATATATTGATCATGAAATATACATCTACTATATTTTTATTTCAAAAATAAAATTCCGAATAAAGAGTTTGTAGTTTTAATGGAAATTTGTTGAATTTTTATATATTTTTGTAGATAGTTAAAAACTTTGATTTGTATGGGTTTTGTTGCAGGGCTCACTTTATTTTTATTAAATAATAATCAAAATTAAGTAAATGAATATTAGATTGTCACAATTTGTCAATACGTCGCGCTGCACCTTTTTACATGTATATGTACCTATGTATATATATAAGTACATACGGTATCGGTCATATCTATAGCACGCCATTTCAAAGTGATATTGTGTGCAACTTATGTTTATTTATTTATTTTTACGAATTTTCAATTAAAATACAGTTCTTTCTCTAACAAACCCCATATAAACCCAATTTTAACAATTTGTAGAAAACTTCAAAAAAGTGCAACGAATTTTCACCAAAATTTCAAACTTTTTTCTCGGAAGCGTTTGAATTTTTCTGAATACACAGTTTTATAGCCCAATCAATTTTAGTCGGATAATGTGCAAGTTTCAAGTGACTGAAAGTTACCGTTGATTTTTTAGAATTTTTTCCATCCATGTACAAATAAATTGAGTTTATTCAATTTGAAATTTGCACATTATCAGACTAAAATTGCAGTGGCTAAAAAACTGTGTACTCAAAAAAATTTGTTGCCATTTTTTGAAGTTTTCTACAAATTGTTAAACTTGGGTTTATATGGAATTGAAAATTCTTAAAAATAAATAAATAAGCATAAGTGGCACACAATATCACTTTGAAATGGCGTGCTATAGATATGACCGATACTGTATGTATATACATACATACATATGTATGTATGTGATGTGTGACGAAAAAATTTAGCAACATTAGTATGTTAAAAGCACCTAAATGTATTGTCAACTGAAGCTGATTAACCGCTCATGAAATAACAAATTCGATTTATTGATTTTTTGTAGTTATTTTTTATAGATTGTTACTTAATTTTCTAATTTTTTCCTTCACCGTTGATTGCTTGTTTTTTTTTTTTGTATTTTTGTTGGATGTCTTTGACGAAAGATTCTCCATTCAATTGTATAGCGTGTGTAATTATGTACGTATGTATGTACGTCGGTAGTTATATTTGCTTGCGCTAATGTGTCCAAGAAATGCTCTTATTGTCAATTATATTGTGCTACGAAAATTCGTATGGCTTTTTTGTTTTTTAGTTATATAACTTAAAATCCATCCAACGGAAGTTTGAAAGAAGTTTATTGACATCAGAGCACGTTTAAAAGTCGCATGCTACACTAGGAAAAGGGCCAGCTAAATACATTTATTTCTCTCAACACCAGATTAGGTAATAATAACCAAATTATGCAACTAAGAACTGCGCCGTATAAAATTGTACGTCATACTTTTTCCTATATTGTACTACTGTCATATTCAAATTAAATATTTTGTATAATATTATCTGTGCACTAAATCTCATGAAAAATGTTGAGAGTCCTTTCATTAAATAAAAAATTTATTTAACCACAAAACTTGCCATTAAATTGCAATTACCCAAATATTTAACAAGAACGCAACCTCATCTTAAAAAAAAAATGTTTAAAGGTGGGTGGCTGTTACCCCAAAATAGGGAGAAAACATCAAAGATCTATTGTTGGTTTTTCATTTAACTAGTTGAAGTTTAGGTATTCTTTTACTGGGGTATATTCCGACGTCATCAAAGTCAAGAATGAGAAGAAGTCAATGTGTGGATGGGCTGGAAGTCCTTTTTTTTAAATTGGACATGTATGCTTTTGCCGCAAATTCGGTTTCTGCGGACAAAAATACGTAACTTATGTCAGAAACGTTTCTTTGGAATGGACTTCCGGTATGTTTAACCCACTTCCCGTCGAAACCGGAAAACGGTAATACGACCAAAACATAGAGCATCGCCCGCTTGGTAGTTCATAATTTTCCGTTATCCAATAAAAACATTTTCCTCTATTTTATAAGGGGTGGACGGGTGGTTTGGGTCACCCGGTATATGGACGACGGTGGGTGTGGTTATAAGTCGATTTCGCTGATTTTCAAACCACCGTTGTTTAAGATTCTCAGGAGCATGTGTACAAGATTTAAAGCGCCTATCTGCATTGGTTGATTTTTGGACGCAGAAAGTGCTTACTTTAGCTGTAGTGCAAAGTTTTAATACCACTTCATGCTCATGAAAGGTATAATTAATAATAGATACGTATGTATAAATTTGAAAATGGATTTAAGAAAAATATTTTCGTTTAGTCCGTTGTAATGTGTAATTACGACTATGACGGAAGTCCTGCTCAGAAACGAGCAAAAATGCGAAGGCAATTGACATGCCCACTTAAGTACGTACGACAGGTATTTCCATTTAAGGTAATTATAAATAAGCACCAAAGTTGTTCGTTATTCCCCAAAGCGAAACATCAGACCATACATATTATGAACTAAATTTTACATATGTATATTGAAATTTTTAAATATTAATGCAAACACGCATGGGCTATCCATCAACATATGTACAAACCCTTTCAAGTGCAATTACAAAATTTTCAATTTCAAATTATTTCGTTACCAAATCAATTTTAATTAAGCCAATTATATAAATTAAGCGAATTTGAAAAAGAAACCCATTGAACAGTTATAAAATGAAATTTCAATTGCCTGCCATGCATTTGAAACAAATAAAACTTAATGGGCCAATGCACCGTAGGCTAGACAAAACCAACAACAACTAATTCATACATTTCAACAGTCAGTAAGCTAACTAACGCACTACAATTGCGTCGTAGTTTGGGATTTTGTTCATAAATTGGCGTTATCATCATCATCTACGCCATCAACGAAAAGTAGCAACAAAATTGTGCTTATAAGTACATAGATATAACAATGCCTTAGCTAGCTGTTGGCGGGCGATTGAACAAGCTAAATTTGAGGCAATTTAACGAGTTGCTATGAGACACAAACAAAAAAAAATGTTTGTACTCTTGCGCGTTGTTTGTGTTAGTCGCCTTTCAAAAAGTTTGCCTTTTGCTATTCAAAATACGCCTGCGCGGCATAATTACAACTCAATTTACTCGAAATGTTGGCCGACTCAGTCTCGCGCACACCAGTTGCCAATACATGGCGGCGGCTGCAACAAAGCAAATGAACGAGTAACAATCACAAAATGCCGGCTACAATTTCGGAATGGCTGCCCGATATGGCGTGGCGGCGGCGGCGGCGGCGGCGCAATGCTGTTGTTGCAGTGCCATTTATTGCTGATGGGCCGGCTAGTCGGAGCCTGCTGCCGCAAAAAGAGTAATTTCCGGCAGCGAATGGTTGAATTGAAAGCCAAGCTTTCAAACAAGCGTTGAAAGCCTCTAATAATTATTGAATTCATTTGCCGCTTTGCGGCTGTAGTTGAAAGGGAAAATCCGTTAACACTTTGACGATTCGTTTTATGGGGATGCTAGCCTTGTCGTCCAGTACTTCGCTGCGCATTTTTTTGTTTTTGTTTTTGCTGTGCAACACTTGTTGGAATGTCGACTGGTGGTTCCACTTATAGCAATTTGTTTACAAATCGTTTTAAATCCACTCAACTCAAATGCTTGTTCTGCTCATGTTGTTGGTTCATTCACCATTTGCAAATTTTCTACTTTGTAATGATGAGTACGCTCGCTTTTTAATGAGTTGCATTTGTATACGTAACACTGAATGATTTAGTTTTTTTTTTTTTTTATAAAAATGAAGTCAGTGAAAAAATAACGTGTTTCACTTTGCTCTTTTTGAATTCTTTTCGTTTATGCGGGTGTGGGTCATCTGCTTGCTGGGGTGGAAGAATTGAAGTGAGCTATCACTAGCCAAGTAGTTTTATGCAAAAACAACATCGTCATCAACAACACAAACGGTGTCATCATTGGCGCTATGGTAAGAATAGTACCTAATTTATAACAATAGGAAACCAAACTGTGAAGACCTTCAAAATGTCTATGACGATATAGAAAAATATATACATATTGTACATATGTATGTAAATATATAGCTACAAATGAGCTCAAGTATTGGTGCCTCCCAATTTTTGATTTTTTCATCCGTTTTTTAACACTTTAACCTAGTCATCTAACATCTTCTTTGTGTCCCAGCTAAGGGACGTACTTAGACATTTAAGACATTGTCCTTTGTGAAGCCACATAAACTTTCTAGCCAAAATGTTTCAACCCTAGTCTCACAAAGGCTTGGACGTCTAATAGAAAGTGTTAAAGAGATTCCACCTCATCATCCTGGCAGTTGCTGCAGGGGCGATCACGTTATATTCCTAATCTTAACGCCTGAATATCAGTCGCATGACGGCCTGTTAGAACTCTCAAGCAGTGTAAAAAGCTGTCTTGACCGCCCCCCAATCCACCCTAGTCCTGAAGGATCTTGCGATTGCGCATTGGCTAGTCGATGCGAGTGAAACCCAGTGTTGCCAGAGGGTCCATATAACTTCACCCTAAAGTCATTTCATTTCTTCCTATGTAATAATTCTTTAAACTGCGAACTTTTTTTTTGATTAATTAAATATTAAATGCCTATTTAACACCAAGAAGAATCAAATTTAGAATGTAAATAAACAATTGGCATTCTTGTCAGTTTTTAAAAAAAAATTTATGCATAGTCGATTACAACAATTAATTGTTAAACTTAACCAAACGTATTCCAACGCTGACTCAGCCCGTTCTCACCACCAAGAGTGGCTAGCACAACACCAAATCGTAAAAGTCAGCTGTACTATGTGCTGGCAGATGGACGCTCCGCACCGCCAGATGCAAGAGCAGGCGTGACATGATAGTTTTGTTGTCAACAATGAACATGCGTAAATTGAAAAATTTATTATAATTTTAGAAAAAAAAGAGGTGTGTGTGTGTCTGCTGCTGCTGCTGGCTCGTTGCTCGCAATTCATTGAATTGTGGCCACTTGGCTTGGCTGCTTTGTGGGTCATTCACCACTCATTCACCCGTTTTATTTTGGTCGTGTTTCGACAACGGTATACATATACATATATGTATAAGCTAGTACTCTCTAGGCAACTCGTAGTATTTCGCCTGATTTTAATGAATGAATATGAATTTTATGAATATTGAAATCACTTGTCAGCCTTTACTACAAAATGCCGCTACCAAAACACCATGCCACAATTAAAGCCACATTAACATGAACAACAACAGCTACAGAGAGGACGCAACATCATCGTTTCACTACCTTGTATCGCAATTCATATCCGAAAAGTGGCAAAGTTGTTGTTCTTGCTGCTGATGTTGTTTTTGTATTTTGTTAAAAAACGCAAGCATCATGATGATCGCAATGAATCGTTAAAAAATACTAATATGTACTAATATTTTACTATCTTTAGGTCAAGAACTTCTCAAATATGCTATGCATACACTTTTGAATAGGTTTACAACGAGCAAGCGAAAACATTGAGCATTTTTATGGTTTACATATTTTTGAAATCGATACCCACTGTTGAAAATTGCAACATAAGCACAACACAGACATAGTAGCAACAATAATAATAATAATAACAAGCTTTTCTAGAGTCACTTGAAATGTGTTGGTTAAAATGTTGTTTTGCCTATTTGAGTGTGGTGTAGGTCATCGCATATACTTATGTACATATACTATAGTGCTTATCATAACTTTCCGACACTCACATCTTGAAAAGATTTTACCATTTATCATAATATTTTATTTTATTTGTTTATTAAGATATAACATATTCTTTAACAAAAATCACATAAATCCAAATTTCGATCTTTGTGCAATATTTAAAAAAAATCAACAAACTTTTTTAAAAATTTCGAGCTATTAACATGATTTTTAAAAAATTTTCTGGAGTATGTAATTTTAGTGTAATAAAGTGCAAGTTTAAAGTAACTGAGACTTACCGTTGATTTTTGGGATTTTTTTGAATTTTTTTTTTGTTTTGTTGAAGCTGTTGCTCATTTTCTCCATAAATCTAAATGGACAAGAAAGAAGAATAGCCGTATTTTTTTTTTTGTTAAAAAAAAGATATTTAGAATTCTTGAAAATCAATATTTTTCGATCGGATTTACAGACTTCCAATAACAATACCCAATTGTTTAATTAACCATTTTTTAATACAAATATTTGTATAGATCCCCCAAAAAATGTAAAATATCATTTTCAGGAATTTTATACCACTTCTTTGAGAAAGTGTTTTTTGAGGCGGTTCTAAACATACGGGTATTTGTTTCAAATCCTAGTGGGTGAGAGCTTAACATTATAAACTAGACAACCCTACTGAGCAGCCAGCACTACATTCCGCGTAAGTAACAAGAAGCGAGTATGGTTAGTTTCGCTGTTTTAATTTTTGCAGTTTTGCAGTTGGTTAACTATTCCTTTGATGCCAGGCGCCATCCCCCTCCTCAATCTTTGTGCGAAATCTTCCTTCCCAATTAAAGCAAGGTGCCATGTAGTCTGGATTCTCCTATGTCTGCCAACCTACCTGCAAATTTAGCAGCATGGTTTTCCTCGATTAGGTAAATGGGCGGTAAACCGAGGATTATTTGTAGAGCAGCCGTTGGAGTAGACCTTAACGCACAGTGTCTCGAAGCGCTGAACCTTCTCCATTGGCTCGAGATATGAGCACTGTTTTACGGCATTCAAACACACAAAAGCGCCATAGAGTATTATTGGTCTGACTATTGCTGTGCAGCACCAATGTAGCAGGGAAGCTGACTGACGTCAAATGACACCCATCATTCTTTTGCATGCATATAGGGCATTATTGGCCTTCTTCACTCTTTAATGATCATTGTGCTTACTTTTCAAGACTACTCGCAGATGGACACATCCATAGATCGTGCCTAAAATAGTTCTCTGGAAAGCCTTCAAAGCAGATTCGCCGTTTTTGTCCGGATAACTTTTGGCCGCAGTGGTGTATTGTTTAGAAGTGTGCACTACCATTCCGAAGGGCCTGCTATCGAGCCCAGTTTCCGACGAACATCCTCGACAGGCAATGGGAAACCTCGGAGTGTATTTCTGCCATGAAGAACAGCTTGTCATTTAAAATACAATCGCCGTTCGGAGTCGGCGTAAAACTGTAGTTCCCTCTTCTTTGTGTGACAATACCAAAGCGAACTCCACAAAAGGAGGAGGAAAAGCTCAGCCAAACACTAACGTATTGTGTAAGCGTGGCTACGAGGGTCGTATGAAAACTACCCGGCCTTGGATAGAATAAAACGATTTTTTTAACGAAATTCAATTTATTTTTCAACATAATCTCCTTTTAGCTCGATACACTTAAGCAAACGTTTTTCCCATGTTTTGATCCCTTCCGAATAATAGGTTTTGTCCAACCCTTCAGAATAAGCATTTGTTGCTGCAATTACTTCATCATTTGAGCTAAATTTTTTCCCGCCGAGCCATTTTTTAAGATTAGGAAAGAGGAAAAAGTCACAGGGGGCCAAATCTGGAGAATACGGTGGATGAGGAAGCATTTGGTAGCCTAATTCATTGAATTTAGACATGGCTACGACACATGTGTGTACACGAGCATTGTCTTGATGAAAAAGAACTTTTTTTCAACAAATGTTGACGTTTTTCCTTCAAAGCCTTGTCAAAATCACCCAATATTTTGCAGTAGCATTCGCCATTAATTGTTTTTCCTTTTTGTAGGTAATCAATATGTATAACCCCACGCGCATCCCAAAATACTGTGGCCATAACCTTGTTTGCTGATAATATCGCCTTTGCCTTCTTTGGAGCTGGTTCACCACGACGAGTCCACTGTTTTGACTGTTCTTTGGTCTCTGGTGTGGAGTGATGAATCCACGTTTCATCGATAGTTACAAATCGACGCCAAAACTCCTGGGGATTTGCGTTTAACATTGATAAACAATCATTTGAAATGGAAACACGTGTTTGTTTATGGTGTGTTGTGAGTAATCGCGGCACCCATCTAGCGGAAAGCTTTCTCATATCCAAATGATTTTGCAAAATGTTATTAACCCGTTCAATTGAAATGCCCACACTCTCACCAATCTCACGCACTTTCAATCTTCGATCACTCATTACCATATCACGGATTTTTTCAATCATTTCTGGTGTAGTGACCTCATTTGGACGACCTGAACGTTCCTCATCAAAAATGCTCGTACGGCGCGTTTAAATTCAGCTACCCAATATTTTATAGTTGTTAATGGCGGTCCAGAGTCTCCATAAACTTCGTTAAATTCCGATTTAATTTCGTCGTTTGTTTTCTTTTTCAAAAACAAATATTTTATCACTGCTCGATATTAAATTTTTTCCATGTTGACAAAAAGCACAAAAGTAACTCAATTCTAACACGTATAAAATTTGTTGTAAATGTCATATCGCTGAGAAATTTTGACACGTGTTATTTGAAGAGTTGTATTTTTTAACAAAATATTTTTTTTAGTTGTAGCAGCGCCATCTCTATTCAAAATCGGGTAGTTTTCATACGACCCTCGTATAATTATAGTTACTGTAGTTAACCTTAATAGTTCTGCATCTTTTTAATTACATATTTATGTACATTAGGGTGATCCTTAAAAATCCAATGAACGATTTTTTCTGTCTTCACAGATTGGAGACGATTAAGGCATGTCGCACAGGGGGCAAAGGCCAGATGCCTCTATGGACTCAAAAAATTAAAAATATTTGTTTTCATTTAATACCGAAAATCGATACTAGATACTCAAGTCGAGGGTGTCTTTAAAATCAAATGAACGATTTTTTCAGTCTCAACCCCTCAAGCGGTAATACCACGGTCACAGATAGCACATATAAATTTTGGTCCCGATTGGAGTCGGTTAAGACGTCTTAATATGGTAATCAGGGCTGCCAACTTGGCTCAAACCGTGCCATTTTTGGTACTACTTTACATCAAGTGGCACTTAATTTTTCAGTTTGGCACAAAGTGCCAAAATGGCACTTTAAAAAATAGTAATATTTCAATACATTTTTGTGAAATCCTTTACGTGTACTTTCTTTCTGGGAAGGATTAAAAAGGATGGCATTTTTATTTTTATATTTGGCACATTTTTGGCACTTTTTATCCTCAATATGGCACCTCATAGCTAAAGATAGTTGGCAGCCCTGATGGTAATCCAATCCAAATTATATGTGATATCTTCGACTATAGTAGCATCAGCATAGGGGTTGAGGCTTGGGAAATTTTATGTAAAAATTTGCTTCCTACATTTAAGGACCACCCTAATATACATACATATATAGACGTTTAAATAAACTGTACTTTGTGTTGTCATAAAGAGATGGATAGTATACAAAAGAAAAAGCAAATAAGTGACGAAACAGTGACGCCAAATACCATGTTTGGACCGAAATCGAAAACATGTTTTCGTTGCTAAAACTGGTTTTCGACCTAAAACTTGTGTTTTCGTGCATGTAAAATCGGTAAAGGCAGGCCCAAATTGTTGAAACCTTAATCTGGCAGCTGAGGAACAGTTGTTGTGTTGCTTCCAGTTGCATTGAGCGCTTGAACTGATGTCGAGCTTTTCCGTATGAATCCCGATTGGACAATAGTCGGTTTGGACTAGTACCATTAAAGAGAGATGAGAGTTCAGTTTTTAGAGCTCTCTCGGCCGCTGTCGGAGAAACTGTGGCCAGAAGGACGTAGCCATTTTGCACTCCCGGGGTTTCGTTCAGCGTTCGATGAGCCGTCCAGAAGCAAACCGCATTTAGGCAGTGGAGCGCCCACCATTTTCTTACCAGCGACACCCAGTTACCTGTGATATCGCTGGAGCCAAATAAATTTGATAGCGAACCGATCTCATGTGATCGAGGAAGAAGTCGGCAACCCCTTATTGCAGCTTGGCTAAGCGGAGGGCGGTTACCTTCACTTGCAAAATACCGCAGTGATCCGGCAACAAAAATTTTGGATTGATGGAAAATTCCACACGAAGACACCTGCACCTTCGATTCGAGTGAAGGATTCGCAGGAACTCAACATCAGTGAGCAGTCATTGGTTTGGGCCGCAGTGAACTTGAAGCTTTTTAGATTTGCAAAGTACCCATAGTAGAAAATGAGCTTAGAAGACACGTTAATTTTCCTAATTGCATCATGCGCAGCAGAAGGTTAGGAAATGTTAAAGAATATCTTGCAGTCCTTTTTGCCCCTTTGGACTTTTGAACTTCACTGAGCAGCATGGGCCTTCTCCTACTGGACACTTAGAGATGACCTGTTCTGTGGTTTCTTCCTGAAAGTTATATTTTGTTAGCGTTCATCGGGTTCCAATTTTTGCGTTGGGGTCTATGTAGGTACACATAATTGTGAAACAGCTTCTTTAGATCAGTTTCTAAATTACCAATAAACCAAGATACATGCATGAAAAGCAGTAGAATGTATCAAATAGCTATAAAAAGGAGGGGGAAATTAGATTTAGCTGCATACCTACTCAACTTTTCAGAAGTAACTACAAAGAAACGTATAATAGCTAAAAAGAAACCGACTAGAATTTGGGGATACATATAACAAAACCCACCAAAACGTCGCAAGAAACTTGTTACAATCTAAGGAAATTATCAAAAAAAAACCTGTTCCCGCTGTGAAGTCAAGTCAAGTTTCGTGTTCACCAGTGCGGATGCACAGCGACGGCATCCATATTGAAAATGGAAACCAACAGTAATGCATATACACACGCAAACACAACAACCACTTTGTGGATTGGATATACGATAAATATGTGTGTGTGCCTCCACATGAACCGGTATTGCCACAGACTCACACACACACTTGTACCTACGTCAGTTAACAATAAGCGCTCTGCATGAGCAAATGGTGTGAACGCCAATGAGGCTCCGCCTTTATTTCATACCCCTGCAGCTGCAAAGGCAAAAGCGAATTTGTAACCGCGGCAGTGTGTGTTGGCTAGGCCTTGCTAAACCAACTTTTCGATTATATTGCGCATGTGCGCAGTAGCTGTTTTTCGCTCTTTCTCGCTTACACATATCCAATTCGAGTTTGGATACCCGAAGCTGCTGCAAACAGCGACGTTGGCTTTGACTGAAGCTGAGCAGCAGCTCTTGCGGCGTCGACTGCCACTGACGTTGGCAGCAATAATTTATTATTGTTACAGGTGTGTGTGTGTGTATAGACATGGAAATACATTCATGCAACTCCATCGCCATCTCGGGCCGCCATTTGCGGGCCAATTATTTAGAATCAATTTGAAATTTTTATACTTGAACGCACTTCGGTCGATGGTGGACGCGTTAACTACCTACCTACCTACTAGCCAAGTGAACGTTATTTGCCGGCGCTAAAATTTAATTCAGGCAGTCAGTCAGGAAAAGTGAAGTGACGCCATTCCATTATACGTACATGCATATGTACGTACATATGTGTATATATATTTGTTGGTACAGCCTGTGGACCGTTGTTATCTGTGGTGTAGTTCTGCTACTTTTACGCAATAGTCGGTGCTTTTAGTGAACGTGGGCGTCATGGTGTGACTTCTTATGCAAGAAAATATCCTTGCAAGGAACCATTTGTGTACGGGCGTGTAAAGTGTAAGCTTGCGTAGCGCGGAAATATCATCACACGAAAATAAGCGACGGTTTTTGATGTTGATATGTACAGCTGAAAATTGTGAATAAATAAATTAATGAATTGTATGTAAAATACTGTGAAAGCTCATAATGCAACTTTTTAATTCACAAATTTGGCAATGAAAGCTTTTTGAAGCTCAAAAATAATCGAAAGATTCTACTGCTTTCCGTAATAAAAACCTCTTGACGAATCACTAAATTACGTGTGTACATGTGTGTTGTAAACCGAATAATTTCAAATTTACTGCGCCAATATTAGGCCGAACCCCCATATACATACATATATTGTTTGCTTAAATAAAAAGTAAAAGCTTTATAAACTTATGTGAATCACAGACGCAAGAATAAGTGTAATATTGATATCTATTAAATAACATCTAAGTTAATCGCAAGTTACAAAAAAACCTACAGCAGCAAAGTGAATAAAAAATATTTGTCACAACAAACCCTTTGTAAAAGCAAACAATAAAAATTCACAGACAAACAAACTGTTGAACAACAAAGTGTTGGTCGACCCACAATTGTCAACTGTATTGAACGCTTTGTGTTTGTTACCTGCATCTTGTTGTTTGTGGTTTTGTGCGCAACATATTGGTGTCACAACACTAAGCAAGCATTTGCAAAAAAAAACATACACACACAAAAAAATCATAAATAAACAAAACTTCATTGTGTCCTACAAATTGCGCAATCGAAATCTTTATTTCTGCGGACCTAAATTTTTGCGACGCCGCAACAATTTGGACGCATCGCAACCCTTTTTTGTGGATTAAATTATTGGTGAATAAAATTGCGGCATATGCGGCTTTGAAATTGAGGTGCGTATCAAGTCGAATATCAATAACCCAATTGATTTTAATGCTCATATTTATAATTATGTATTGCTTAGTTATACGGCTTAATTATTTGTTGTTGTTGTTATTTTGGCTTTGGTTGCAATTATGTTGAATTTGAAGTGCACTTGAAAATGCCTTGAAACATTTCAATTTGATTGTTTGTCCACCAATAAGGCACACACTAAGGCAACCAATCCCAGACAATTTTGTGAATCCCGGGATTTCGGGATCTTAAGTTAGTAATCCCGGGATCGCGGGATATTATTACCATTAATTCAAATATGCTAACAAACTAGTTTTGTAGTCTTGCTCTAGTGCGGATACAAGAAATAAAAATTAATTTGTTGTTTTAAGAGGGCTAAAGAAGGGCCTAACTAAAAAGCCTGCTATCCTCTTGGCCAAAGCTGGGCAACTACAGAAGAAGTGCTCTACGGTTTCTTCCACTTCCTCATCTCTGCAACTTCTGCAATATTCGTGGGAGAATATTCCTAGTCTTGAAGAGTGCCTGCCAAATAGCCAATGACCGGTTAAACAAGCCGCGACTTTCGCAATATCCTCTCTTGAGAGGCTGAGCAACTCTTTCTCATTTTTTCTTATCTATTTGTGGCCGAAGCAGGCTGGTTGTTCTACAAACGCCCTCCTCTAGCCATGACCTGTTGGCCTCTTGGATCATGCTATTGCGTAGTTCTAATTTGCAGGTTGACATGGGTATCCCAATAGTGCCCCTGTTTTCACATAGGGCGGCCTGCAGTTTCCTTCAATACCTCTGTGGCCCGGAACCCATATGAGCCTGACCTTGAACACAGCGCTAATATCGTTTAGAGCTGCGAGACATTCCTGCACAACCTTCGATCTCAGCATTACCATGTTCATTGATTTAATGGTCGCCTTGCTATCCGAGAAAATATTAATCGTAGTCTTCGTTACGGCATTCGTACTAAGGTACACAGCCACCTCTTTTATAGCTAAAACTTCTGCCTGATAAACACTGCAGTGGTCCGGAATTCGGACGGATAGTTCCAGTGCTAGTTCCTTGGAGAAAACACCGTAGGCAACCCTATTGTCTAACTTTGATCCATCTGTGTAAAAATTCATTTCCTCGCTTCTCCATGGTCTTGGTGTTTGCCATTCTCTTGTTGACGGGATGCTCGTCTTAAAGACTCTATCGAAGATTGGTTTAGAAACGGAGTAGTCAACGTCTTTGTTGTAACTACCCAGCGTGTGAAGTATGGAGGCCTGACCGAACCGCCGATCCTTCCATAGTACCATACTTTTTAGTCTGAGCGCTGAATCGGCGGCAGCGTATTTTCCCACCAGGTTTAAAGCGGGCAAATTCGTTACCACCTCTAGCTCTTTATTTGGGGTAGTCCTTAAGGCACCTGAAATGCATAGAAACGCTGTTCTTTGGACCTTACTCAATAGTTTTAGGTAGCTTGCCTTTTGAGTTGCTGGCCACCATACAAGTATTCTATATAAGAGTATTGGACTGACCACCGAGGTGTAAAGCCAATGTGTATTACGAGTTGTTAACCTCCACTTGATTGCGACCGCTTGTTTGCAAGTTTATAGTGTAACGTTGTCTTTCCTTACACTTTCCCTTATATTAGGTTTCCATGTAAGTTTCCTCTGTAATATGAGCCCTAGATACTTAACATTCTCCTTCAAAGATATCTCCACACCCATAAAGATTAGCAGGGAGACTATGGGAAAACTGTGTTTCTTTGTAAAGAGAATTGCTTCGGTTTTCTCGGGGTTTATTCCGAGTCCCCTACTCTCTGTCTAGTTTCTAAGCGTGGCCATGTTAGAGCGAAAAAACTCCAATTGCCAGGTCGTCAGCATATGCTGTGACGTGGCAAGCCACCAGCAGAGAGTTCACCGCCAAATTCCAGAGAAGAGGAAAGAGAACCCCTCGCTGAGGTGTATCTCTACAGACCTTCCTGCTTATTGTGGTGTTGCCAAGCTTAGCGGTTATCGCTCTGCTGGTCAACTCCAAGCTTTTCTAAGGCACTCGTTATGGCGCTTGCATTAATGTTGTTGAAGGCGCGTTCTATATCTGCAAAGGGGAATAGAGCATACTCTTTATCTGATAAACTTTTTTCCACAAGCCCGACGAGCAAGTGCAAGGCGGTTTCCGTAGATTTGCCTTTCGTTTAGGCATGCTGCGCTGGAGAGAGCCTACTTGTTGGTATCACGCCCCGTACATAATCATCCACTATGCTCTCTAAAATTTTGAGAAGGAAAGACGTAAGACTGATGGGTCTAAAGTCCTTAGGATTGGTAGGACCTACCTACCTTGGGTATGAAGGAGACTGCAACTCTACCGGGTGTATTCCATCAAGTCTCGGTGGCTTGTAAGGACTAAAAGTCTTAATAGTCCATTCGATTTTTACGTTAGTAATCAGTAGATTTCGCAGATCAAATAGCCCCCCTTCATTCGTGAGGTCGTTAGGTTCCACGGCTTGTTTCCAGGGAAGTTGGGGTCTAGGAGGATGCCTAAAGATTCCACGCCCGTCGTAGTCCTTGAGTTTCCTTGACCCTTGAGGTAGCCGAGGTTGCATGGCGACTTTGCCGGAATTCTTCTTGCAGTAACTTTGCCAGGATTTACGTTTCGCAAATCTAACTGCTTTTTTGTATATTTTCAGATCAGCCTTATAGGCTTCCTAGTCCTCTGTTGCTCTCGTGGCTTTGGCCTTATTCAACATTGTCCTAATGGATTCACATAACGAGGATAATTGTTTCGACCACCAAGGTTGTTTGGGTTGTTTTCCCCTGTATCGGACATCCGGCTGAAAAAGGACTTTTCATGGCTTTAGTGACCTGATTAACCAACCCACCCAGTTCCACCTGCGTGGCGGGGTCTCGGGGAGATATCTTTGGCAGTAAAGTCCTTAATTTATTGATGTAAACCCCCCAGTCGATATTTCTTACATTTCTGAACTCCCTTACTTGGAGATCTTAAGATCTATTTCGAATTCAATATATCGATGATCAGAATAAGACTTGTCATTTAGTACTCTCCATCTCTTGATTTTATGGGCAAACATGTCTGAAGTCAGGGTTATGTCCAAAACTTCCTCTGTACTCTTTGTTATAGAGGTCGGCCCTGAGCCTAAATTCAAGACACTAAGTTTATTTCCTAGAATGAAGTCTAGTAACGACTCACCTCTAGCATTTGTGTTTTATTTGGCTTTTTTATATAGGGTCAGCTATTGGTGCTAATAATTTTATAATATTTTTATAACTTTCTGGAATCATGGAAAATAATGTGCAGTTGGTGTACCACAATAACCAACGTCAAAGACATTTTTTTTTAACCTATAATAAACGTGGAAAAATTTGATTCAACTCTTCCTCATTTTTTAAAAAATAAAATAAAAACAAATAAAAGTATATAACAAATGACTGTAGTCGAGAGGTCTAGTTTTAATTTAAGCTGGGAAGGTTCTATCACCTTTTGTTTTTTTGCTATAGCTTCTAAAATATTGCAAAAAAAGCGATTTTTTGACACTTTGACCTTGTTTATTTTTTCAAAATCTAGAGCTGATGGAAACTCTATGCTGACTTTACATAAACTCATTTCGAAGCTATTGTTTTACGGTTAGGCGGTAGATTAACCAGCTCCCACGTTCTGTTCAACAACAGTGACTATATTCGCTTTGCAGAGCTTTCATCCATTCCATGGTATCTTCGATGGCGCTAGCCTCAGAAAAGTCCGCATGTAGAACGAATTGAAATGTGCAAAATTAGTTAGAAAATAAGTTTTTGGCGCGACATTTTGATCAACTAAATTCTAATTTCAACGATTTTAAGCCAATATGCATAAGTGCCAACTATTCATTTCGCAACCACTTAACCGAACTAAAATTGTATGATAGTATCTTCATTATTATTTCCCCCTGAAGTAAAGACAAAATCGTTTCAAATAACAGACAAAACTATATTCTTAGTATGTGTGCACATATGTGTCTGTATGGGTCCATATCCATGCCTATCAACCCTGTCAACTAACAAATGCTCTTAATTGCTGCTGACAAATATATGTACATACATATGTTTGTATATAAAAACTATCCAAAAACTAAGTATTTTATTCAATACAAAAATGCATAAACCCATGCATACATACCCGTACATGATTGTCATGTGTGTGTGTGCATGTGTGTATGTGAGTAGCACCCAAAATAAAACCAACTACAAATTGAATAATATTTTCTTAGGGCCACAATTGCTAGAACACCTTCTGTCATAAAGGTAGTAGTATCTATGTGTCAATGCGTATATTTACGTGCATCTTGCAGAGGGAGAACAGAGAATTGTTGTACGTAAATGGAAAATAAACAAAAACTTTGAATACTGCTCACAATTTGTACAAATGTTCAAGAATTGTTACCAAAAAAAAAAGTGAAATAAAATAAAAGCAATAGCAATAGCAGAATAATCAAGTGAAAAGACCTAAAATAACAGCTACAATTATGGTAGAAATACTAAAGCACTTGGAAAAATATGGCTATGATGAGCGTTAGAGAGCGAGAGGTATAAAAGTGAAAGAACAAAATAAAGGTGGGCGCGCAGAACAAAAAGAACAAATTAGAATAGCCAACTGCTGTTTGATTTAGGGTATTTTAG
>NW_023458558.1:55324074-55327766 GCF_013731165.1 Rhagoletis pomonella
GTTGTTTAATTGTGATAGGGAAGCTTCTTAATTTTTTGAAGTGGTACTTAAAGCAACCGGTTTCGCTTTTCTATTTATTATTATTTTTCTTCTCTTCTAAAAATTATTGAACATTGAAAAAAAAATTGCAAAAAATATTTTTTTTTTCCACAACTAATTAACGGAAAAAAACGGCAAATTCATAGGTATATGCGACATTTTTTTCTTCATGAAAAAAATTTTTTTTTTTCTTTTTTTATTTAAAAAAAATATTTTTTTCAAAAGTAAACTAGCTCATCTTGGAACGGCAAAAAAACGGCAAATTTGGACATAAAGCCTAGTCTTTTGTCTTTGAGTTTGGAGGGGTGCTTCGCTAACTTTATATAAAGTTAGCAAAACACCTTATATCAAAAAAAATACAAGAGCGACAAAATTATTTTTTCCACAACTAATTAACGGCAAAAAAACGGCAAATTCATAGGTATATGCGACATTTTTTTCTTCATGTTGTTTCGCTAACTTTATACACATGCATAAGTTGCACACAATATCACTTTGAAATGGCGTGCTATAGATATCAAAGATTCCGTATGTACTTATATATATACATACTTATATATATACATGTAAAAAGGTGCAGCGCGACGTATTGACAAATTGTGACAATCTAATATTCATTTACTTAATTTTGATTATTATTTAATAAAAATAAAGTTAGCCTTGCAACAAAAATCATACAAATCAAAGTTTTTAATTGTCTACAAAAATATAAAAATTCAACAAATTTCGGAATTTTATTTTTGAAATAAAAATATAGTAGATGTATATTTCATGATCAATATATCGACTGTTGAGTGGAAGATCGACCTATCTCAAAAAGCTTTTCAACAACGTCCTATTTCAGAATTCGTTTCAAAAACGCCCTATCTCAGCTGCCGATTCAAAAACGCCCTATATCATCACATTTTCAATATATTTTGAAGTGAGACAGGGCATTTTTGAATCGTATTCTGAAATATGTAGGACGTTCTTCAACCCAATTCTGAGGTAGAGTGTTTTTCATAAAGTTCTGAAATAGGGCGTTCTTGAAAAGTTTTTTGAGATGGGGTGTTTTTGAACTGGCTGCCGAGATAGGTCGATCTTCCACTCAGCAGTCGATATGTACATATTCATATTCTGGAAAGGGAGCTCTACCAGAACCGTAATATTAAAAAAGGTATAGGCGAAAGATTGACGTAAGGCCAATTCTTTTTTCGAGCGCAGAGTACGGCGGCACCCGCTGGACAAAACTACGTCCAAAAACCAAATGGATAGGGTGCATAAGACGAGGACCTGTGACAAATTCCAGTGTAGTTGAAATTATTCTAGGCAAAAATCTCACCTGTCCTATAGGGAAATTAAATTCGGATACTAAAATTCTTCTTCTAGCGACTAGCGGGAGCTAAATTACTACTCCTCGGATCAGCATTCTTAATACGTTTTCGACGGGAATCCCAGTTAGAAACGAATTAGAAAGTGTAAAAACCTAGTTCCTTTTCAATCTTCAGCGAAGGTTCTAAGCTAAATAATAAAATCGGCAGCAACATCCATACGGGATATCAGCTTTCAAGCCTAGGGACATCTACTGGAGTACTGTGGTGTCCTCCAATCTGAATTAAGAGAAATAAAAAATTCTGCCCTTTATCCCAGGAACTCTCCTGTAACTAGTAGAATAATCGATCACCTTACACTCCGACAACCAAACATCGATTTTATCTTTACAGCGCATCAATACCTCTTCGAAGGTAGCAATTCAACGCAGAATGGTTCTAAATGAGTTGGCTACGCGATCCACAAAGAATGTACATATGTAGTCTGGGTTTCCGGACACATAAATATTTCGGAAAACAGCTCTGCGAATAAGTGGCCAATCGAAGAAACTAATCCGTAGTCGATCAACTTGCCCAAGATGCAGGCAAGCAAACGGACCATGGCTCAGATCTGTTTTCATCGAACATTGGACATTAGTTTTCAGGAATTCCTTGAAACAGATTTGAATCTCTATTTCTCTTTGCTCGTTTCTCAATTAGCTCAGAGGTCGGTTTTATAAAAGGACGCTCATATGACTTCTATCGCAGTTGCAGGAACGAGGAGGAGGTAATAGAGCATCAAGCATCTCTGCTACTATAATGCCTTGTCCGAACATTTCTTTTACGATTGCACAGCGGACAAGGAACCCTTGAGTATTCACGTGCTGTGAAGGTATACTGAGGGAGAAAAATAGTAAAATCAAACAAAAACGTATTTGATCTCACTATAAATGTCAATGAAAGTACTGTATGTATATTGGTAAATATTCAATTCAATATGCGCATATTAAAATTACTGCCCTCGTTGTGAAAAAGCATTCGTGAAGTGAATAATCAAGATAAAAACCAAAAACATATATATTTAATTTGCATATTGCCTGCAGTGGAATTCGAAACCTGACTCCTCTGGCCATCGCCATGAAAAGCTTTCCTCAAAGAAAATATTCAGATAATTGTAACCTTTTGTTCCTTCCTAACCAAGTTCTAATTAACTTATAGTTAGATACATTTCCCGCAGGTTATGTATACTCACATATACATACTCAGATGTGGGCATTCAAATACTTGCGTGCAAAAGTTTGGTATGCAAGTATTATTTTTAAATACAAAAATTTTTAAACGATAATGAAATATCTATATATAAATACGCGACAAGAAAATTTTGCAATCCCTTTTTTGAAGGCACCGTTCGCTCGATTTCAATGATACATACACCGATTTAAAGGATATAACTTCCTCTAATCCAGAAATGTTAACCCCGTTACATAGAGGGCGTGGCATCTGCATACAGACTAAAATGTGAAAACCACTATGTCTCTAAAACCAAGAAAGCTGGGGAACTGAAACTTACCACGGATGCATAGATTACCCTACTTATGGCGAAAAATAACAGGCACTGGAAAAGTGGGTGTGGCACCTCCCATACAAACAGAAATTCTGAAATACATTTTCTCTGGAACCGCTTATGCCAACGTCCTGAAAATTGACACACCCACATATGTAATCAATACCGTAGATACTTACGGCGAAGTGGTAGATTTTGGAAAAGGGGTTGCGGCACCGCCCAAGCAAATTGAAATTCTCATATCGCTTATATCTGGAACCACTTATGCTAACGTCTTGAAATTTTACAAAGCTCTCTATAATATCAGTAACGTACTTATGGCGAAAAGTGGTAGATAATGGGAAAGGAGGCGTGGTACCGTCCATACAAACTAAAATTCTCATATCGCTTATGTCTGGAACCGCTAATGTAACGTTCTGAAATTTGACACAGGGGGATGTGGTATGTACCCCTCCCATTGAAAATGCTATTTCCATGTCGCTTATTTCTGGAACCAATTTTGGTAAGGTAATGGATTTTGATATACCTACATTTATGTATATATATATGTATGTACATACATAAAAAATGGCAAGAATCATTCTATTGGGGACCATTTTCTCTCAGATTTCTAAATCGCATTAAATGGTAGTCTTCCGTTAGGTGGCGCAGGGATTGAGAACTATCCTTTAAAATCTTACTTTATGGTCAGATTTGCTTAATCTTTAGAACACACAATAGCAGCATAAAATTTGGTGTAGTTTGGAAGCCCAATAGGGTGATGCAAAAATATTGGACTTTTGGCCCAATCTTGACAAAAA
>NW_023458558.1:55327866-55342025 GCF_013731165.1 Rhagoletis pomonella
GTACATGTTTATTTATAAACGTGTGTGTTCCTTTTCTTTCGTACGTGTTTATTGATATATCTGTACTGTAGTGTTTTCGGACGGTACTAGCTCTTACTGCCAATATAGGAGTATTACATATATGGAAGAGGCTGAGGAAAGAACACGGAAACTTGACAGCCCTGGCACCAGGTAGAATAAATACTAGTAAAATTCCACTTAAATTATTTCTAATTCTTACTATATAACTTTCCTATTATCGCATTCATCACTTTCGCTGTCACTTCAATGTCAAATGTGCAACTCTGCATATTGACAGTGCTGACGTAGTTGCACTGAGTTAACTCACTAAAATGGTCTGGAGTTATTGAGAAAACTCGTGAAAATTTGCTGAGTTACCAATGATTGTCTAAGATGAACTTTTATGGGAGACAAATTTTAATCGCTTTAATTTTACATGGATTAAAAAAAAAATTGGTGAATATCTAAACATATGAGGAGAAACCAAAAAACAGTTAAGATTTCGATATTTTTAAAAACTATTTTATTATGAAAGCTCCATATGGAAGGAAGTTTGTACATATTACGATACTGCACTTGAATGAATCATTTCTTGAATCGAATCGCAGATAAAAAGTCAATAAAAATCAACAAAAATCAATTCTCCAATTCATCATCACTACTTCTTCGCTTGGAGGTTAGAACTAGAGGTGTCAAACTATCGATAGTCACACCATCGATAGTTTTGATAGTTTTCAGAAAAACTATCAATAGCACTATCGATAGCGCTAAATCAGTTCGGTTGCTTTGTTTTTACAGGATCATAGTGAAATAAATATTATCTTATAAAAGTTATAATCATTCAAAACTAAGTAAATGCTTAGCCAAAATACTTATCTTTTTAGAAAGTTCAAAAACGAACACAAGTTATACAAACAAAACAGGATTTACGATTAACATATGTATGTAGTTTGGCCTAAATGCGCGCATATTTGAATATGACGTCGGCATCACACTAAAAAACAAAGATTTTAATTCAAATTAAAAAATTCAAATAATTTCAAAATAATTGGTAGAGATGATCGATAGTCCTACTAAACTATCGATATTTTTGATAGTATAAGAAAAAACTATCAATGAGTATTTATAGTCTAAAAAAATTGAAACTATCGATAGTGCCATCGATAGTTTGACAACTCTAGTTAGAACTCCGCATCAAGAGTTCAGCGGTTTGCAGGCTTTCAGCGTGTGAACGTCAAAATCTCTAATAGATTTCTGGTTGAAATAAAACCAAAGTGACTTTCTCTCGATGATAAATCATAATTTTTGGTGACTCCTTCAAATGTGTTTTGTTCAGTTCCAACGGTTAAGAATCGTAGCGTTAGCACTTTGAACTAAGGTGGATCGTATATATTTCAATATCAAGTGATTAATAACTTTTTTCGCTGGTATCATGATAGTTATTTGGTAGCATCTTGAGACTGGGCTTCATATTTTTCGTCGTAATTTGTCTGAAGAAACTATGGGCACAAGTGACGGAAACTGTTCGAAACAAATATCTGTACAGGTATTCCACTTTTGGATATCCAAATGCTTTTATAACATATCGACTGCTGAATGGAAGATTGGCCTATCTCGTCAGCCAGTTTGAAAACGCTCTATCTCAAAAAAACTTTTCACGAACGCCCTATTTCAGAATTTTATTGAAAAATCTCAGAATTTGATTGAAGAATGCCCTATCTCAGAATTCGGCTCAAAAGCGCCCTATCTCACTTTAAAATATATTTAAAATGTGATGATATAGGGCGTTTTTGAATCGGCAGCTGAGAAAGGGCGTCCTTCAACCAAATTCTGCAAAGGCATAGTCATTTTTTCAGAAATTTCTTTTTGATGCTCCAAAAATTGAATAAAAGGAGACTTGAGTACCAGGTACTTATGATATTTTATGTGTAAGCATCAGTTACATGCATAGATAGGTTAGGTTAAAAATTATACATTCATTTTATTTCATTCTATTCATTGGATTTTTCATAATCCCTTAGGAAATATATCAAAACTAGTTCAGAATCATTTCGTGCCTAGTTTCGAACTAGACCTAAAATTTCCCTCAAATGATTCTGAAAAAGGTATGAACTTTCCGGAAAATACATCTTGAACACATCTTGAAGCGGTTCCGAATGGTCCCTTACTAGTCGCAAACTAACCCCGAACTAGTGTCATGAAATAATCGTTAACTAACACGACATAGTCCTGAGATAGTCCCGGCATGGGCCTAAAATAGCTCCGAAATGGTCCTGAAATAGTACTGAACAGGTCCCGAAAAGGTCGAAAAAGTCGTGAAATTGTCTCAATATTATCTCGAACAAGTCTTGAAACGGTCTAAACGCCTAAAATGAACTCGAACTAATCCCAAATTGGACCTAAACTAGTCCCGAAATGGTCCCAAATTTGTTCCAAAATGATCCCGAACGAGACCTAAATGGCCCTGAACAGGTCTCGAAACGGTCCTGAAACTCTCCTGAACTAGACCAGAACTGGTCCTACACTAATAGTGAACTAGCCAGAAAATAGCCCTGCTTTAGTCCAGAAATGTACGTTTGTACCCCAAAAAACACTTACAAATTTTCTCCTAGGTTAACACAACTTTTACCCATACCGAGAGCTAAGATGCTTACACCTAAAAAATGTCTTTGTTTTTTGGCGGTTAGGGCTCGATAAGTGTCTTGAAATTTCTGAACTTTAACTGCAAAAAAAACATGTTATACCTGTAGTCAGTGGCGGATTTGAATATTTGTCACCCCTAGGCAATTCAGAATTTGCCGCCCTTATTCCGATAAGAAAAATATTTTGAGCTAAAAGTACCAGTAAAAGTTCCAGTATGTCATATACCATACTTTTATTACAATTTGAGATGAAAACATGGTATTTTCCTTGAGTAAAGGTTTTCAACTTAAAAAAAAGCCATCATCAACAATCTTTTTTCACTTGATAAGTTATAATTCCAAAAATACTAAATTAGTATTTTTAAATATTATCATTTAAATAATATCAAAAATACCTAACAATGTTGTCCTATTTTCTGATTGCGTAATTGAATCTCAAATTTATGTCTTAAAATGTACAAACACAAATTCTACTTTACTTTTTTTTTCAACTCACATTTTGCCGCCCTAGGCACCTGCCTATGTTGCCTTTACGGTAAATCCGCCACTGCTTACTAACGAGTACATCCTCGGCATTAGACAATTTAGGAGTACAAAGAGCACTGTTTTCGAAGGTCATCAGCACTAAAAATTCGACAAATGTATCATCCCCATCAATGTAAAAGGTCATATTTGATAAATTTAAAATTTTACAAAGGTACTGATATACGTGATACTAAAAAAGCATACCCGAAAAATTTTCATATAGGCCTTTGTGCATTGATGATGGCGTTATGTATTTTTCCTAACTTCATCATCAAAAAGTTTTAATTAAAACAAGCGTCTGTTTGCCTTTTGTAAATCCAAAACCAGTAAATCGAATGCAAAAGGAAAAAGGGTAGAATAGTTAAGTTAATAAAAATATGTAAATTAAATCAAAAGTTTTTCAAGGTTTATCTTTAAGTGTTTTGAAATATGTAGACAACAGGTTACTTCAAACTTGCCTAGTCAAAGCGTTATGTTTAGAAAAAAAAATTAAATATAAGATGAATGGAAAAAACCCATTGTTGATATACATATATGATCGAACAATTATATTAAGAGAGAGAATAAAAGAAAATATATTGGTGCTTTAGCTGAATTATTAAATTAAGACTTAAGTAATACAAAAAAAATGCATAGAGATGTGGATGGACAAAAAATAATCAATGAAAAGCAAAACAAAACCAAATAGCGCAAAAAATTTGCAGCAAATCAATATAGGCAAAAATTAGACCTAAACTTTAATTTGAGAAAGAAATGGATATATATATGTATTGTCATTTGTATATTTACATACATACATACATAAGTATGTGCTGGAATTCTGAAGACAACATGAAAAGCAGTTAAATCGACCAAGAAAAACAAAACACACTTCCATACATACATACATGTTTCTGCACATGCGTACATACATACATAGCCATGTATGAACAATCATTTTTTACATCAAATCGAACTGAAATTCACAAATTGAATGCCACGCACGCTCTAACCAAAAAACATACACAAAGTAATGCTAAAGAAATAAAAAGCGATTTTAAAATGTTTTCATAGTGTGCATTTACTTCGCAAAAATAAATCGAGAAATAATGTTTTAAAAAAATAATTGCTAAATTATTAATAAGTAATATTGTTTATGAATACCAATCCAGTACCTTTTTATTGAAAATAATTTTAAATTGTATGTATTCATAATAACTACACAAATATTTGTATGTCTGGAATTGTATAGCGAAATTTAGTGTTAAAATATCTCGTAGGCACTTTTACCACTTGCTACACGCGTATGCATTATGCATACATACATATGTATGTACGTATGAGCATTAGGGCGATCATCATTTTCAAATTTTGGATTGCGTTAGTAGAGTTACTCTAGGTTGTTGAATATTCATACAAAAATGTGTTATACAAAATTTCATGTCTATTGAAGAAACATAAGTAGTACCTTGAGCAGCAGGTTGGTTGGTTGGTAGAAGCGTCGCCTGGGTATGTTCCCAGGATCCAATTAGTGCTGAAAGCACCATTTTGATACGCTTTCTCTGGGACCCCTGATTTTATCTGCTTTCATGATTCGTTGGGTTCGTCAAACCATTTGGATTTTCCGATGAATCTATTTAGGTTAGTAATGGTGAATTTGGAAATTTCCCCAAGATTTTGGATGGAAAAACTCCCGAGTGTGATCTGCCTTATTTGTGCCAATGCTGGGCACTCGTAAAGATACTGAAGGACCGTTTCCTTACTTCCCACAAGATTACAGCTACGGCACCGAGGGTTATACGGAAGGCCCATTCTAGCTGCATGTTCACCAATGGGCTAATGTCCCGTTATCGTGGCTATTAATCTGACTATATCTTTCCTCGACCTCTTGAGAAATTCTTCTGTCTTAGGCTTGTCATAGTGCGGTCACATGTACCTCGCAGTTTTGCAGGTTTGAAGGTTGTTCCAACGTGTATCAGCCATACGTGTGAATTCCAGATGCAGTTCCCTTTTGATGAGGCCGCCGAGCTTAACGCACATTTGCAATCTCTGACTGTTTTAGATTTTGTTACCGGAGAGCCAAGTGCCAGAAGTGCCGCTTGGCCATCTGAAAAAATTTATGCTTTTCGTACACCTACGCAGTTGCTCTCTAGTGCTTTACAGGCCCTTTCGATGCCCAGTACTTCTGCGTGGAAGATGCTAACAAAGTCAGGTAGTCGAGACATTCAGCGTTTCAGAGAACACCCCCGCACCCACATCGCAGTCCATTTTGGACCAGTCAGTATACATTTCAGTGGAATTCTCCTCGACTATCCTGCCCCTACTCCAATCCCGTTTTGAAGGAAACTTCACCTGAAAACTTTCCTGAAATCTGTCGTAGGAGGTATATAATCTGATTGTTTCCCTGATTCGAAAAGGTTGTCAAGAATACCACTATGGTCGTGCTGCAGCGCCCTCCAGCAGCCTGACTCTTTGAATCTGACTGCCACAGACGCAGCAGTTTCGCGGAAATGGAGTTCTATGGGTAGTTTATGCAGGATTACATTAAGCTCATCAGATGGGCACGACTTAATTGGCCCTGTAGCACCTGCACAAGCTGCTCTTTGTATACTGCCTAATTTCCTGACGTTGCATTGTTGGGTTGACACCCAGTCCAATTTTTGTAACCCAAGTGTTTAGCCGGAGCAAAGCTTCCTCTAGGATTTCACTTATCGTTGAGGGGAAGAGACCCAATACCGCAACCACTACATCATCTTCATATGCTACTACTTTCACTCAACCTTTGTTGAGATCCAGTAGAATGTCGTTCAGTACCACCACCCATAGTAGCGGAGACAGAACTCCCCCTTGGGGAGTGCCTCTTTTTGCATTACGGGATAGCGTTACTGAACCAATGGTTGAAATTATGATTCTGTTTCTGAGCATTTGTTCGATCCATTCGCATATGAGGTCAGAGCAGCAGGTACATATGTATATTATATAACACCATGCGACAAACACGAAAACATTAAAAAAAAAACACACAAAAAAATAATCCATCTTCTTCGAAAGGGTGAAAAGTCATCTGGTAAATTCTGGTAAATCCTTGCAACTTCTTGCGAGTGAGGTAGCGTAACTTAAGCATATTTATGAAAGTTGCCGCATACTTATGTACATACGCAAAGAAAAAAGAATAAACCAGGTATACAGAATAGTTTTTTATTAGGTCCAATCCTAATCTAAACTACCAATATCAGCTAATCGTTTGACACATTTACCAGAATTTACTAGCAAAAAATCTTCGGTCTTAAGCGCTGGTTATACTTACATTGCAAGTGCAGGGCATAGACAAGCAGCGCATTTCAAGCAGAGGTGTAATTATACTCCGAATAGAGCTCATAATCTGCCAGAATCAGCTGTTCAGTGTAATAAGTTAGTCTGTTCCAGTACTCCAGGATATAGTTAGGCAGACATTATTTAAGAATGCGCATTCATAGCCTAAATGAAGTCGACACTAAAGTTAGTTGCTGTTTAGGCACGGTTGCTAACACCAGACGCCTAATTGCATGCTATGTACTATTGCATGTGTAAGAATTTCCGCCATTAAACTAATGAAACTTTTACACATGCACTCTTCAACTGCCATGTAATAAAACTTGATTAAGTTATAATTTGATGGCAGTTCAAAGAATGCTCGGCGTAGTCTGATGCATCCTCCGGGCACTGTTCCGGAGTTTTTTTTGCGGACTCTGCTTGGCTTACAATCGACCAGAGGTGGTACTCACCTATAGCTACCATTGGCCGCAATGCGTACCCACCTTTTTTGAACCAATAAATATTTTGTTTATACAAATACATACAAACATACTGGTATCCCCTCCAGTGATCGGACTGTAAAAAAATTCTGTGTGGCAGAATCTGGAAAAAATGTGGTAGATTTCAAAAAAATGTGGTAGATCTCTGGGTTTGGATCAAACTTTGTACATAAATTAAAACAATTCTGCAAGGTTTCACCTAAATGGTAAACTTTTTAATTAGACTCTAAAAAAATTTAATTTTAGTATAATAAAGTACAAGATTGAAGTTGCCAAGAAGTAGAGAAGAAATGTGGCATGTTTCATAAACAGCTAATTGGGGTTTGCCGATTTTGACAATTCTCCAGTAAAGTAAACAACGCCTCAGAAACCTTTGATGCACTTAAATTTTCTAATACTTTCCCAAAATTCGCCGTTTTTTTAATATTTTCGCTATTAACTCTTTTTTTTATTTTCAATGGAATGGCGGCAACCAACTTTATAATCGACTTTGTTTCGACTATAAATATGTATGCCCCAATTTGTTTACAAGAACAACTTCTCAGTAATTCCGGTAAATTGGTACTAGAACAGACAAGTGAGAGCAATGAGAGTGGCATGCCTCTCTGAAAATATCACATAGCGAAAAATCAAAACTCATTAAACAGATTCGATATGTGACAGCACTCGTGTGACAGCAATGTAAGTATAGCCAGCGCTTATAACTGGTAACTGCTAACAGAGATATGACCTTATTTACTCTCTTTTTTGGTCCTCTCAATAGTTAGAAAACCGAGTACGGGATCGATTTCGAGTCAAATCTGACTAATTCTGACTAGTCTGGACTCTTTCGTGATCGCAACTAATATGTAGTAACTTCTGACACTTCAACATAACCTCAAAATTTTGCCCGTGTATTTTTTGCTTATTTTGTTTGTAAACACACTTAGCTCACATATTTAAATAACCAAAAATACTTTCAAATTCCAGAATCCACTTAAAAAAGTAATTAAACACTTTTCAACCTTTTTAATCTAATTTAACCGCTATATTGTTTCATTGCTCAATCGATATTTCATTTTCATTTCATTAATTATGAAGAGTGATATTAGTACAGAAAGAATTGTCTTCTTTATTAGTACAACAAATATACATAGGTATAAAATACATAAGAAATTAGACTGAATATGAGACAATAGAACAAAACGAACAATTAAATGTTAAAAATTAAAACAGAATTTGAATTCAGTTGAACTTAATTTTGACCTTAAATTAAATTAAAGCTAAAATAAAATAAATTAATCTAATTTTGATGGTCTGTTTCAGTGGTTAGAAAAATTTGATTATAAGATAGCTCTGTAGTTGCTTTTATTTATGTAATTTGCCTCGTTACTGCAGTTGGAATGGAATTATAACTTCTAATTGTATTGATGAAAAACAGTCTAGTCGATGTAGCAAAGTTAAAATTATGTACAATAAGGTCTCTTGTGCGCCCCGATTTTGGAAGTGTCATCTTTATTATGGAAAATATACATAAATACATTGCCAGAATAGCTGTACTCAAACTTTAAGGGTGTATAGGCACGCCTTTATCTCCGCGAAATTGCCCAACATTTTTATGAATATTCATTAATCTTGTCGATGCGACTTAACAAAAATTTAAATCATATTTGTTTTACATTGTTCCGGACTCCCTAATGTACATACATACATGCATATTTATGTACGCATCAGCATATGTAGAAAATCAGTGAATGCTAATTGTGAGGTGGGTGAAACTTCTTATGCACAGTGAAACCCGCTTAAGTACCCAACCCTGTTAAGTAAGCTATATTTTTGCCACTAAAAAAACGTTTACGCTAATATTGTTCTTCTACCATTCACTAATGACATTACTTAAAACATATTCCTCTGTCCTACTCTATGGTGCGTAAGATCTAGCTCATTGTCAAAACATAAGTTGGAGGGTCTCAGAGCAAAAAAAAAACAGAAAGAAATGCTTTAATAAGAGGATATTTTCTAATGTCAAATATGTTCGACATGATGTTCTTTCTTATCCTAAGTATCGAAATGTTTGGTGCCTGCGAGCAGGCTTCGAACGAATCCTAGACAGCCACGGATGCGAAACAAGCAGCGAGACTTTTTATTCAAACGAGCTCCGTTCTGATACAGAATCCGAAAGAGTCTTTGAAATGGATGCTGACAGGTCCTATGTCAGGAGCAAGATTTTCAACTAGAGATTGGTACCGGAAAAGTGATCGCGAAGGTATACAAATATATCACCAAATGAAATAATGGGGGTGATTAACTATCGATAAACAATTTGTATAGAATTTATAATGTTATCACGTATATGGACAGTTTGTGTGTGTTGCTCACAAAACGAAAAAAAAATGTGTACCCCATGCTGACTACACACGAGGCAACCGTTGAAGCAACCAGGATATGTTGTATCTGCCGAAGACATTTTGAAAACGAGACTGGTACTTTTCGCAGATGATTTTGATCTATCTAACCTCTATCCTCAGTTCATAATATTAAAAAAAAAAAAAAACTGAGAGGAGAACATCCTTTTTGCTGTGCTGAAATACCAGACCAACTTCGAAAATATTCCGCTACTACAAACAGCAAGCCGTTGAGATCAAGTCTATAGACTAGTCAATTTGATAATGAGCTTTCCAGCTTTTTGCGAAAAGTCGTTCAGCGCTTTGCGGACTTTAAAAAATCACCTCCGCTCACGAATAATCCGAAAACGTCTTATAGATGCAATGCTGGTTTATGTTTATAAACAAAGAACTATTACCTTTGTTGGTTGGTTTTAGTGGATTGTCAACCTGGTGACAAGCGATTAGCAAGTTTTGCCATTTTGATTCCACAAATGGTGCAATCTACAGCCATTGGGCGGCTATAATGAATTTCAGTATGTCATACAGAGGGAGCGGCTTCACTCTAAAATATTCTGCAGGAATGGTATGCCTAGCGCCTCTAGCCTCATCCTTGCGAGGACTGGACACTCGCACAGAAAATGTTCGACTATCTCTTTTGAGACTGGGTCTGCGCAGCTATAACAGAACCTATCGAAGAGTAAACCAACCGCGGAACCACATCTCGCTCCTGTGTCTCGGGACACATATTAGGGTAATTTTGTATTGATCACAAATTTGCTTCATCTCTCTCCTATAGTCATCCAATAGTTGAGATCTAACAGATGTAAGTAGAAGAGAGTGTCTGATTAGCCGCTGGGCTATTTAATATAATATTCATCTACGTTCTCGCCGGTGTATTCTCTTTTATGTCTGGATTTAGGTTATATTGCTCAATGATCCATAGATTTGCAAAAAATGACGAAAGAAAAGCGAATTTTGATAATATTTGAAAATAAATCCCCCTCGGTTTTTATTATTTAGGATTGTGAGGAGAATCGATTATTATATATTAATATTTAACACTCAACTGATTCGTAAAGACATACATATATAATCTACGTTTCCTTGAGAAATCCACCCATCTTTTCCTCTAACGGACATGTTTAGCTTTTTTCATAAGGCAAGTACAAAAATATTAATTTTTATGAATAAAACACATATACATTGTCGTCTGTGTCAGCCCCCCCCCCCCTTCCCCCCCCAAAAAAAAAAAAAATCTGCTGCAACGCACCTAAAGCTACACAGTAGTTTCTATTAAAAGAATTTTATATTTTTTATGAGTTAAATGTGTACATACCTCGTTTGAGTAATCAATACGGCCGGCTCTTTTGTGTTGAGCGACTTATGAGGGTTTTACTGTACATACTATGTACACATACATACTTGCATACAAGGTATTTAACAGCTCTTATTGAAACGTACATACGAAATTGTATGAAATCTATGCAAAGTACTATATTTTGTGAATGTGTGTGAATGATTGGAAATATGCTGCAGAGTAAACTAAAAACTGTATCAACAATATTAATACTAGGGAACGAAGTATGTATTTTAATACATACTTTTTAAAAGCGTATTTTAAAAATAAATAAGCATAAATATAACCATGTTATAAAGTAATTCGAGAAAAATATTATAAATTATCTGAACACATTTTAGCAAGCGCTATTATTAACTATACATTAATATAAATATATATGTTTAAATACATGCATACATACAAACATACATACATATATATGTATGTAGCAGCGTGAACTTTTTTAAGAAATAAGCAAGGAATTGGCAACAATCAACAACTCAAAAGAAAACAAAAAAATAAAAGCTCAATTTCACAGTTCAGTGAATTGCCTTTTAATTGGTTTTGTTTTAAAATACTTGCGTACGTATGTGATAAGAAGGGTGAAGAAAGTACATACATACTTATGTACATAAATTATACGTAACATAGACACAGACCAAAAGTCTATTTTAAATCATACGCATTAATTTTATTAGTGAAAATTTTATATTTTACTTTTTAAATGGACTTTGCATTTTATTTCACAAATGTTTTGCACTGTGGCAAAAGGTAAACAAACAAAAATGAATGTATTTAAATGTTTTTGTTTAAGAAAACTTAGCTATTAAATATAAGAAATTAGAAGTCTTATTAAATTGTACTTTGAAACAAAGAGAAAAATCTTAGTACTTAAGTACTTGTATCAAATGCTACATACTTACAAATTAAGCTCGGCTTCGAGGCAAAACAAGTTTGTATTACTTAATACATACTAGCCAGCATTGTTATGGCTGACTACTGTAATGTATTTGAAGATGGATGCGCTACTGAGGTAGTTAGTTAAAAAGTCATTACATTGGCTTGAAAAAATGCAGGATAAATATTTTACTTTACTCTAAATGGAAAATAGCATACTTAAAAACTTCCTTTTAGCATTTTAAAAATACGAAAAAATTAAAGATTCTTACATTTTCTAAGCAGTTTGCGTCTCTGTAAACTGGCCGAAAATCCAAAAGTGTTCCGCAAAACTAGAAAACTCATACAAATTTTCACAAAAATATTGATTCTTTTTTTTCTCAGGTCACTTCAGTTCAAGAAATAAAAAAGGAGCGGAAATTTTCTTCATCAATGTTAAATCATATATTTAGGAACTGGCATACGTATTGTATTGAAATAGAGTCCGCATAGCAAAAGCTCGCTTCAGATGTAGTAGCTAAAGTTTTTTAATCACGGATTAAAGAACACCTTTTACAAAACTGTTAATCCAAGATTATTATGACATTTATGTACATAGTTTTGTACTAAATATCTTTTTCTGTCATCTAGGAATGTACATAGTAGTGCGGACGACAATAGCTAGTTCGGTAATTAGTTAGAGCTTGGGTATAACAGAACAAGAGACACTTCGACATGTAAGATCTTTTGTATCTCTTAAAGAGGCTCAAAGAGGCAGCATAGGACACAATCCGAAGGACGATCCACCGTAGGAGCCAAAAAGGCTTCTGCAGGCATCATCTCTCCGGATGAAGTCAGATTAACTGTGCAGATTTTAATAGCTACTGGCATCACAATTGCCCAAAGCTTTATGATTATGAAGAGCACAACAGAAAATAGCCATGGTGAAATTTAATTTTCAAAGCTATACTGGAACTAGAAAACTTAAGAGGCGCAAACTTTACAGCATCAGTCTGGAATCCTTTTTTATTTCCAGTGAGGAATTATAAGTCTGACGTTTACAGAATTTCCAAATTGCCAAAAGTCAACAGTAAATCCTAGCTAGTTCCACCTTTTTCTTAATATGCTAGAACTAAATGGGCTACAAAACTGCATTCTCAAAATCTTTCAAATCCCGAAAATTTTACTAAGGTTTGTTGATTTTTTTTTAATATTGCAAGCAGTTTTTATTAAAGAATAAACTATATTGTCAATTTGTTGCTTATAATTATGGCACGGAATGTATTGATCAATAATTTACTTCAAATTAACAATTTTTTTATTTTTATGACTCTAGGAAATATTCCCAAGCAAGAGGAAATTGAGCGCCAAAACTTAGCTACAAACTTATCGCCACCATCAATGCAAAAGACCCTATTGGAAATTTGAAAATTTTACAGAGGAAGCAAAAAGTGTTTTAAATTGACATTGGAATGCTTACAGAGCTATTCTGAAGATGTCAATAAATCTCACAGTTATTAAGTTATGATTATGAATTTCGGTATGGGGGTGGGTGAATTGAAGAGAAAACCGACAGAACTAGGATTGCCAGGTACTGTCGAAATTCGACTGTTTTCCTAGTTTTTTAAGAGCCTTATAGAGGTTTTCTAACTTAGCACGTTGCTTAACTTATAAGGCACAAAATTACATACAAACATACTTAGGCCGAGGCCATGCAATGAGCGGCAAAGCGGCGAGTGGGTGAGCGGCTTAAAATTAAAACATATGAAATACTATGGACATGGCCACGCAATGGGTAGCATTTCTGAGCGGCTTAGCCACTAATTGCGTGGCTCCGGCCTTACTGGAAAATTTCCTGCTTTGGAACTACAACGTGACCACAATTGTTTTATCTTTGGAGGACTTTAGAAGTACTTGGAATTGACTCGATACATTCCAGTTTGTCGAAAAATTTCGATAATTTGATACATATCGAAATTTCTATGAATTTCATAAATACTAAAATCCGATAACTTAACAAAATTCGACAACTCGTCTAATTTCGATAAACTTCGATAATTGTGTGTTTTCGATAGCAAATATATATATAATTCGCAGATCTCTCGACAGCTCTATAAATTTCGATAACTCGGTGATTTTTGATAGCTCTAAGCTATCGACAATTTTCGATAACTCGTCACACTCTGGTAGCACGACGAAATTCGATAAACAGTGATAATTGATGAAATTTATTTAATTTTGAAATTTCGATAACTCGATATACTTTGAATATTCCAAGAACTTCGATCGGATAAAACGACAAATTTCAGTAAATCAATAAATATCGGTAACTCAATTAGTTAAAAGAACTCGGTGCATTACCACAACTGGATAAATTTCGTAAACTCTATAAATAACGATAATTCAATAAATATCAATAACTTGATAACCCTCATAAACGTGACAAATTTCGATAAACCCATAAATTAGTATAGCTCGATAACTATCCATAAATTTCGACAACTAAGTTTCTGTGTCTATAAATTTCGACAACTCAATAAACATTGATCAATTTGAATAATTCGATACATTGCGATAACTCAATAAACATGAATAACTCGATAAACTTCGATGATTCGATAACTTTCGAAAACTAAAT
>NW_023458558.1:55342125-55343306 GCF_013731165.1 Rhagoletis pomonella
AATAACTCGATAAACTTCGATGATTCGATAACTTTCGAAAACTAAATATTTTATGATTGAATTTATTTGGAACAAACTGATTATTCTTTACGAAATGTTCTTTGGAACGGATCTTTCGAAAACTAAATTTTTTATGATTGAATTTATTTGGAACAAACTGATTATTTTTTACGAAATGTACTTGGCGCTGATGGTTTTTTAAATTAAATTATTTTCTCCCAGACTATGCCAAAGTTAACGATTTTGGCGTACAGGCCCAGGTTCTCAATCGATCCTGCACCTCTATAAAAACAAAAAATATGTGATTTCCAGCCAAAATGTGTTTTATTCCATAATTTATCGAAAGTTTCAAAACCTCTAAGTGAATCTGCTTACCAACAGAATCAAAGAAACTTGAATTTTGTTCTTAACTATGTATTTGATTTTAACTAACTACTACAATAATATTCCGATATTTTCAATACCAACTATTATAGTTACTTCTCAAAAACAAATAAGAACTTTTACAAGCCATAAAGAACCAAAAATCAAAAACGCTTCCCACTTATATACGATAATACAATATACCTAACCATTAAGTAGTAAATAAGTGATGAAAATGACTATCTAAATATTTCTAACAAGTACGAAGAAATTTGATAATAAGAAAAAATCAGAATTATTAAGTACATATTTTAACAGCAATCACACCGTAAGCAAGTAAAACATGCAATTTTAACATTTCTTTCAAAATCAAAAAAATATATCAAGCAAAGCAAAAAACATTTTACAGTGGAACAAATGAAAACAGGCAGTAATAGAATTATGCAACTAATTTTATAGCGGTTAAATAATAAGTTAGCAAAAAATAAATTAGGGAAGAAAATTAACTCTTAAATTGCAGAAAAGCTGCAAAAGAAAATGTTTAAATCGTTTTTTATTAAAAGCATACATATTCAAATCGTAAATTAAATGGAATAAATCAGTAAAAATAAGTCATATTTAAATTTAGCAAAGCTAATAAAGTATAATATGTAAATACATACATATTTTTCTAAGCAGTTAAACACTGCTTGGCTGACAATGAGTAAATGCTTCAAGTTCGCAAATACAATATCTAAATGCCTGCATGCCTACCTACATACAAATACATACATACATACATACATATACTATGTACTAAATATTTATCTTTACAAATA
>NW_023458558.1:55343406-55347958 GCF_013731165.1 Rhagoletis pomonella
CTAGCAGAAGAACTTATTGAACACAAAACTAGCAATAACTTGCAAGTGAACAGTTGTTGCACTGCTTTGACAATCTGCTGTAAACATTTTACTATTTATAAATCAGTTTTAAACTCTTTGCTTTACACACAAGCACTAACACTGTCCAGTACATCATTAATATTTTTGTTTCCACTCATTTTACTTTTGTTTGTGCCAAGGCGAATCAATATAAGGTGATAGCAGGAGTACAAAAACAAAAATTTACATGTATTTTGTTTTTGCTTTGGCGGCATAAACTGTCAAAACCTGCAAGTGTGAGTAGAAATTCAAACAAAATTTTTCAATTTGATATCAGAAGCCGTGCGGCGAAACACATACACAAAATCAACTGAGCTAGTAACACCACTTTTTATATATTCTTTTGACATTTATTCTTCTTCTTCTTCTGCTAGCTAATTTCTGCTAGTAAAAATTTCACTAGCAAGAATTTGCAGCTCTCTCGTGTTATTACGCTCTCGATTCAGTGCTCTCTTGCAAATTTTTGGGGTTATCATACACTTTTCCAGTAAAAGTGTGCAGGTTCCAGTACAAATTCGTACTGACTATTGGTAACTATACAAACCTATTCAAATATCGTCGCCTGGATGGAAAATTGCCGGACTAAAATTTTTTCGGTTGTTTGGTACAAATTGCGTTAGTATTGCTGTCGTACTAAACTAATCAAGATCTTTCAAATAGAGTTATCTGTTCTTCTTTAGTTTCCGACATATTCAGCTTTATCATGAGTTTCATTTTCTAGAACCGGGCCACTTTTCGTTTGCGTGTGTTCACTACGGGTGGATGAAAAAATTGTTGGCGAAATTTTGTTCGGGCGAAACTCACGATTAGGCTCATTAGTAGAAAGTATGGTTAATTTATAAAAATTGTTATCACATTTTGGCGTATATCACTAAAACTGACTGCAAATTTTTTGAGAAATGTCGTATACGACAAAATTTTATTAAACTCATAAATGGTTGACACTAAACTAAAAAAAATAAGAAAATTTAAGAATTTCATGAACTAGTACATAGCATTCTCCGACACTTTGGAGAAAATCTGTAGTCGTGTTTCTGAGAAATTACATTCCAAACTTCAATCATGAGTTACCGAAAGTAACTTGTGACAATCTTTTATTCAGGGATCTACATAAGTTATAATTGTCATTATTTTCGCAGTTGGAGTATATGCCAGACGAGTAACAGGTATATACATACAAGGATACCTAAATTAGCGCGTTGAACTTGTATATTTATCTCTCTCCAACGCATTAATTCTATATACGTAGGTACCAACGCCTGACAAAGTTATGTCTAAATTTAATAATGGCTCTATGACAAAATATTCATGGAATGTATTCGTAGATTTTTATTTACTTCATTTCATACATTAGCATTGATGTTTTGTTTTTCATACATTAGTATTGATGTTTTTTACTAAATACCAGGAATAAATATTTAATAAAAAACTATTTCATTTAAGCTTAACCAACTTTTAGTTGCTCGGAGCTAATTTTGGAACGCTTCACGAAATATTTTCATAGACAGTAAATGCAACCCTGGGTGCATCATTAACGAGCTGAAAAACCAAACAAATAAAAAAATTCCATCTGAACCAATATTCCCAAAAATTATAAAGCAAAACAAAAACCATTTTTTCCAATTTATGCACTGTTATTTTTATTATTGCAATACAATTTCGCAGCTCTTCAAACATTTTCCACATTATGCTTTTAGAGCTAGTAGTTTCCGACCCCATTTGCTCGTTTTTTTTTCAGTTCTGAATTTAGGCTAGGCTTCATGGGAACTTACTGTGGGTGCAAACAGACCACATTTTGTAAACTGAATTGTGATATTTAATTTTCTTGTATAATGAAAAATGAATTTAGTGTGCAATTTTTTAAGTTTACTAGATGTAAGACAACTTTTAATTTTCTTTATATATTGCATGCTTTAGTTTTAATTCTGTTTAAGTTAAGTTGTAAAGGTGAAAATAGGCCTCCTGGGCAATCGAGCACATTAAAAAAAAATCGGTAACGCGCGTAAAAGCATACCTCACAAGTGGTGTGGAAAATGCAAGAACAAATATAAATGGAATAATTTTCGAAATTATGAAATGGTTATTGGTATTTCCCATCTCAAAGGGGATGGTTAATTTGAACGTTATTTAAGCTGCCTTTATGTAAGCGTTTTGGCTAGTCGATATCTTAAGTAAATTTTCCAGTCGACAGAAATCGACCCGTGAAAAGGCAACTTCAGGAATTTTTTAATTTTCTTCTTTTTTTTTTGCTTGAGCGTCTTTTGAAGATGTGCCAAATTATATTGTCGCCTTAAATACAAAACAACAATTTCTTTAAGCCATCTTGTACAGCAATTTGTTGATCTTATCCTCACGGCTACCGAAATCACCAACCTCAACGTAGTGATTAGCCTTCTTGCGTCAGCCTCGGGTTGATGTGTTGAGCTTGAATAGCAACAGGAAGTTGGGGGCTTTCTTGAAGTGAAGTGAATCAATGCACTGAATTTCGTGCGCTTCGCGAAATTTGCGTTCGATCACAAAGCAGAGATTGGGACACGCTTGACCATTCCACGTTTGTACATCAATTCACAAATTGATTTAAGATTTGGATAACCCCATATAGGGGTTCGGCATACGTAGCATATTAATGGTTGCCTTGCTCAATTTGATGAACACACCGTTTTAATGTGGCGAAGACAGAACTGTAAAACTACGCACTTTTTGTGCAACTTTGTTGATACCGCGGATGCGGATCACAAAAGCCAATTTGGATTTTTCAGGCCCGTCGAATTGGCCGCATTTCATTGCCACACAGCGTTACTCCATCTCACGGCGTCCATCACGGAGTTTTCTTGTTTGATATTTCTCAGCATGCACCAAGTTTTCACATTTACGGAGTGCAATCACAGCAGAGCGCTTTAGTTTACGTTTGATCAGGGTAGCAATTTGCTGACCTGCTCTTGCTGAACTGCAGCTTCGGCTCGGGGACAGGAGGCAGCTTCCTGGAAGGTTGTCTGCCCTTTGCTTGCGGTTTCTTACCGGCCCATGATGGCAGTCATCTTAACTTGTTACTTAGCACGTTGAAAAGGCGAAAAAAGTTCGCCAAATGTTTGGAGCGCATTGTAAATGAGCCACTCGATTTATAACATTTCTATAAACAATTTAATTAAATACTTTTTATACATAGATATGCTGCAACCATGCACTTACTTTCCCAAATTCCATCCTGTTTATCGGCATAATTTTCCAAATATGCCAGCTACTTCATTACTAATTACTAAATTTCCAACTGCGCCTTCTTTGTTGGCTCGACATATCCTAAAAAGACAAATTTACATTAAACAATAGAAATCGCAAAAATTAGCAAATAAAATACTTGCTTTGTTTTGTTTTGTTGTCAAATTTCTGAGAAATATGAATTCACCACGATGCGATACAGAAAGAACAAGGACCAGGGATGTAATTTTAAGTAAATCTATTATTCAGTGGCAAGGCGCAGAGCGTTCGGGGCAGCAATATTAATTTGTATCAAATATAACATTAAACGGTGGTTCTAATACATTTTTTGATATTATTAACCATAGTACATACATTATATGGTATTTCTTTCAAAATTAATGTACTATATGAACTTTTTTTTCAAATATATCTTAAGTTTCTTTCAGAGTGCTGAAAAGCAACCATGCGTGTAAGAAATTGTGTGCTACTTAAAATTTCACCTCTGGAAACTTTATCCCCATAAAGGACTTCACCACAGTTTTTTTACTGGATATACTGAGATCTCAGGTTTAATTGAAATATAAATGTATTGAGAATATTTATTTTACTAATACATACCAATTTTTTTTTTATTTTACTGTGTCGAGGTCGTTGCACAAATATTTGCAATTTAGTATTTAAGTTAATTGTGAAACATATTGAATGCACTAAGTAAATTATGGGAGCGATTTATTCACATATAATTGGAAATAGGGTTGATGATATACTTTAAATAAATTGTGAGTCTGCGAAAATATATATGAATATAGGGCCTGTTCGAGGCACGTAATAAAAGCGGCATTACTGCTGTACTGATGAAAAATGGCAAAAATGTTGCAATCACCTTTATATTTTTAAAATCAAATTTGTGAAACAAAAATTCAATTTCAAAGCGTTTGCATTTAAGTGACAAAAACAAACCGAATCAACTGTTGCTCAAACTCTGGGCATGAAATGTGGTTTTTTGCGTTCCCGTACTTCTAGATTATGTTCCATTTTTGAGAGGGAAAGTAGGGAAAGAACCTAATCTTTTAGTAAAATAGTGATATGTTCATAGGTACATATGACATGAAATATGTATGTACATAATAAGCAGGATATATTAAGGCATAATAATTAAGCAATAAAAATATATGTATGTACTTCTGTATAGTTACGGTGACCATCCGTCCTTTATTTTAAAGGACAGTCCTTTATTTTAACCCCTGTCCTTTATAATTTTTTTCAAAATAAAGGACGCCTTTTGTCCTTTATT
>NW_023458558.1:55348058-55356273 GCF_013731165.1 Rhagoletis pomonella
AATAAAGGACAAAAGGCGTCCTTTATTTTGAAAAAAATTATAAAGGAAAGGGGTTAAAATAAAGGACTGTCCTTTAAAATAAAGGACGGATGGTCACCGTAACTATACAGAAGTACATATATTTTTATTGCTTAATTATTATGCCTTAATATATCCTGCTTATTATGTACATACATATTTCATGTCATATGTACCTATGAACATATCACTATTTTACTAAAAGATTAGGTTCTTTCCCTAACAATCCGGACCGGATCCGGTAATTAGAGAATAAGCGAAAATTTTGCTCTCAAAAATGGAACATAATCTAGAAGTACGGGAACGCAAAAAACCACATTTCATGTCCAGAGTTTGAGCAACAGTTGATTCGGTTTGTTTTTGTCACTTAAATGCAAACGCTTTGAAATTGAATTTTTGTTTCACAAATTTGATTTTAAAAATATAAAGGTGATTGCAACATTTTTGCCATTTTTCATCAGTACAGCAGTAATGCCGCTTTTATTACGTGCCTCGAACAGGCCCTATATTCATATATATTTTCGCAGACTCACAATTTATTTAAAGTATATCATCAACCCTATTTCCAATTCTATGTGAATAAATCGCTCCCATAATTTAATTAGTGCATTCAATATGTTTCACAATTAACTTAAAACTAAATTGCAAATATTTGTGCAACGACCTCGAAACAGTAAAATAAAAAAAAAATTGGTATGTATTAGTAAAAAAATATTCTCAATACATTTATATTTCAATTAAACCTGAGATGTTCAAGCGCACTGCAATATTTTTCTATCCATTTTCCCAGTGCTAAAATAATTTTCACCACATAAAATTGCTGCACAACACCCTTATTGCCGAAAAAAGCGTTGCTTGCAACACTAGTCCTTTATGGGGACCAAATTTGGTGGAAAAAAATAGCTAAGTTTGTTTACTGGATATACTGAGATGTAAACACAAAACAGCTGATATGCACTTTGACGCTTTATCCATTTTTACCAGGAGAAAAATCTGGGCTATTTCGGGCAGGAAGAAGAAGACACTTGCGATCCAATACGTTACCCATTTTGTTGAGTACGGGAATGATTTCTGGGCTACTTTGGGCACCCGCGGGATCCCGCGTTGCGTAGGGGAAAGAACCTATTGTAAACTAAAAAACGTGTTTTAACTTTCAATTTGCTCACATAACATAGAAAAAAAAAGAAATCTATATTGTCTTTTTACTTGGAAACTGTCCAAAAATTTTATCGCAATATTTTTCTATACTATATATACTGTAATTTGTATATAGAACGAAGAAGTTATATCGGTAATAAACCATATAAACGTCAGAGTCGGCAAAACCAAAGTAGCGGTTTCGGGAATGCGCCACCTTCAGTTCAAGGTGTATTAAACAAGGTGGTGTTGGGGCGACAGCTGAGTTTTTCGCCGTGGAGGCCATTACGTCAAAATGATGTGTTTGTTGTAACTCATACCAATGACAGTATGGACATCAGCGTATAATTTGTTAGTGTAATTTTTTACTAATATACGGCCAACACCACGTTGTTAAATACGCCTTGCTTCAGTTCATTACACCATGCGATGATACGAGTATGCTCACATAAAAAAAGTTTGAAGCAAGGCGAATTTATAGAAGGTGGTGTTGTAAAATCAGCTGATTTTTTCGTCTTACATTTATTTTGTTTTTGCTTTTACTGATTTGACAGCCCACCCATCAAAAGCAACAGCAAAATACATGCAAACTTTGGAGCGAATAAGCGAGGAAAGTCGTATGTAAACGGCCCTTTACGTTGGCCTAGTAAAAGCTCAGTTAGTCAGTTAGTCTAGACTTAATTTCCGTAACGTAACTTAACTAAATATTTCGGCCAACCTGTTATATGGGAAACTGTGTTGGCGGTTAGTTTAAACTTAACTTAGCGTAAGAAACTTAAGAACCTGTAGATTTTAGGTTCTTAAGTTACGGTCTTACGGAAATTGAGAGCGGTGAGAGAATCAGGCTTGCCAGACTCGTTTTTGTATTTCTTAAAAATAAATGAAAGCAAACATTTTTTTTTGCATGAATTTTTTTGATGTGGCATTTAAGGCGGCGAACTGTTAAACAGCTGAAAAAGAAAATACAAAAACAAAATATTTCCGCTCTTGGATTAAGTTGACGTGTTGAGTAATCATTGATGATTTCTTACGGTAAGTTAAATTAAGTTAAGTCTAGACTAACTGAGCTTTAAAGGCCGGTCCACATAGAACTTTGGCGTTGGCTCCGACGTTGGCGTTGGTTTGACAGAACGCTCGTTAAACGTATGCTTGCTACAATGAACGCTTGGCAGCGAATGCTTGGACCACTAAATTAACATACTAACGACAGAAAAATTATTATTTTTATCAATAATTGCATTAAAAACGATATTTCTTGCCCGCACTTGATTAAATAGGAAAATTATTTCACACAATTTTATTTATTTGCAACAGCTGACGAGAGACGCACGCGAAAAGTTGAGAGTTGGCCATGATTCAATAATACAAGGTTCGATAAACTGACAGTTGTCTCTCTCGCACCGCTCCCTTAGCAGTGGCACCGTGTTGCTTCTTTGCAAACTCACTTGGAAAAACTTTAATAAAACTTTTTTTAAATTGGATGTTTACATAAAACTCGCAGTAGTGTTATATTAATTTTGAGCCCTTTTGCAGTTTTTATACAGCTAAATAGCACATAAATTACGTAATTCACGTAGATACTGTAATATTACGTTCAATATTTCGTTTAAAATGCCACATTTCCTGCAAATACATTAGAATTTACAAAAGGAATTTCACTACTAGTTGCCTACTTTGCGTACTTTTCTACTACCATTTACGCACCCAGGGATTTCATTCTTCGTCTTCCTCCGTCCTTTGTAAATGCAACCTTTTGTAAGGGAGTGTCAAACCGCGGCTGTCAATAATTATCTAACCTTGTATTAACGTAACGTAAAACGGAACAATCTAAAATCAGTAGAGCATTACGAATTCACCACGATTTCTTAAGATTCGCCCCGTCCATTATAACCAGGGCATAAGAGTGGTAATTTTTCGATAGTATCGATAGTGTTAAAAACTATCGATAGTAGACCGAAACCCAAAACCATCGATACTATCGATAGTGGCGTTGATAGTTTGACAGCTCTGGTTGGTAGTGTATTTTGACAATCGGTACGTACGGGTTGTATGGAATTTGCGTCTGTTTGTTTACAGTGATCGAATAATAATTGTGTGAATTGGACTTCATTGAATAAAAACTTAATTATTCGATAAATTGAAGTTTTGACTTGCCTCATACTATTTTCCAGTAATATATTCTAATATACTATGTCGACGACCAAGTTTGTAAATGAATTTTGTGAAATTATCGACAGTTATGGCGGTAGAGATAAGGTACGCATAGGTAGACGTTTATTCGTTATTAATAGATATTGGTCAAGATGTATTCTATTATTCTCGGATATTGGTAATTTTGTTGATATCGTACGCAATAACTACTTAGCCAGAGCTCACACTTGCCACGCATTGCACCGTTGGCTGACTCTTACCGGGCCTCAGGCACCACACCAGAATGTGTGATCCGGAAGTCTGCTTGTCAACCTGAACAACAGGCTTTTCGCCCCGCAAAACTAATATCAATTGAAACCAAAATGTTGTATGTATGTATGTTAAATGGTGCATAGAGTTGAGCCACGAAGTAGATTTTCTATAGTTCATAAGAGCATGGCTGTATTTAAGAAACATTTACCGAATACCCGAGTTGCTTTATTACATTTGCATATTGTCTTTAAGGCCTAGAGTTCAACCACTCAACGATATAACAAATCATGCTGTTGCAAATTTATAACAGTTTTTACATTTGTGTTTTATTTACAGACACATATGTATGGTCATATGGAACAGTAGCTTAAGTCGGAAGACTGGTTTTAGTAGAATGTGCCATTCGAAGGGTACGATTGCGAATGACGCACTGACGCAAAGTCATTGAAGAACCCTTGTCAAATAAATGCGAAAAGAATAGTTCTGATGTTAGCATGCTGGTTAGTGATGCTGGTTAAGTTTCATCACAAAATTCTTTGTAGTTTAATGAATGACGCATTATAATAAAGCCAGCCCCCCGACTTAAGCCAATATTCCATGTGAGCCCTGATCCATACACATGTATTAGGTATATGTAGGGTTATGTGATTGCATTTTTAATAAGCAAGACATTCTTCACTTACTACATACATACTTATTTATATGGGTCATTTCCAAACAAAATGTACATGGCAGGTATTTTTTATATTTTTTTAAGATTGATAAATTTATCTTCTGAAATCGTTTATAATAATAATAATAGATTGGCGCTTACACATATGTTAGTGTTTGGCCGAGCTTCTCCTGGGCTGAATCGAGTGTACATGGCAGGTATTTTTTTTATATTTTTTTAAGATTGATTTGATTTGTCCATGATAATTTATCATTGAATCATGAAATTTATCCTCTGAAATCGTTTACTGACGTGAAAATTTATGCACAAAATTCTGGGGACTTTTAAAAACAACGTATTGGACTTTGCCCTTTTTCTTGTTTATTGGGAGTAAACCATGTTTTAAAACTTAAAGTTGTTCTTAAAAAGATTAAGTAGCATTCGCCTCAAATCAAGAATTATAGTCACATAAGTTATTTTGACAAAAATTCATAGATATGTGATGGCGTTTTTTATTCAAACAATTCTTATATAGGTACAAATATCGATATAAGTAGCTTTAGCTCCATACTTACTAGGCATCGATACTTTCTTTCGATGCTACTTCCAAGTACAGGTATCGATACTTCCATGGTATCGTTTTATCCCTATCAGTACTTAGATTAACCTAACTTGGCGTATAAAGTTTTTCTTATTGCGTTTTTGTAAAATATTTTCCAAAAAGTCACTGTTTTAAAAGTAAGTTAAAGGAATAAATAAGTTTAGAAATTGTTAGAAAAAGTATACTAACCCATAAGCATTGTAAGTACTGATTTTTGACATTAAATTCATGCTTTTTAAATATTTGCATGTCAATTTAAAACTCATTCATCCGGTAAGGTAATGTTAAAGTTTTTTCCACTTTCTTCATGACATTAACATGAGGTTTTTCTTAGGAGGCAGGTTTTTTTGTTTAATCTTTCTACGTCAACAATTTCCCATATCGCTAGCTTAGAAAGAAAAGTTGCTAAGTCCCATTTTAAAAATTTTTCAGGAGAGGAAAAAATCTTCCTATAGCCATTTTCTTTAACTATTTCGCAAGACTTTGAATCAAACATTTTGCGGGTTTAAAGCAAAGCAAAACTCCATAAGAATCAGAAGGATTCGATATTTATTAAAAGATGTCGTATTATTTTGGCCTTATCGGATTTGTGGTGCTTCTTTTGGACTTAGCAAATTTTCCTTTTATTGCTTATGAAGAGGAAAAAATAAAACAAATACCTTTATAATTTTCGAAACGATGCGTATTCAATTTCTTTAGCCTCCTATATCAAAATATGAGTTTTCATAAAAAGTGGACTTAGCAACTTTTCACTCTAAGCTAGCGATATATGCCATTTGATCACGTTTGCAGAAAAAAGCTATTTAAATAAAAAATACTGTGTCACCTAAAAGTGACTGGAAATGTTTAAAGTTTTTTTTTAAAGTCTTATTTCACCAAAATATAAAAACAAGAAATTCATTGAAATTCGTGAAGCAATACACAGGCCATTAGTAACTATTTAAATTTTTTTTTTGGTTTTTTTTTGAATAAAAAACTGGGTGACATTCCGGAAATATTTAGCCTTACTTAACATGGTGCAATGATTGCTTTTATTAAGTTATTTCTTATGCCATTAGATTAATAACTTTTTACGCTTTAATGCACTTAGGCAAGCAAAACAACTAATGTTAAGTGGCTGTTAGACGTGGCAAGTGCAAGTCCTTTTCAAAAGTCTGTCAAACTCAAGAATTTCCAAAAGAGATTGCAGGAGCAGTTACACCTTGCATGTAAAGTGGTTTTCGAAAGCAGATTTTATTTCTGAAAATCAAACTTTCCGATACTGAATGCAGACAATTCCACTTACACCCATGTTACCAGATAATCTTATGCTCGTAAAAATATTACTTACCTCTGTATTTTTTTTAAATGCTAAAATGCGCACGAAACAACCACAAAATGTCTAATGCTTTTATATTTAAATTTTTCATATCAGGAGAATACATTAATTACAAGTATTTTATTAAATGTGATGCAACTTTTTTAAAATCTTATACAAATTCTGCAAAAATCGCGTCACACCGCAACACTTGATTGGTTTGACAGCACTTGCTGCAAAAATGAAAATTGCTAGTGGAGCACGAGCAAGTTAAAATTATTTCTCGAAAACGATTTGCGTAATTTCAGTTGCAGTTACACCTTGCAATTTTTATTTCCGATAGTGACTTCTGTAAATCTGCAAAAAGGACTTTCTGGCTGTTTACACCGATTTCGCATTTAGACAGCAAAATGCGTAGAAAGAGCGCTTGCATTGCCACGTTTAACCGTACCTTTAGAAAGCCACGCTTAATCTGATAAAAAATTTCAGGCCAAAAACGAATAAAACAACAAAGTTAAGGTGATAATTTACAAACATTTACGCCTTTTTTCATTGTTTCTTCGTTTAAACCTTTTTTCATGTTCAATATCGAATAACCTGAGCGTGGACAAATATTTTTATATGGAATTGATAAAATATATCAAAGAAATACCATTCCCAAAGGAAAGCAAAACGGCTTACAATAATAAAATAATAGATTTGTTGGTGGCTTATTATTTGGATCTTATAATACTTTTTTGATCTATCGTTTTTACCACCAAAAAAATTTAAAACGGCGTAAGAAAAAAATTGCACTTTGTTTGGAAATTACCCATATACAAAAAGAACTAGGTGCTTATACGGTCGGTATATTGACTTATGAGAAAGTGTAATTTATTGCCAATTGACATTGTGAAAAATACACTATCATATATTCATACTTATAAATGTTTATATGTACATACGTATAAACATAAACAGTTATTGATAGAATGAAATTTAAAAATAATTCAATGGCCTTATTCATACCTTATTCATAAAAAATAAAATCGGTCTATAGAGCTTTATAAAGTGACATTTTCATACAAAATTTCGATTTATAAAGTACAGCAAACTCGATTCCCATTTATCTGCGCTCATATACATACACTTGTGGTCAGCTGATTAAGTGACATTCTGACCAGTTTTGGTTATTTTGTTTATTTAATGTTTAAATTTTTTTTTTTATAAAATTCTAGCATATTTCATAACCCGTACCAATTAAATCTACATTTCAAACTTCGTGCATAAATTATAAAAATTAAACACTTTTTAACAATTACGCCCAAAAATTTGAAACTTTTTATTTAGAGTTCTTAGAAAAAGTTTAAATATGCAGTTTTATAGCCCATAGTGCAAAATTCAAACCGCTAGAAAATTGCGTTGATTTTTAATAATTTTTTTGGCTGACGGTGTTGTGGATTTTCTTCCATATAAATGAAATTTTCGAGCATACTTTGTATGAAAGAAAATGCACAACGCCGTCAGCTAAAAAAAAAAATTAAACAACGCGATTTTCTAGTCTTGAATTTTGCCCTTTAACCTATTAAAATTTAATGGGCCATAAAACTGCATAAATGTTTCCTGAAATTGGGACAAAAACTAGAATTTTTGGCTGTAATTGTTAAAGCAGTGTCACACGATTGGGCATTTGCCCAAAGTTTGGAGGAAAACGTACCCTAATCTTTTGAATGCACAAAATGTTTTTCTTTTTTCCAATCACGAAAAAAATGTGTTCAAATTTTTAGTTAGAATTTCGCTGTATTGTACTAATCGTGTGACTACCTTGTCGCTTTTTTTTTTATTTTGTACCAATAGCCCAATATAAAAAACTAGTGTACCCGCATGGCGATAAAACGCCCAAAACTTCAATTCAAAAACCTAAAAATTATTCTAAACTTTAGTCAGATTTATAACGTGTGTCAAGTTAGCACTACACTTTTCGAATTTGGAAAAGTTAACTACGGCATTAATTGTAGTGTTTTTGTTGTAAATTTGTTGTGGAAAGAAAAAATTTGTAGCTCTCGTTTTTTAAGAAAAAATGGTATGTAGTGCTAACTTGACACCATACACCTAGTCGATAGAATTG
>NW_023458558.1:55356373-55358471 GCF_013731165.1 Rhagoletis pomonella
TCCTTTATAATTTTTTTCAAAATAAAGGACGCCTTTTGTCCTTTATTTCTTAAACTGTCCTCTAAATCAGCTCTACATACATGGGTAAATTTTTAAACACAGAATATGAAAAATAAAAATGTCCCTTACAAAATATAATGAAAACCTTCGCCAGTTTGTTTCGCCCCTACCTAAGGGTTTATATATCTGTGTTCGTATGGAAAAGTAGCTTATGTCGAAAGGCCGGCTTTAGTATAATGCGGCATTCCCTTTATTTTTTAAACGACAAGGAATTTTTTGATCAGACTTAAAAAGAATATTGACTTGCTAGTATCGGAAATTTTTCTTGCACGTTTATTTGCTAAAAGTTGTTTAACGGCTTAGCGCCCGAAAGTCATTCGCAATCGTATGCTGCGAATGCCGATATATACTAAAGCCAGCCTTTCGACATAAGCTACTTTTCCATACGAACACAGATATAATCAGTAATCTTTGTACAAACTATAAAGGAGGATCGTGTTGCGCGCTGAGTTTCCAGTTCCATTGAAAGAAAACAATAAACCCCCTGCTGCACAGTGGTTCAAAACTGGCATCTAGTGTTCGTAATTCACTGGAGACTTCATTTTTCCCTTAATTTGATTAATTTTTATTATTTTTTTTATGAAAGATTACAATATTTGCTAGAGGCTAGTTGAGCCTGATGTGTGAATTTTTATTTGATTATATTAAATTTTTTAGTGCAAAATGCAAAAAAGTAGCAATTTTGAAGAAAATATATTCTCCTGTTCCAGTTAATAAATGTCACATAACAAAAACTAGTTGAAAACAGTTGTATGGTTACAAATTACAAAAAAATAAACTTTGAAATGTTATAAAAAATGTTAACAAAAATAACTATTTTTTTGGTTTTTAGTAAAAATTGGTTTAAAATGAAGGCTCCGGTGAATTGTGAACATTAAATTCCAATTTTGAACCACTGTGTGCTGGCTTTGTCGTGCAGTATGAATTATGGTAAACACATTTTGGTAGCAAAGGGTGACGAAGTCCTTAAAAAGGATTTGGCTTCATTTTTCGCCACAGCAGGGGAACTTGTACAATTAAATAATATAATTAACTGGTAAATATTTGATTTAAATTACGATATGGGTAGGGTAAAGTACTTTTATCATACAAGTTGTATGTACGTATTCCCAATCATTTTGAAAAAAATGTCCTTTATTTTACGTTACTTAATATGGTCACCGTATGTATAGTACATGTATCTGACTAAATAAATACATCTTCGAAAATAATTTCGTCTTTTCGAAAGTGGAAACTTTTCTACGATACTTTAAAAGTATATCTATGATTTTTCGAACATATTTTGCCACGCTCGCAGTATCCGTGATCATGCTCCAGTGCGGACGCTATCTTCGCTCTTGTGAGGTCCAAGACACAAGGTTCACCCGACTCTTCGTTATTATTTCCAACCTCGTATGCATCCAGGACAAAATGTAAGCCATCGTCATCGAATTTCAACCTTTGTAGCCACTTCGCCAAAGTAGACTCCGAGGGCAATGGAAACCCTTTCTTGTACAAATAAGCGTATGCCTTTGGCCCAGCCGTATGCAACGTCCATGCCCATCGGATGTCATTGTCCTCCCAATGTAAGTTTCTGTTAGGATACTCTACCTTTCTAATTTGATTCGGAGTGAAAATATTAGTAAGGTTGTCCCGCAAATCACACAGGCTTTTCATTTGTATTTTTAAAAGCGACACCTCAGCTTCTAGTTCCTTGATTCTGTTCTTAAGTGCTAAGTTGTCTAGATTGATGCTCTTTTCTATGTCAGCCCTGTAATAAAACTGTTTATTTTTAAAATCAAAAATGGTTTATGGAAAATATACCCTGTTTGTGTCCCAAAATCCCTTTTACCATCATAAATTATGGCAGGTTCATTCCAAGAGGATAAATAATCTACTTGCATAGGAACTGCAGATTCCGATAAACGCTTTCGTTGACTCTCTGGATCACCTTCAACATCTTTCGCATCAAAATGAAGCTGACAAACTTTTGCGCCATGAGACAATTCTCGGCCGCACGCTTCCGTCCATTTTTGCTTCTTTCCGTCTGCCTTTGGAA
>NW_023458558.1:55358571-55374268 GCF_013731165.1 Rhagoletis pomonella
TTCTTTAATTTGATCACAACCAAGATACTATGGGTTAAACATGAGAAGTGTTTCTCAACTTTTCTGCTAGTTTTCGTTCAAGGCGAATTTATACAAGGTGGTGTTGTAAAATCAGCTGGTTTCTTCGCCTTACATATATTTTGTTTTTGCTTTTACTGATTTGATAGCACACCCATCAAAAGCAAAAACAAAATACATCACCCTCCATACAAAATACATGGGGTTGTCGTTGTTGTAAACTAAATTCGCCAGTAATACCACCTTGAATAAATTCGCCTTGTTTTCGTTCCTTTACTTTTTCCTATTTCGATCTCTTTGTGCGTAAAATTATACTCTTCGGCAATCTGCTATCAACAGCTGTAAAAAGTTAAGAAACACTCCTGAAGTAAAATAAACTTGCCAACTTTTTCCTTCTGCGTTTTGAACAGCTGCTTCTTAAACATATGACTGCAAATTTCTGTTGGCAGAAATTTCCCCAGCTCTTTTTGAAATGCTTTTTTAAGAAATGCTTTTCAGCAGAATCCAGTCAAATTTTGTGATAATTATCTGTTAAGAAACAAAGATATGACAATTTACAGCTACGCGAACGCAACTAATAATGGAATAGAAAATCAGCTGTTATTAGCACAGGGTTAGTTTCTTTAGTACTTACATAACTGGCAGTCTTCACCTGCTTTAGGATCTTGCTTACTAGTTAAAGCTAGCTTGCAACTGGCACTTTTGCAGTATGACAGCCATTTTCTTACAAAGAACACAAATTTAGAACAATAAAAAAGATATTCGCATACCAGATAATTTAAATTTTTTTAATTTATATGGGGAATATGAATGTCTTAAGAATTTAAAATGTCAGACCACAAACTATATACTGTGCCACAAACCTTCTTGCTTGGGGACATGTTGCAAATACCGGAGTTCACACGATTCAACATGGTTGGAGGCGAACACATTACCAGAGTCCACACTTCGATGCGAAACTGTGTGCGTTTGAGCGAAAGTTCGAAAATCGGAAGTTTTCACAACAAACATATGGCACCGTTATGGCGTCGTTTCACACAAATGCACAGCAAAGCAGCGAAACAAAAGCTAATTTGTGCCTTTCGCATTTTCGCTTTCAAATACCCAGCAACAAAACTCCATTTCGCTTGCAAGGAAAAAGTGGGAGACCTGCGTAAGTTGCACGCATGTGAAGACGAACAGTTATGGCTGAATCCTTTCGTTAAGTTTCTTTCTATATTTATTGTGCTTGACACACCAGTTGCTGTCAATCGTAACAGCTGTACAACTTTTGACGTTTTGTTGTAAATTTTTCAATACAATTTTTATTTTTTGTTTGTAATGCCAGACATGGCTGAAAAAAGTAGTGGAAATAAAGGCAAAAAGTCTAAAAATGATTTATTTCGAACATCCTTGGGATACTATCTGAAGCAGAAAAGTTATGTGGTATGTATTCCAACGCACAGAAGTTTTACATTAAGCAATCGTCATCGGTGTCCATTGAACCACTTTTTCAGGGAAACGAGAAATTTCGCAAGTCTGACTTCCTGCTACTCCAAAATAAGCAACAATTTATGGTACAAAAAATGCTGGATCTGGATCTACAATGTGGAAACTCATTCGCTTTCTCTAATGTACAATGCATCACCAACAATCATCATATTGTTGATCAACAATTTGGGCGGTAAGTGGGTTCTTTATTTAATTTTTATTGTTGATTTTGTTGTAACAGCACCAGGTTAAACTTCTACCTGAGAAGGATAAATGCAAATCTGCCCATTGAGTGTCCGGCATGCGGATATTCCCTTCACGACTCGCAAGAACTCCGCATGTCCTTTAAAGCCCAATCAACTAACGCTCCTATCCCTCAGCTCCCACCCAGTCGGAGAGTGGGCCACCCGTTAGTTCTGTTCTAGGCAGGGCTAAGTATGCCGCTACAACAACAACAGAATCGATTTTATATTAGGCAGTGTCTACACACACGCGCCAAGGTAACTTTTACCGTAGATCCACGGTAAAAATTACCGTAGATCCATTCTAAAAATTACCGTAGATCTACGAAAGACGTGGATTATGTGTTGCCAGAGAAATGGGGCAGAACTTCCTTATGCGTAGGCGGCCTATGGCCGCGCTTAGGAATTATAACCCTTACTACTCAGAATTCTCCTTTCTCTGTTGCCGGAGAAGTGGGACAGAACTTCTTTCTGCGTAGGCGGCCTTCGGCCGCGTTTAGTGATCATAACCCTTACTACTCAGAATTCTCCTTTCTGTGTTGCCGGGAGGTGGGACAGAACTTCTTTCTGTATAGGAGGCCTTCGGCCGCGCTTAGGTATTATAACCCTTACTACTCAGAATTCTCCTTTCTGTGTTGCCGGAGAAGTGGGACAGAACTTCTTTCGGCGTAATTTTTACCGTGGATCCACGTAGAAGTTACCGTTGCGCGTGTAAGTAGACACTCCCTTTATATTAAGTCGATACATATGTTTAAGTATACATATTTCAATTTTATCCATAGATTTTCACAGTTTGTTGAAGCACAAAGCGATTTGATACGGCTAGAGTTGCGACGCTTTTATGCGCCAATGTTGTGTCATCTTTATCTTGAGTTGATGAAAGCGCGAGAACAAAAAGCTGCTTCTGAGTTACTTAAGAAATATGCGCATTTAGTGTCGTCGGTGGAAACTTACGAAGCGCCTTTGCCAACGAAGATAAATGGCTGCTCGGTAGCCAATGACTCTCATTCAGATCAATCCAACGCTGCTACTCCGCATACAAGCATACGCTTTGTAACGCCATCTAGTGAAACACCAGCGGACCCCGAATTAATCTATTTCACAAAACTCATTCAAACACTTTCCGCTTGTACAAAATTGGAAACGGCTGAAAGTGATCCAGATGTGTCACAATTTCGTTCCTCCAAGTATGAGATACACACCACTGAAGCGGTAGTGGATGCATTACGTGGCTATTTGGAAAAACGTGGCCATGTATTAATACTCAATCTAATATATTCATGGATTCATGTTCATGTCGTCGATAATGAGGTGCACAAATGGAGTGAAGATAGTATCCTTATGGAGTTTGAGGCCGTTGAAGACGACGAAGAAAGCAAAATGGAGTTTTCTGACATTAAAATAAAAGCCAACATAGGAAGCGAACGCTTTAGTAAAAAACGTACCACAGAAGACCCTCCAGAAGAGCTTATGGTAAAGTCAGAGAAAGAGGAAGAAAATACAGATGAAATGAAAAAATTACGGTCCCAACAAGTGGAAGAGAGCTTGCAAACTTTACAGGCCTGCAGCGAGCAATTGCTAAAGGGGCAAACACAGTATCCCCTTTTTATAAAGCTAGCCGACCGCAGCAGAGGGTGAGTCCCAAATCTATAAAGACAATTTTTATAATGATAGTATATTTTGAATTAAATATTCCCACAGACTTTCTTCAGCTCACTTGGATGCTGGTGAATGCCATTTGATTGCAGGATTTAATAATTCGGTTGTGCAGTTATGGCAACTAAATCAGCAAATCTGTAGGGGAAAAAATCTTTATACCCGGTTTGCAGACTCAGTGTGTCGTTGGGAAATAAACAATGTTTGTGCCGGGGAATCTGAGACTGAGGACGAAATTGATTTAGATGTTAGAGAACATGCGCGTACCAATAATAGCGACCGAGAGAAACGGAAGTTCGAAGCCGGCAAATACGAAGGCAATTCTTTGTAAGCATTGTGTTTTCAGATGAAACTTTGGTCTACTATCGACAAGGCTTATATTGTACCTTTAATTTCAAATTCAGCAACGAATATGGTGGCATACAGTTGCGTGGTCATGGCGCTGGCGTCACAGATGTACGCTTTTCTACACATTACCCCCTCATTTACAGCACATCTAAAGATGCCACAATACGAAGTTGGCGGGCGGAAAGCTATGGGTGTGCGTGCATTTATCGAGGCCATAGGTATCCAGTTTGGTGTATTGATGAGAGTCCGGTGGGAATGTATGTTGCCACCGGTTCGAAAGATCTCACTGCGCGTTTGTGGTCTTTAGAACGCGATGTCCCCTTAATAACATACGCTGGTCATACACAGGATGTAGAGGTTGGTTTTAAAAATTAAAATTTTTTTGTGTTTCAATACATAGACTACTATTTTTTCTCTAGTGTATCGCGTTTCATCCCAATGGCAATTATCTTGCCACTGGTTCAGCAGATCTGTCTGTGCGTTTATGGTGCGTCACTAGTGGAAAACTGATGCGTGTCTTCTCCGATTGTAAACAGCCTGTAACAAACATTGCATTTAGCCCTGATGGTAAGATGTTGGCAGCCGGTGGTGAAGAGTCGAAAATACGTATTTTCGATTTGGCTGCTGGTGCGCAATTAAATGAATTAAAAGACCACACTTCCGCAATAAACAGTATTTCATGGAGCAAGGGTGGCAGATATTTAGCGTCGGCATGCCGTGATGGCTCTCTTCGCGTATGGGATGTAAAGAAATTATCGCCCATGAAGTAAGTAAATTAGATATACAAATATACAGACCTAAGTGTAAGATAATTTAAATTCAATTATTTTTGTTTTAATAGTGACAGTTGCAGCAGTAGCAGTACAACGAATTCGTCTTCATCCTCCTCTTCAACCACTTTAAATCGTGTAATGACACTCAGTAGCAATTGTCAGAATCTAGTTAAAGTTTCATTCAGCCGCCAAGATGAAATGGTCTGCGTTATTGGCGCCTAAGGCTCTTAAACGCTAATCTTAATATTTTAAATTTTTATTTAGTATGACTTCTAAGCATAAGCAGCTACATATAAGGATCCATCTAAAAAAACAGCGGAAATAGAAAATTTAAATATACTAACTCAAGTTTTTGTAGTTCTATTTAAATATCAATGTCATTACCAAATTAAGCACATATGTACATACATTAGACTGCATCATTCCCCATACAAAAAAAACGGTACTGTTTTTCCAATGAAATTATAAAATCTATTATATTTTAAGACGTCCACCAAAATATATCGGAAAAATATGAAGATTTAAGCGAGCTGGACCCATTTGAAAATACCTCCAAAAATTGAGTTTTTTATGAATAAAAATAGTTTCTTAAAGATGTTTTTCGAAAAAATCCCCTCTAATGACCAAAAGGTTTAAGCTCAAAAAAATGTTTGAACGGTATCGTAATAATGAGATTTTTGATGCTGTTTTTAACTTTTTTCAAAAATTGGTATAGGAAAAACTTGAATAGCTGAACCTAAACTCTTACCATTTAGACTTGTGAGGTATCATTGGGAAGGTATTTATTTGAAAAAAAAAAAATAAAAATGGGACACGAATGACTTTTTTGCACATAAATAAAAATAGTGGGAAACTACGTTTCTACCGAGATCCCATAAGTCTAAATCAGAATAGTTTTGACACAGTTATTTAAGTTTATCGTAAATCAATAATTGAAAAAAAGTAAAAAAACAGCATCAAAAATCTCACTATTACGAATCCGTTGAAAAGAATTTTAAATATTTTTATGCAAATTTGTTAAGCCTAATCTAATTTGTCATCTGAGGGGACTTTTTTCAAAAAGTTCTTTGAGAAACTATTTTTACTCATAAAAAACTAAATTTTTGGAAGTATTTTCAAATCGGTCCAGCTCGTTTAAATATTAACATTTTTCCGAAATATTTTGGTGGACGTCTTAAAATATAATAAATTTAGTAATCCCGGCGGAAAAACCGCAACTTTTTTTTGGTGATGCAGTCTAATCTACATATGTATGCATTGACAAAAAAAGCTACAAAAGTATAACAAGTATATCAAACACCGTCTTCAAAACAGTCACAACTCAAAATTTGGTATTTTGAGATTATGCTCTAAAAATGTACACAGAGCTTTTATTTGACTTTCAGCAAAAGCTGGATCAAATTTTTGTTACAATTAAAAAAAAAAAACCTAAGTTAAAGTCACCCTTGCCCATATGATTATCATGAGCTATGAAATAGTTTTTCGCATTTTCTGGCAAACGTATTATTTTGAGTTGTGAGTTTTAAAGACGGTGTGCGATATGTACAATGGGGAGCAGAAATGAGTACATGGTGACATTTGTTAAATATTTGCAAGGTTTTTAAAGTTAAATTTTTATTTTGTTATTTTTCCATAAAAGTATCGTTCATGCTTTAACCAAAACCATATAAAACAACTTTCAAATTTTATACAGAGCTTAGAAAAATTTAACAAATTTTCATTAAAATTTCAAGTGCAAGGTTTAAGGGGCTACAAAATTACGTCGACTTTTAGTATATTTTTTCTGACGGGTTTCTCAGTTTTTTCTTATAACAAGTGCAATTTATAAAAACTGGGATTATTTTTTTTTTTTTAATTTTTTCTGCAAACGGTCTGGCGCATTTTCTTTCATAAGAAATTCATGCTTGTATTTATGGAAAAAAGTGCAAAAAGCAGTCAGCAAAAAAAAAAGATTGAAAATCAACGCGATTTTGTAGCCGCTTAAAGCACTTTATTATACGAAAATTTAAGGGGCTACCAAAAAATTCTGAAAAACAGATTAAAAAGTTGAAATTTTAATGCAAATTTGTTAAATTTTTCTAAGCTCTGTATAAACTTTGAAAGTTTGATTTATATGGTTTTGGATAAAGCATGAATAATTTTTTTATGAAACAATAACAAAAAAAATTTAACTTTAAAAACCTTGCACATATTTAACAAAAACCACCGTGCACTCATTTCTGCTCCCCACTGTTTATATTTATGTATTCTTTGTGGTTCAGGAGCGATTGTTTTCTTGTTACACATACACCCTAAAAAACGAGGAAGTGGAAATGAGTATAGCTGCACGACAGCCGGTTCTACGTACCGGAATGACTCGGGTTTTAACCGACCAAGGGCTGTTGTTTCGGCAACCTAACCCCGTTTAGATCGGCGAAATCCCCCAAAAGTTGTATGTCCATAGGACTTCGTCTGCTTCGCAACGGGTGGAGTCACCTCCGAGTTTGCTTAGACCTTACGACTCACAGGCAATGGACCACCTCATTCGTGGCCTCTTGCTGCTTAAACCGAGCTGCTTCCATGGCACACCAGAGTCCGCCTGAGCAGCTCAACACAAACACTGCCGCTCCACAACACAATACAATTGACTACACCACAGACACAACTGCACCACCGCCCACACGCCGCTGCCCACAACTCTTGGTTCCTCCGACAAACTGTTCGGTGTGCCAGACCAGAATATTCCGTAACTTGACATCAGTCAAGCGCCACACTTGCCTTGGCTGGTGTCACTTTAGGGCATGTTCTGGACTGGGCACCACGCGAGATTTGGTGGGGGACTATGAGGGCCCGTGCTGTGCTGCTCAATCGCAAGGGCCAACTACGACGCCGACTACCACCACCACCAACACTGTTGAAATGCGCCGGATGCAACGTGCACCGTCGAGATCGCGAACGAGATAGTGGTGGTGGACTAGCGTTCATCACGAGTTGTTGTTGTTGTAGCGGCTACAACAACCCCGCCCAGATCGGCTGATATCTCAGTCGTTGTCGTCGAGTTCCACTAACGGCAGCCCCAAGAAGCGTGCAGCCTCTATGGAGTCGGTCCATAGGGACGACGCCGTTAGGGTTGTGGGGTTTTCCGGGCATGCGAAGAGATGTTTCGAGTCGTGAGGGGTCTCTCCGCATGCCGGACATTCGTTCGGCACATCCGCATTTAACCTACTCAGGTAGGAATTTAGCCGGCTGCAGTAGCCACAGGTCTTGAGTCTACATAACTCGAGACTGCGTCCCTGTGAATGCTGATCAGAGCCTGTCTGTGAGCTGACGGGTCCAGAGGTTGCTTAATGAACCTCTGGACTTCGCCCGTCAGTTCATATAGATGCCTCCTGACGTGCCTCGGCGAGGGCTCCTCTGCAATCAGCTGTCTATTTGGGTGGCCACATCTGTGGCTCCCAGCAAGAAACTGCTTGTAGAGCGTCGTGTTGTGCTCCCTAATTGAGAGCATTTTCGCCTCATCGTGGAGGTGGTGTTCTGGTGAAATCAGGAGGCATCCGGTCGCTGTCCTAAGTGCTGTATTTTGTACCATCTGTAGCTTCGTCCACAGCGTCCTACTAGTCCCCGGCGACCACACTGGTGCTGCGTAGTTTAAAACTGGCCGGCCTATTGCCTTGTATGTTGCCAGCAACGTTTCTTTGTCTTTGCCCCAAGTACTGCCGGCTAGCGACTTGAGGACCTTGTTGCGGCTCTGTACTTTATTGACAATAGCGGTTGCGTGCGCAGAGAAGGAGAGCAGGCTGTCGAATGTTACTCTGAGAATTTTAGGATTATTCACCGTCGGAATTGGTGTACCTTCGACCTGACCTCCTTCGTCCAGGTTGTGAAAAGGGTCGCAGAGAATTTCGTAGGGGAGAGGGCTAGACACTTTGCAGTGAAGAAGCGAGAAAGTTCAGAGATATCCGTTTACTTTCGAACACAGGTCATCAATTCCATTCCCAGTCGCCATGATCGAGCAATCGTCGGCGCAAGAGACAATCGAGACTCCCTCTGGTGGTTGAGGGAGCTTTGAAATGTAAAAGTTAAACAGTAGTGGGGAAAGGACACCACCCTGTGGAACCCCCCGTTTTATTTTCCTAAGTTTGCTCGATTTGTCTCTAAACATTACCGACGAGTGTCGACCACTTAGATAATTTGCCGACCACCTTTTGAGCCTCTGTGAGAGAGAGGAAGCCTCTATATCTTCCAGTAGCGTGGAATGGCTGACAGTGTCAAAAGCCTTTGACAGGTCCAACGCTACTAGAATCGTTCTCACAGGGACGTTTGCGGTCAAGGCCACGAGTTATCTGAGTGTTTATGGCGTTAAGTGCTGTTGTTGTACTGTGCACTTTACGGAAACCATGCTGATGCTTCGCTGGGGTCAAGTGGTTTGTGAAATACGGGAGTAGCAAGGCCTCGAGTGTCTTCGCTACCGGGGAAAAGAGTGTTATTGGACGATAAGAATCTCCTATGTTGGCAGGCTTCCCCGGTTTGAGCAGTGGGACCACTCTCCCCACCTTCCAGATGTCTGGGATGATGAGAGTGGCCATGGACAAATTGAGGACCTCCGTTAGGTACGCTACTCCCTTAGGCCCTAAATGTTTTAGGCATCAGCATACAGATTCCGTCGGGTCCAATGGCTTTGGAGGCTTTCGCCCTCCCGATGGCCCCTTTTTGGCAGCTTATGCAGTCTCCTGGTCACTCGACGATTGGCCTTGCAGGCCCGCAGGACCCAAATTTATCAGCATCAGCATGCATATTCCGTCGGGACCCATGGCTTTGGAGGCTTTCGCCTTCCCGATGGCCACCTGAACTTCACCGCAAGTGAAAGCAAGGGGGGCACAGGTTGTTGGCAGTTTGTGCAGCCTTCTGGTCACTCGACGCTTGGCTTTGTCCACCGGAGGATGCAGTATGAAGTGCCGGCTGAAATAGCTCGCGCATCGCTCCGGGTTCGACGAAGCATGGTCGCTGAAAAAAATTTCGACTCTGTCGTCGTGCATCGTCGGATTGGACAGTGACCTCACGGTTGACCAAAGCTTACTCACACCAGAGGTGAAGTTTCAGGTCTTCAGATGTTCTTCCCACTTCTTCCGCTTATGTACGTTTACTAGTTGCCGAATCTCCGCGTTGATTTAGGCCACGAGTTATTTGGGTGTTTATGGCGTTAAGTGCTGTTGTTGTGCTGTGCACTTTACGGAATCCGTGCTGGTGCTTCGCTGGGGTCAGGTGGCAAGTGAAGTATGGTAGTAGGGCCTCAAGAGTCTTCGCGACCGGGGAAAGGAGCGTTATCGGGCGATAAGTCTCCTTTGTTGGCGGGCTTCCCCGGTTTCAGCAGTGGGACCACTCTCCCTGATTTCCACAAATCAGGAATGATGAGAGTGGCCATGGACAGGTTGAGGACCTTCGTTAGTTAAGCTACTCCCTTAGGCCCTAAATGTTTTAGGCATCAGCATACAGATTCCGTCGGGTTCAATGGCTTTGGAGGCTTTCGCCCTCCCGATGGCCCCTTTTTGGCAGCTTATGCAGCCTCCTGGTCACTCGACGATTGGCCTTGTCTACCGAAGGGTGCAGTGTGAATTGCCTACTAAAGTAGGCTGCGCATTTCTTCGGGTCCGACGAAGCGCGACCTTCGAAAGAGATTTCCAGAGTGACAACCCTGCGGAACTGGCGTTCGCCAGTTTGTGTTTGTGGGTGTGGGAAGGTCGGCGAAGCTGCTCTCGGTGACTTCCGCGAAGCCGTCCCAATCAGCTTTGTTGAAGTTGGTGTAGGTTCGGTGGTCCGCGGTAGCATCGGTGGGCTTATTGATCGAGAAGACTATGGGTAGATGGTCTGATGCTAGTGTTAGCATAGGTCGCCATGAGATGCTATTGATCAAACCAGCGCTAGCAATTGTGAGGTCTGGCGAGCTGCTGCAGCTACCCATAATCCTGGTGGGGGCGTCGTCGTTCATGGTGCAGAATGTCGAACCGTCTATCTGATCAGCCAAAAGGTTTCCCCTACGATCATTGGCCAGGCTTGAGTGCCATAGATCGTGGTGCGCGTTGAAGTCACCTACTACCATTCGGTTTTCACCTCTGAGTAGCGCACCTATGCCAGGGTAATATCCTGCCGGGCAGCAGGTGACAGGGGGTATATAAACGTTGAATATTTCGAGCTCGACATCGCCTGACCGGACAGCTATGCCCTGACATTCTAGGGTGGTGTCCCTCGGGTCGATGTCTTCTTCGATAAGCCGATACTGCACTGTGTGGTGTAAGATGAACGCTAGTCCGCCACCATTATCCAGCTCGCGATCTTTACGGAGCACATTGTAGGCGGCGCAACCCAATAGTTGAGTTGCTGTGCAACTTCGTTTCTTGGACCGCAGGGTTGGGAGGTTTGCTGCTGCCCAGAGGATCTTCTCGGAGCCGTGCAGGCTCTTCGGGTGTTGGGTGCGTTACGCAAGCGGGTAGCCGTGGAGGCTGATTGTGCCGTTTGGCATGAGTAGAAGGGAGCCACATAGCTTGTGGTCCACTCCCGGTGAGACCTAAGACCAGAGCAGGTTCTTAGGTGACTCCATCCGTTGCATGAATTGCACCTAACCGAAGTGGAGTTTGGATGGAGTCGATTCTGGCAAACACAGCAGAAATACGCTTCTGTTCCGGGGTTGGGCTCTACGCCCGCCCGGAGAAGAAGGACGCAGAGCAATCCGGCTGCAAGGAGTTGCTCCAAACAACAGCCCTTGGTCGGGTAGGGTTCGCATATCAATGGCTTCAGTTGAACGATATTCAAGAGATCACATGACTCATTTAGCCAATGTATGGGAAAATTTTTCATCCTGTGCGGCAGCAGGGATCCTTGGCCCTCTTATAACAGAAAACGTTCATCTGTGCTCTTATGTTTCCTTATAAGGACTTATATTGGCTTCCGCATATTGTAGTTGCAAGATCAAAGAAGATTATGCACGCTTGGAAGGGAATAAGACCATCGGCAAAATTCATGACATCGAGAGAAATTAGTATTCCATATGGCATGAAAGTGCTACAAATTTTGGCATATGTAAGAGGAGGATTCTGCTATTTAGTTGTTTAAACTTTTTTACTTTACATACCGTTTTTGCTTTTAAACGCGATTTTTGCATTGGTCCACGCAAAATTTGTTATTAGCGAAGCAAGCGGGAATTGGCTAGTTATGAATAAAATTTCTCTGAGGAATTTTTATATTAAATGGCTTAGTTGAGCTGTCAAAAAAGTGTCAAACAGCTCTTGCGGAGTTCGAATTTTCTCCTCCGGAATTTTCGGGAGAATGCTACTCCCTGGGAGTGAATTATCGAAAGATTTCTTTAGCGGGAGAAACTAATTCCCGGAGAACAAACTCCCTGGGAGTATTCAGAATTGGGCTGACTGTGCTTCATAGTCTTGAACCCCTATTTCGAGTCACGACTAGTAGTAGATAAACGACTATTATTCGATTATCGACTTTCCATGCTACTGTGAACTCAGATTTTTCGACCGATAAGCGACTGAATGGTTTTTAGGCACTCATCCTTCTACAACTGTTTGTTTGTAGAAGGATGAGTGCCTAAAAACTATTCAGTTTCCTATTGAACGAGAAAACGATATTCAAAATACCATAGATAATCGATAAATAGTCGTTTGTTTACTACTAGTCAACACTCGCAATGGGGGTGTTGGTCCAATTTCCATAGACGAACTTCCCTATTGATGTATTGGCAATTGTTTTACCTGTTCCCACGACATTCGTGTAGACGACGCGGGCCGACTGGTTACGAATGATTTTTTTTTATTAGTAGATAATTTAGTTACTTTTCCTTTAAAACGAAGTCATGTACTCCCAATATAATACTTACATACGTAATGTTTTTGATGAGTTGCATTTAATCAGAATTTTTCTACTATAACTCTACCCCTTTAAATAATGGTGTTTTAAATACATTTTAACAATTAGCACAGCCGTAATGCGTGCATTACACATCAGTGTGTATGTATCAAACTGTTTACATTTGCTTATAAATACTTTAGTTGACAAATTAATTACTCGAAACAATTTCAACCACGAAATTCAGAAATCTTAGAACATAATACATATGCGTCGACAATTTTGAAAGTGGTGTGTCACTTCATACCTTTAGTCCTTAAATTGCCGATTACTTATAACTAAGTTATAACCGTTTACCTTTGATTGAGGAAGTTAAACGAATAACCGACACGTTCAGGTGCAGGTCAAGGCTCGTTTAAATTCGAATAGAATGAAGCGACTTAGACCATTTTCAAAATTAGGGGCACATATGTATGATTACCCATAATTTATGTTTAATGCATACTTATAAATGTAAGTTTATATTTGAGTGTATATGTTTGTGTGATGTAACGATTCTTTACTGATATACATACATACATATTACTATTAATTTATCTTTTAAGTTGAAACTCTTTCACTTAAATCCTTTTAATGTACGCATACATTTATACATACATATATCTGGTTCAGATGTACATAGATACGTTATTGTAGCATCATAATTTCATTAAAACGCAATATATATAATTTTTTTTCATATGAAGTCAATCTAAACAAAAGTATACGAACATAAATCTATGAAATTAAAAGTAAGTTCATCGCTTGTGGCGTCCGCGCATGAACTGCAAAGTCTTGGCCATGAGCGGCGCCTTCTTTGCACGTACTGGCGCATGAGCTATATAACAAGAAAATAATAATTAAAGATCTGAATAAAAATAAATGTTTATTATTTAATAGATGTACTAACCAACTTGCGCTGCATCCCGCACGGTAGCCGCGACGCGCAGACGCGTATCTCCCACCTTGGCTGCGTTCGGCGTAACACTGGAAAGCGCTGCTACTCGCGCTGCTGGTGTGGCAACCATTTTGGCTTTCGTTCCGTATTGCTCCTGCTTGCGTAGAACATTGCGGGGCGGTTTCACCATGGAATCTACGAATGCCATTTGTGTTTTGCGCACAGGTGCAGCAATTATTTTCTGTGACTGTTTGATAGTCGCGGTAAGACTATTCAATTTTTGCTCTTTTTCCTCCTCGCAACGCTTTAAAATAAAAAAAAATAAAAATATATATATATATATATTTAAAATGCTCTAATAATTATTGATTGCATGCATACCAAATACATTTCACGCCAAGACTCCATTTCCATACGCTTTTTGGTACGGTAATTTCTTTGCACATGGATTTGCCATAGGCAATCGCTGTCTTCCATCAAGTACGGATTGTATTCTTCAAATGTTAGCAATTGTGGTGGTGTAGCACGCTCCAAAACAGGACGAAGGACTTCGAAGGGTACACCGCCAGTATATTCCAAAGCTGTAAATGAAGCTTAGTATAAATTTTGATAAACGGTACAATATCAATAAAGCCGCACCATCGATATTCTTTTGCAGTATTCGTATGCATAGATCGAATAGTGATGGCACTTGCAACACTTGTCCAGTCTTAATACCGGAGTAGATTTTGGTACTAAAATTAAATTAAATGAACTATAATTTAGTCTTAAAATCAACAAATGAAGTACACTTGCGATCTCTTACCGCATTGTCTTCGAAGAGATGCTGTGACTTAGCGCTTCTGCATCGGTGAGTGTCCTCACAGGCTTGGGAGTGTTAACCACAGCTCCGCTATTACGGTAAACGCAGTCCATTACAGTCTTATTGTGTGGTAGCGGTTTGTAATTCGTTGAAATCGTTGGCAGCTCAAGCACAATACTGGGATCAAGTGGCGCTAATTTCGCAGAAGCTGACAGAAGCTCTGGTTTCTGTAAAGTTTTAGAAACAACATACATATATTTGAACTGTTGTAAAGCGATTTTTCCTTACTTCGTCTACTGGTTTTGAGGAAGTTGAAGCTGAGGACATCGAGCTTGGTCTGTATTCGTTTTTAGAGTTACTGTTGGAGCTACTGCTATGTGGCTTTTCATTCAAGGGAATCTTGCTGGGTGTAGGCGACTTGCTATTGTTAAGCAATTTTTTCGACTTCTTTGTTGGCATATTTAGCATGCCCAAAACATCAGCAAAATTCGCGCCCATAGAAGAATCGATACCTTCGTCCGCATCCACTTCTTCCTCATTGTCATTTGTTTTTGATTTAAGCTTAATTGATTTTGGTGTTTTCGACACTTTGGCTTTCGTTGGAGACCCATCATTTGAATCACTATCGTGTGGGCGTTTCCTGCTGCTATGACCGCTATCTGCCTTCGTATGTGCTGTCGACGAAGACGGTCGTTCGATTGCTGATGTTGAAGGCTTACTGCCGCTGCTGGACGAATGTGATGTGGAAGATTTGTGATGCTTGTGGCGATGCGAACTATCATTTGGAGACGACTTAGTTTTGTCATGCTTGCTCTTGAATGAATAATATTAAATACAGCAATTATTATATTGTTGAGATTTTGAGTTTTTAACATTGATAAATAAGCTTTAAGACCCTGATAAAAAAGATAGGCATAGTTCAACGAGGTAAACCTCATGGCAGATAAGACACTTCAGATAATCAGAAAAAATGTGAATTGTTAGTCAAACGTCTACAACATTTAAACAATATCCTTCACTTGTGAAATTATTTTATTGATTGCTTATCAGAAAAAATATACACTGGCGCTCACGTAAATAGCGCACATTTTATTTTTCGCAATATTCACAATGTTTTACTTGATACGTTATCCTTTTCTGGTAAATTTTTTATAAAAAATATAGTAGTAGTAGTAGATTCTATAAAATAAACCAAATAAGTCAAAGTTTACAACTTTGTACACAATTCAGGAAAACTTTACAAATGTCAAAAAAATTTCATAAAAATGTTCAACTTTTTATTCCGAACTTTTCGAAATTTATTGGGTATGTAGTTTTGTAGCCTATTTAATTTTAGTATAATAATGTTCAGGTTTTAAAATACTTCTTCCATCTAACGCATTAGCAAAACCTATTTTGATTGTGTACAAAGTTTTAAACGGAATTGTTCATGATTTTCAAACCTGCACATTATTATCCTAAAATTGAAAAAAAGTTTCTAAAAATTCGAAATAAAAAGTTGAAAATTTATGCAATTTTTTTTTTAATTTGTTAAATTTTTCAGAAATATGGAACTTTCACTTACAAGGTTTATTTCATTTCATTTCATTTCATTTATTAATAAAATCATTAGCACAAT
>NW_023458558.1:55374368-55377468 GCF_013731165.1 Rhagoletis pomonella
TTTTTTTTTAAGATTAACGAAGAAATGTATATCAAGAATATTTTTTATTCCCAAACCATGTAGGTTTTAGTGTTTCACAAAATTCTACGTACATACAATTTTATGAGAAAAAATATATAAGAAACATCGACATAAGATGATTGATAGAGTTCCACATTGCACAGCTTTTAGTCTATCTGGCAATGAACAAGTCAGTTTTTGTCTACGTCTTGGATTGTGAGTCTAGTGCAAGTGCTTCATTATTATATTATTTTGTGCATCTCGTTAAAGAAATCTCTTTTAAACGTGTCCAAATTAAATTGCCCATAGTGTGAAATTTCGGTTTTTACATAAATAAATAAATAAATAAGAGCGCAAAATTCCAAAACCTTCCCTACCTTCAATCGAAGTGGATTGAATAACAGCAACTTTAAGAACACCATCTAAACGTATTTTTGCTGAACGAAATATTTATTTATTTTTTTATTTATTCAATTTTTGAGTCTGTGTTTCGCTATCTAAATGTTTAACTTTCCTTTTGTCATCTGTGTAGATCTTTGCTACATATGTATAATGTGATATATATTTTATTCTTATTTTTGTTTTAAGTAATCTGTATTTATTTTTAACCGACTTCACAAAAAGGAGAAAGTTATCAGTTCGTGTTTTTTATATATGTTACCGCATAACTTTGGACCATGTTGACCGATTTCAATAATTCTTTTTTTAAAGGAAATGTGTTACCTTACAAGTCCCATACTGATTTGGTTTAAATCCGATCATATGATCATGAAGAAATTAACGATAGTTTTAAATTTTTATATGAGAATTTAAATCGGTTTTTTTTTTTTTTTGCTTAAAAATGAATGTGTATTTTTACTAGTATGTTTAATCTCTGTTTTGAACTATAAAAGATCTGTGATCTTATTGTACTAATGCTTTTTTCTCTTAATAAATGAAATGAAATAAAAATGAAAAAACTAACTCGTACAATATCACTTATATATGTAAAAAATTAATCATGTATAGGATCAAAGAACAACCAGCTTAGCCAGGTAATAATATCGGGTTTGGCCGGTAACAGATATAAAAAATGGCTTTCTATTTAATATAAAGGCAATAATTCAATTACAAAAAAAAAACGCACGATTAACTGATACATACTTAAAATTGTGCACATCAGCACATCACCATTGATATACATGTGATGGGTTTAGAGTTGGAAGGGGATACGATAATGGAGGATAGGAGCGTGGATTTTCTCTGCGGAAAATAAATTGAAACTAGGTATGAAATTTGTTTACCCTTCTATTTTTCCGGTTTTTCTATAAGAAATCACCCACCATAAAATTATACGTGTATCTAATACGCAATAACAGCAATACTAGCCACTTACCTCTTTTGATCGTTCATGCTTATCCTTTTCCCTTGACGATCCTTGTTTTTCATTGTCCTCGTTCTTGTTTTTTCTTGTCTTTTCTGACGCGTGATTTAGTTGTTGTTTTGACGAACTCGTATACTCATTTTGATTTTCACCCCTGGCACTGTCTTTTTTTTCCCTGGAATCGGCACCACTTTTATGATGCGACATTTTGGGAGAGGTAGTTTTTACATCCCTGCTTGAGCTTTGTTTCTCACTTCGCTCGCGACTTCGTTCTGACTTCTCTTTTGACGATTTATGTTTATCATTTTCCAAATTCTTTTCCTCGTTATCACGTTCACTATGTTTGGATTTTTTCTCAGAATAAATTTCTTTTTCCTCTTGCTCAATGCGTCTTTTTTGTTTCGATGACGATTGCTCATACGAACTTTTATTTGACTTATCTTCGTTATGAGACTTAGATCTATAGTCAGAACTACTTTTATTCTTATGCATTGATTGCTCCTCTTTAGATGTATTTTGACTTAATGTATTTTTTTGATGTTGTTCTTGGGATGTACCTTTGCCTTGAGTATGGTTTTGATTATAGTGATCATCATCACTTGACCCGTGCCCATTGGCATTGTTCCCGTCATCGTCATCGTCACCTTGACAGTTATTAGCTTCGGGTGGTTCTTCTTCCGCTGCAACCATGGCCTTCCACTTGGTGACCAAAGCCTTTGCAGCAACACCGATTTCTCCATTATATTTTCGCAACGAATTCACAGTTTTACCAACGCCAGTCTCTTGTAAATGCTCCACCCTTACAGGCAGTCTATACAGCTTGTTAATACAATGCAAAAGCTAGAATGTGAGATTATTTTGATCAATTATTAATCAAATAGTCTTAAAAATTATTCGCAGACTAAACAAGATAATAAAAAAAGTTAAATTCATAAATATACATATGTACATACATACAGATGCTTGCAGGTAGGAAGTTTTTTATATCCATGTTGACTTGGAATTTTAACTCCTCAAAGAGTAACTTAATACATACCCTTTAAACCAATATAAAGTATATAATGAAAATGGTGGACTATGTATTCACGAGAAAAGCCATGCATAAGTATGGACATACATATGTGCATATACATATACATATGTGAGTGTGTACATACGTACGTATGTATGCGACTTAATTTTTTCAGGTAATATCTGAAGGTTTACCACCTGCCGTTGTGCTTAGCTAGTACATATTTACATACATATACGAATATATGTTGCAAAAATAAAATATTATTTCTTTCTTTGTAAAGCTATGCAACTCTAAAACTGACAATATACTTAACTAAATTGGTAAAGACACGATGTTTAAATGTTTAGCCAACTTCAATAATATAAGGTGCTTTTCGACCTTGATTTACTTTTAAAGTGATATTATGCATTTTATATTTCATATCGCACACATTATACATATATATGTACATATTTACATACATAAATATGTAAGTACGATGATTTTTGTGAGAATTCGGGGAAACTTTTTGCACTTTATGACTTTATTCATATGTACATACATATTAACAAACATGCAGTTCTTAAATTTTATTTTATTTCAATATGCTATTAATAAATTTAAAGTTTTTTGTAATATTCAATATCTACTTACTCTGCCTTCATCGTCCTGGGAATGCTCGATACTCCGTTGGTAATGTTGAATTACACTTAATATTGATGCAGAAGACATTTTTCTACCTC
>NW_023458558.1:55377568-55380540 GCF_013731165.1 Rhagoletis pomonella
ATGTTGAATTACACTTAATATTGATGCAGAAGACATTTTTCTACCTCGTTGTTTCCACAATAGATATTTTTTTGGTAATAATTTTTTGAGCCTTCTGGGCAAGTGTGGAGTTCCGCCTCTTCAGGTCGAACGAAAAATTTTTTCCTACAGAAAATTACGTCTCACAATTCAGCTGCGTCAGCACCAAACCAAAAAAGCGCACACTACTGGGATTACACATTTTAAAAAGTCCTATTCGCTTTTACAATTTATTATGTTAAGTAATTACAAATACATTTTTTACCATAATTAAAATTCTATTTTTTCACAAGCTGCCAACCAGCGTATCACAATTTTCTTTTTCCCAATGCCAAAAAAGAAATTAAGAAATTTCATCTGACATTCATTGCCATACAAGACGTACGTTCAGTGAATTCGAATCTCGCAGGGTTGTATTGCTTCAGTAGCAAGGGAACAAGTAGTAATATGCAACATGAACCAAAAATAAAAGATCACGCAAGAACGCGACCTTGTACATGTAATTGGTTTTAGCAAAAAAGTTTCCCATTGCGGATTCGTCAGCTGATCATTTGCTTACACCACAAGCGCCACTATTTTACACGTTTCTTTAACTAATGAAAAGTTCATTCAACATGACAACACGTTTTAAAGCGTTTTAATATTGGATAATTTTACTTAAAAAAAAAAATTTTACGAAAAAAGTGCAGGGCAGGTCAAATTAGGGCAGAGTCGAGCAGCTGTCAAAAGAAAAATAGAGCAACTGAGAGCAACTCAGATCAGAATTCTCATGAAACACTTTTCAGGCAGAAATTCTCAACACAGTTGCTTGCTCTAAGTTACTCCATCAAAAAAGCTGGTTCAGAAAATCGTGCTCTAAGTTGCTCTAGTTTCACTTAGCGCAGGCTAACGACACAAAAAAGAGAGTAAGTTAGAGCAAGAAAAATCCTCAAGAAACACAATTTTGTGAGATATCTTAATCTGGCGTAACCTAGAGCAGCTCATTAAACAAAACTTTTATTGAACCACTAAAGGCCCGGCCAGATTGAAAATCTTTTTTGCATCACAGGGATGCTTTTGACTGACAAAACGCATAGAAGATGGCGAGACGGCACCATTAAAACGTTGTCGCAAACAAACTGATTTGAATTTGTTGCATACATTTTTGTTGTCGTTGTTTTGCCTCGTGTGCATACGTTAAAAGTTGAGAGTTGGGTGAATTTTATCAGCTGCGGCAATGCATACATTGCCAATGTGGCGTCTTCTATTTAAAATCACAGAGATAACTTGGATGCCAGTCAAAAGCACCCCTGAGGCGTAGATAATAGTTTCTATCAAATTTTCTTTTGAAAGAAAGAATGCTTGTGATAACTTCGATGAAATTGTGTTTTTCAACTTGTTTGCGAATAGGAACTTACTTAAAGAACACTTTTATAAACATTGATTGTTAGATATAAAGTAAAAAAAAGTTAATTCTTTTGTTTATGCAGGAAAAGTGATTAGTGCAGTGTTTATATGGAAAAGTGCAGTAATGGGAAATTTTAACAACAAATAACTTTAAAACTTCCTCAACACCCCTCCACATTTCATTAAAAACTTCGCTATACTTTGATTGAAATAGGAAATGGTCCATTATTGAAAAACTCAGCCATCTATATTTACTTGATCTTAATTACAGATGAGGTTACTGGAGACTTACATATTCAAAAAATTGCTTTCCATTTTCATACACTTATATTTTTATACCAAGCCACTCACACTTTTGCAAAATGCCTACCAGTTCAAAGCCATTTTTCTTTCAGAAGGCAATTTTTCGTTCAATTTTAATACCTCATCCACCTCATATCTCACTTACAATGTTTTGCTGTTTGAAAATAAAACTGCTTGTCACAGCTATACGTTTTTAATATCTGACAACTAATACATTCGTGCGGTCAAGTTGAAAGCAATTTATTGCACGTGTAAGCAGGGTAATGCAATTTTTTATTTATCTCTCTATTATATTCGGTTCTTTGCGTCGTCACGCAAGCGAGATTTTCCAGCACGTGAAGACGGCCGGTTACAGTCCGGACCGGATCCGGTAATTAGAGAATAACCGAAAAGTTTGTTCTCAAAAATGGAACATAATCCCGAAGTACGGGAACGCAAAAAACCACATTTCGTGCCCAGCATTTGTGAAAAAGCTGATATGCGTTGTTGTCACTTAAATGCAAACTCTTGGAAATTGAATATTTTTAATTTAAGTATATAAACATTGCAAATGCATCAACAGGCCATTTACTATTCCTTAAAAGCACCAAGTAACTGCAGGCAACATGTAAACACAAAACAGCTGATATGCAGTTTGACACTTTATCCACTTTCACCCGGAGAAAAAGGCTGTTTCGGGAAGGAAGAAAAAGACACTTACGGTCCAATACGTTCCAATTTTAGCTCTCTATTACCCATTTTGTTGAGTACGGGAATGATTTCTGGTATATTTTGGGCACCCGCGGGATCTCGCGTTGCGTACGGGAAAGAACCTATTGAGACTCCGTTATCGTGAAAGTTATCGATGTAATCGGTTCAAATCATGGTGAAATTAACTGAAGGTGGCGCATTCCCGAAACCGCTACTTTGGTTTTGCCGACTTTGACATTTATGGCAATACGTAAACAAACTTTTTGTTTAGAAACAATGGCAAACGTATTGCAAACGTATTGTATACTTTCAAGTGAAAAATCAAGGTAATTCGTGCGTTCTGAAGTAAATAACGTTTTATTTGTAATAAAAACTTTATAAAAATGTCGTGTCGTGTGTTGAATTGCAGCAGCCGTAGGGGTAAAGCCCCCAAATGCAGTTTTTTTGTATCCCCGCGACGACGCCTTGGCCAGAAAGGGGGTAGAGTTCTGCCGGCAGGAGAAGCCATACAATTTAGACACCAGCGTAATATGCATGAAGCACTTTACGGACCACTTTTAAACACGACATGTTAA
>NW_023458558.1:55380640-55385179 GCF_013731165.1 Rhagoletis pomonella
AGCAAATCTTCATCGTCAGAGCTACCATTATTTAGCAAATCAGTCTTACGAGATTCAAGCGTCTCTAAAAATTTGGCCTTATCATCTGCAATAATAAACCAGTCGATAATTTCAAACATGGATATCCAGAATCATTTCAAAATCAATTAGTAACCTTTGTCGTTATCGTACAAATTAGCAAACACATCATATTCCTCCGACATAACTTGGAACGTATTATTTAATAGTATTTCTGAATAACTTTGAACACTCCAAAAGATTTAATACAAATGCATTAATTTTATAAGGCGCCAATTTGACAACTGCGCTAGTGCAGTGGAAAAAATCTAGCAGTAAATATTTGGTATGAGTAGAGCCCACCCAACAAACGTTTATGTTTGAAACTCAACTTGAGGTTACAACGGTGTTCCTCAACAGTTCCTCAAAGGTCATTTTTCTTTGTATGAAAATAGGACCGTTTCTCAAGTTGAGAAATTGCTAGTAGTGCTAGTGGGAAAATTAAACTCGTGATAGGGCTGATTATTTTTTTTTTTTATATTATTCCTTTTGTAATATGTAATTAATCAATATCGTATTACAATAATTCACTTTACAGTATACAGTGCGACAGAAATTCTGGTAATTGATTCACTTCGCGTTATATTTTCTATAAAGACTATCTCAAGATTACTTGAAGATACTTTGATGATTATTTACTTATTGTTGGGAATTTTCTTCTTTTTGTAAAAAATACGTTTCTCTATAACTTTTTACGTATATGCGAATCGGTTAGAGATGAATTGGATAATGATGTTGGATATCAACTTGATAACTATGAAGCTCTCCATCTCCAATATTAAAGATGTAAAGAGGTTAAACTGATTTATAAATAGTAAAATGTTGACAGCAGAATATCAAAATGGTGGAACAACAATTCACTTGCAACTTTTTACTAGTTTTATGTTCAATAACTTTTTCTTCTAGTTTTCTTTTCTCAATTTTGTGCTCTATTTTGCTTTGGCGTTCTCGCTGCAATCTTTTACTGGAGGTTACTATACAAACCTTTTTTTTGGTGTTTGTTGGGTAAGAACAATAATTTGAAACGATTACATCGATAACTTTCACGATAACGGAGTCTCAATAGGTTCTTTCCCGTACGCAACGCGGGATCCCGCGGGTGCCCAAAATATACCAGAATTCATTCTCGTACTCAACAAAATGGGTAATAGAGAGCGAAAATTTGAACGTATTGGATCGTAAGTGTCTTTTTCTTTCTGCCCGAAACAGCCTTTTTCTCCGGGTGAAAGTGGATAAAGTGTCAAACTGCATATCAGCTGTTTTGTGTTTACATGTTACCTGCATTGACTTGGTGCTTTTAAGGAATAGTAAATGGCCTGTTGATGCATTTTCAATGTTTATATACTTAAAAAAAAATTTGTGAAGCAAAAATTCAATTTCCAAGAGTTTGCATTTAAGTGACAACAACGCAAATCAGCTTTTTCTCAAATGCTGGGCACGAAATGTGGGTTTTTCGTTCCCGTACTTCTGGATTATGTTTCATTTTTGAGAACACACTTTTCGCTTATTCTCTAATTACCGGATCCGGTCCGGACTGTGACCGGCCGTCTTCACGTGCTGGAAAATCTCGCTTGCGTGACGACGCAAAGAACCGAATATAATAGAGAGATAAATAAAAAATTGCATTACCCTGCTTACACGTGCAATAAATTGCTTTCAACTTGACCGCACGAATGTATTAGTTGTCAGATATTAAAAACGTATAGCTGTGACAAGCAGTTTTATTTTCAAACAGCTAAACATTGTAAGTGAGATATAATGAGGTGGATGAGGTATTAAAATTGAACGAAAAATTGCCTTCTGAAAGAAAAATGGCTTTGAACTGGTAGGCATTTTGCAAAAGTGTGAGTGGCTTGGTATAAAAATATGAGTGTATGAGTATCTCACCTATAATTAAGATCAAGTAAATATAGATGGCTGAGTTTTCCAATAATGGACCATTTCCTATTTCAATCAAAGTATAGCGAAGTTTTTAATGAAACGCGGAGGGGTGTTGAGGAAGTTTTAAAGTTATTTGTTGTTAAAATTTCCCATTACTGCACTTTTCCATATAAACACTGCACTAATCACCTTTCCTGCATAAACAAAAGAATTCACATTTTTTTACTTTATATCTAACAATCAATGCTTATAAAAGTGTTCTTTAAGTAAGTTTCTATTCGCAAACAATCTGAAAAACACAATTTCATCGAAGTTACCACAAGCATACTTTCTTTCAAAAGAAAATTTGATAGAAATTATTATCTGCGCCGCAGGAGTGCTTTTGACTGGCATCCAAGTTATCTCTGTGATTTTAAATACAAGACGCCACATTGGCAATGTGTGCATTGCCGCAGCTGATAAAATCGCCCAACTCTCAACTTTTAACGTATGCACACGTGGCAAAACAACGACAACAAAAATGTATGCAACAAATTCAAACCAGTTTGCTTGTGACAACGTTTTAATGGTGCCGTCTTGCCATGTTCTATGCGTTTTGTCAGTAAAAAGCATCCCTGTGATGCAGAAAAGATTTTCAATCTGGCCGAGCCTTTAGTGGTTCAATAAAAATTGTGTTTAATGAGCTGCTCTAGGTTACGCCAGGTTAAGATATCTCACAAAATTGTGTTGCATAAGGATTTTTCTTGCTCTAACTTGCTTTCCTTTTTGTTTCATTAGCCTGCGCTAAGTGAAACTAGAGCAACTTACAGCACGATTTTCTGCACCAGTTTTTTTGATGGAGTAACAGAGAACAAGCAACTGTTTTGAGAATTTCTGCCTGAAAAGTGTTTCATGAGATTTCTGATCTGAGTTGCTCTCACTTGCTCTATTGTTTTTTGACAGCTGCTCGACTCTGCTCTAATTTGGCCGGCTCTGCACTTTTTTCGGTCTCATTAAACACAACTAAAAAGTAGTATGTATGTGAACGTCAAAAAATCACGAAAGTACAAGAGTGTGAAAAAAGTCGATCTTGTTTCGCTGGAAAACGAAAGAAAAGTAAAAAATCTAAGAAAATAGACACACACAACTTAAATAAAATTATTCACTATTAAGCTTAGTATCCAGCTCTTAAGAAAAGCAAAAACTCCATATAAAATGACGTACAAGAAATGGCTAAGAAATTTTCTTGAGTCAAATTTCCTTAAGGCAGTACGCAGTTCTTCAGAAATTTAGTACGCTTTCTACTACGGTTTTCTAAAGTTTTTTGTGAAAAAAGAGCACAAGGCAACCCAGGTTTGCAACCGAAATATATGCCCGTTCCATTATTTCTTGACTGCAGAACTCCACAGGCGAACAGCGATGGCCTACCAACTGTCATTTTGACGAGCAATGTGATTGCAAGTTTTTGTGTGTGGGCACTTTGATGTCTTGAAATAAGCATTTGCCGCATGACGCCACCAGACAACATTCTCTCAATTTCGGTGTTTAAAAACATTTAAATCTTTAAAAAACTAGCTAAATAATTTCCTAAAACGTAATCATAAATTATCCAATACGGAACAGATTTTTATTTTGATTTAATATCAAAATTTCATCGATGTTACCACCAGCACGCTTTCTTTCAAATGAAAATATGGCTGTCAAACTATCGAATTGCCTGCAATAGATGTCAAGCAATAAGCGCTGACATATATTGCAGCACATAAGAAATAGGCGGTCTCCATTGGAAATATATTTTGTGACATGGTTATCACGACATCAGTGTTTTCCTGTGGAGACAGGGCCTGAGGAAAGAGTGAGGCAACAGGCTGTGCGTTATCAAAAATGTCAAAATTCCTTGGACACACACGCGAAATAATGGCAATTTTTTCTTGACCGTTTTCTTAAGAGCTGGATACTAAGCTTAAAAATGCTTTAAAACGTGTTGTCATGTTGAATGAACGTTTCATTAGTTGAAGAAACGTGTAAAATAGTAGCGCTTGTGGTGTAAGCAAATGATCAGCTGACGAATCCGCAATGCCAAACTTTTTTGCTAAATCCAATTACATGTACAAGGTCGCGTTCTTGCGTGATCTTGTATTTTTGGTTCATGTTGCATATTACTATTTGTTCCCTTGCTACTGAAGCAATACAACCCTGCGAGATTCGAATTCACTGAACGTACGACTTGTACGGCAATGAATGTCAGATGAAATTTCTTAATTTCTTTTTTGGCATTGGGAAAAAGAAAATTGTGATACGCTGGTTGGCAGCTTGTGAAAAAATAGAATTTTAATTATGGTAAAAGATGTAGTTGTAATTACTTAACATAATAAATTGTAAAAGCGAATAGGACTTTTTAAAATGTGTAATCCCAGTAGTGTGCGCTTTTTTGGTTTGGTGCTGACGCAGCTGAATAGTGAAACGTAATTTTCTGTAGGAAAAAATTTTTCGTTCGACCTGAAGAGGCGGAACTCCACACTTGCCCAGAAGGCTCAAAAAATTATTACCAAAAAAAGATCATTGTGGAAAGAAGGAGGTAGAAAAATGTCTTCTGCATCAATATTAAGTGTAATTCAACAT
>NW_023458558.1:55385279-55387310 GCF_013731165.1 Rhagoletis pomonella
AAAAAAACAGCATCAAAAATTTCATTCTTACGATTCCGTTGAAAGGATTTTTAAATATTTTTATGCAGATTTTTTAAGCTTAATCTAATTTGTCATCTGAAGGGACTTTTTTCAAAAAGTTCTTTAAGAAACTATTTTTATTCATAAAAAGCTTCATTTTTGGAGGTATTTTCAAATCGGTCCAGCTAGCTTAAATCTTAATATTTTTCCGAAATATTTTTGGTGGACGTCTTAAAATATAATAAATTTTGTAATCCCGGCGGAAAAACCGCAACTTTTTTTGGAGATGCAGTCTAATGAACATATGTATGGATATGGAGACATGGGAAATTTGCGTAAACAAAGAATAGAGGCTGGTTCACATACAACTTTGCCGTTGAATTTCAAAGCAGCCGTCCACATAGCCAAATTTGCCAACGCTAAGAGCAGACAAACACACATACAAAGCAGAAAGATCGCTGCGTCGGTCGCCAGCTGTTGCAAATAAATAAAATAATATGACATGTTTTTTCCTTTTAATCAAATGAGCGCAAGAAATATAATTTTTCATGTAATTATTGATATGAAATATTAATTTACCTCTCGTTAATATGTTAATTTAGTGGCCAAAGTAGTCTCTGCCAAGCTTCATTGTAGAACGCATACTTTTAACGTGCGTTCTATCAAACCAACGCCAACTACAAAGTCAATGCGAAAGTTCTATCTGGACCAGCCTTAATTATCAAATACTGTTTAACACCCCAAATAGTAGTTTGTATTATACTACATACATATATAAGTATGGGGACTAAACCAGGAATATTCATTTGAAAATGCTAATGTCCTACTCATTTAAGGAATGAAAGACAAAATAATGATTTTTATAAATATTATATTCTCATGAATGTAAGAATACAAAGACAAATCATTTATCAGAAGCATTGCCCCTTACACATTGAAAAAAAAAGTAATAAAAGCTCTCAAAGACGCAAAATCGCTACAGCGAAGAAAGGGTTTGAAAAACCGCATAAATTCAAATCCGCATAACAAATAACCGCATAAAAAGAGACGTCAGTGTTTAAGTTGAAATTTTATAGGAAATTATTGAACATTAAAAAAATTATACCTACATACATAGATATGTATGCACATATGTATGTGCCTACCTGGTAGATAAAACTGGTCAAAATAACACGCATCTATTCTTCTGTGCATGAGAATATATACATAAATAAATATATACATATGTGTATACATGTATGTATGTATATACATATCTACATGCGTGCATACATCCTTTACTCGAAATTCTTAGTTGATGCAATTTTTATCCCATACATTTTTGCTGACCAAACAACCCGTTTACTCGCCTCATTTGCCTCGCTCGTTTACTCGCCCCGCTCGTCTACTGCTGCAAATGAGTGCCTCGCTCGCAACGACGCCCTTGCGAGGGCAGAGCTAATGAGGTGCTCGTTTGCGTGCTGCTCTACTCTTGCGCTGCCCTCGTTTGCTGACTCGCTCGCTGGCTGCTCACCGCGTGCGCTCGTACTAAACAAGCAAACTCAGCAAGCTCAGAGAACCCTGGTTCCTGTAAGCGCGCACATGAAGCAATCATAAATAGTATATGTACATTTATTAGTATGCAGACTTATTAAACAAACGCTACGATAAAGCGAATTACGGCTAGTAATGGGTGTCATCTACCAACAGCATGGCAAACACCACCAGCCAGACGTCCCGGTTTTCCCGGACATGTCCCGGTTTTAGACTATTTGTCCCGGTGTCCCGGTCCAACCTTAAAATGTCCCGGATTTCGTTTAAATATCCCGGTTTTGGATTTGATGGCACAAATTTTGAATAAAAATGACTACACTGAGAGAAAAAACGTGTTGTAATATTAAGACAAATTTTATGAATTTACTGGGGGAAATAACGCATAGTAAACATGAATATTTTTTATTTGATTATCGTTTTAAAATGTTCGTATTTAAAAACAATAATCAAATAAAAAATATTCATGTTTACTATGCGTTATTTCCCCCAGTAAATTCA
>NW_023458558.1:55387410-55409219 GCF_013731165.1 Rhagoletis pomonella
CATTTATAAAAGCGTTGTATATTAAAAAGTTTTTTTTATATTATTTAGTCTTTTTCTTTTCAGAAATGCGACCTGCCTGTCGCCAACTTTACAATCGAGGCCTTTTAATACAATCCACTAAAACGTTTCTTAATAATCTTCTTCGTATGTGTGGTGATAGCGACATTGAGGTAATGAGGTGATACATACTTTGTGATTGAAAACGTTCAAAACCAAATATTTTCGAATACATTTACATATAGTTTTGGTTCAGAATAAATATGCAATTAATGCACACTGTGATATAATACATTTTTCGTCCACAGATACCACCCGAGCCCACAACATGTTGCATGTCCGGCTGTGCGAATTGTGTTTGGATCGAATATGCAGAGACATTGTCAAAACTTTTCGCAGGTAACGACGAAAAGGCAAGACAAATAATTTTGAGTAAAATCACCGATCCAAATCTAAAAATGTTTTTAAGTTTGGAATTAAGAAATATTGGGCAAAAGAAAGTCGATGAAAAGAAGGATACTACAGAATCACACAAGGATCAACAGCCACAATAGCGCACAAATAAATAGAAAATAGTAAAATTGGAATTTGAACAAAATATATGTATGTATATTTGCCTCCCCTAATCCTAAGCTTAAGTATAATGGTATTTTTTTTCATGTTCAGTAGCTAATAAAATAGCAAATTTTAATAATGAAATATAAAGACAACTTTTTATGCGGTTTTGTTTGCTTGATACTAAATCGTGGTAGAGTACTAAATTTGCCATTCTCTGAAAGGCGTAAATTGGAAAGAAAAGTCGAACGACTGAGTTAAAAAGGCGTATTGTTGTCTCTATTCTTGCAAGAAAATGCTAGACAAGAGGTGTAGTATACTTACGGTGACCAGATTACTGCGGCCAAAAATCGGGACATTTCTAAAGCATCGAATCCAATCATTAAATTTTGTTTTTAGCATAAAAAGGCTTAATACTGTTTTATTTAAAACAAAACAAAGAGAAAAAAATTTTAAAATGTTTCATATAGTTTTTATAAAACTATAACTTACTATCTAAAAGAAAAACTTGAAAATCAAAATTTGTAGAACATTTATAAAAATTCGACGAATTTGAATAAATATTCATCACAATTTGAAATATTTTAATCAGATTTTCAAGAATTGTTTTGAGCGTGAAGTTGTGTAGCCCATTTACATAATTATATGTAGTACATATAATAAAGTGCAAGTTGGAAGAAGCTTGGACTTATCGTTGATTTTTGCTCATTTTCTTCCATACACAGTATGTTTAAAAAATTTTTTGTATCGAGAAACGTGCGGCCAAAATGCACTTCCACCGTTCCGTACCTTTCTGTGGTACATCTAAAGGCTAAACTTAGCCGGCAAGGTCTTAGAACTCTTACTGGCTACCTGACAGGACACTGAAAGTTAAGGTACAATTTGAATAAAATATTTGTGTTAAAAAATCACTAAACGATATTTCACGGCAATTACAGTGCAACATTTTATTTAAAATTATTCATTTATCACACAAAGGCTTTTTAAGATAATTAAAAAGAAAATTACGAATTTCATCCACTTTTCAAAGACATTTTTCACTACCTTAAACCAAAAAGTTATCATTAATAAATACAAACAAACGACTAATCTTAGCATTATTGAGTAGACTATCTATGAATTTACTTACGGAAGGCCGTAAAACCGGCAGTGAAATGTGGTTCACTTGGAAATCCAAATGGAATATTTGGCATCGCCGTCCTTGTGTCATAACAGGCTTTATTATAGTCATGAACACTGTAGGGGTCATACGCAGAACAGCCATGCGATAATCTAAAGTAATAAGAATTTCAAACTTTAGATTATTCGATTACATTAAAAACTCAGCGATTAGATAAAATTGCTATAATTTATAGCTCAGAATCAATTATTGAAGATTTCCATTACTTGGACGCATTTTTATTTAATTTGTTTGTCAAGTCATGCGCGTCACAAAAAAAAAAAAAATAAAATAAAAATAAAAACGCACCTCTCATCGTTAATAGAGACTTCCGGCGATGACATACTACCATCATCGCTTTGATAAGTGGTATCACAGATTGTTGCACTCAACTCAGTGACAAAATTTTTATCACTTTCACGTGTGTCGTGATTATGCGTCGAGTTTTTGGCACTGGCATTATTATCCGATACAGTTTCATTTGTTTCAAGATGACCGTAAAGACGTTCGAAAAATTGACGCGGTGATGATGGACGATTATGTGGTGTTTTACCACTTGGCGCCACATCTGTCATCGCGTTAGTTTTAGTAAGTATTACGAAGTTGACGGCTAGGACGATAAAAACGGCTGATTTTGATTAATCGGAAGCATTAACTATTTGAATATGGATTAGCCACTTAACCGCCGACCGACGTACAATGCAACAACCGGTCTATTAGAGGTTTTCAAACTGAATGAGCTGATGGGAATGAACGTTTAAGCACTTCGGTTTTCAAACTGCAAACTATTTGTGACTTGCCCGTATCCTCGGGACTTTTACTTCCGCTGCCTGCGCCTATTGCGGCAAATAAAAAAAAACGTTAATGAGTGAAGTGCTTTTTACACAAAAGAGCTCAGCAGCGGCGACCAGGGCAGTGCTAAGCGTACAGGTTCTGTTTGTATTGGTTTCATTGCAAACTGGTACACCTACCCTGCAAAAAGTGGGACTAGGTTAAGTACTAGTACAGGACCACACTACCTTGTAACCAACACTAGTAACCAAAATGGTCCAAATATATGGAGAAAATATGGTTACATTAACATTGCGATGTCATTGGACCTGACCACCTCTGGTCCAACGCTGCATAACATGGGACCACTTTTGGTCCACCACTGCATAACATGGGACCACCTAGACAACTACTCCTTTTGAACCATGGCACATTCGGCAACCGAATCATATTGCCGATCGGCCACGAAGAGGTGGTGTTCAACACCTATATCAGTTTTTTACGTTTGAAGTGGTCCAGGTCAGCATAACAAGTTACTAATATGCAACCTGGTCCTTGTGCTCATACTTTAAAACTACGACCCAGTGGACCACCTGATCCTCAAATTTTTGCAGGGTACATATCCATATACATACATGCATAGGTATGTATGGATGTGGCTGGACGCCGCTGCCGCTTTGAATTTACGCACACGCTTTCGTCTTCACTACAATCAAAGTTCGACAAAATTTTAATCATCTGCGAAGTTTCGAATTACTTGCAACGTTAAATTAAAATTAGCAAAAAAAAGGGGAAAAAATTGATACATATTTGCTATAGTTGTGTGTATGTATGTACGTACATACATTTACATACTTATGTATGTGCATAATTGATAGCGTGGGAGATGTTTATGCATGGGTATGTTGTGTAGTAATTTTTTGTTGTTGTTATTATTAATCAGCATTTCAGCTGCGATTGGCTAATGTAGGACGGTTTCACCCCTAATACAAGTTAATAACAGGAAGAGGAAACACAGAGAAAAATAATTTTTATTTGAATTTTTAAGACATTTGGTATGTGTGCACTTGTCGCTACCATGTCAAACTATCGAATGTTCTAAAATGCTTTTTCATTTACGACACCTTGCGTATGCGTTTAGAATGATAAGAAAGTTGGCAAACCGTCTAATCTTCTTAAAAGCAGAAGATACTGACTTTAACAAAGTGTCGACAAAGTATCCTAATGACGACAACATTTTTTTTTTGTTCTCCTGAAAAGTACCAATTTTCACATTCGATCGTTTGACATGGTAGCGAGGATATTTTCAATGATCTATAAAATTTAGCAGTAAGTTTCGTCGCATGATATGATGACTGATATGCTCGAATCGAATGCTTTGTATTGCGTGCGCTCCACGTTTTTCATTTTCAATCTCATAAATTGTTTTGCTAAAATTTCAAAATCAAAAGCTATCAACACAAATTCTATGGGACTGAGTAATATTATTATCTAAGTTTTAGTCCATTTATTTATTTTATTTCAGTTCACATTTGCAAGAATCTATTTTTTCTATGTAGTCTTTTGAGGGCGGTTTCCTCAAGTATTTTTTAAAATGTATTTGCCTCTAAAACACATTTTAGAGAACAAAATTTTACGGTGTACAAAAATTCCCTTCTCACCATGCGTATTCATGCATATGTACATATTTTGCGCCTTTAGATATGCCACTACTACCCGTTGTTTCCGCACACGCTTTACACTTTCACACACACATAGGTACCGACGTTTAATATTTACTTGCATTTAGCAAGGCCGGCAAGTTAAGGTTTGCTCCGCCCATTTTGTAGGATAAAATACATATACAGAACAGTGTTGCCAGAAGTACAGTTTTCATAAATTGTCAGAAAAATCTTCACTTGAAGATAATTACAACAAAATTAAACTCCATACGAAAAATCTTTGCGTAATATATATACCTATTTGAAACATAAATCATGTATATATGTAAGTAAACAAAAGTTTCCCTCTCCACTTTCCCTGCTTGCACATTAACAATTCACAAACAGCCTTTAGGTAGCGTATTTTTTAACCGACCTGGCTGAACTCGCTGGCTGTAAAAGAATACACATTATGTATGTACAAATGATTACAAATTAAAGTAACTCACAGCTTTAATTTTAATCAATGATTATTTTCTGTTGACTGATAAAGAAGACTTTTCTGTTATGAAATATGCTAAAGTATGTGTTTTGTATTTAAATTTAAAAAGTATCTAGTAACTCGTTTTAATTCATAATGATAGCACTAAAAAAAACAATAATATAATAGGGGTCTTCATCTAAAGTGATAAACTGCTGATAAACTTGATAAAATGATCAATTTGTCATTTTGATAAATGAACTGACAAACTTTGTATGGAAATCTATTTAAGCAGAGTTTATGACTTTAGCAAACGTTTTGGGTAGATAAATGTATAAATTTCAGCAAAATTCAACCCTGACAGGTTGCCAGCTGGCACCTTTTGCTATGAACACATAAAATGCAAATAAACAATTTACGTGGTAAGAATGAAACGTAACTAGCCATACAAGTTAAATTGTAAACAATTGTATGCAATTATTTACCCCGGTGCGGTTATGAAACAATGCAGATAAATTGATAAATTTAAGCAATTTATTCCTTTATCACTTTAGATGAAATCCCTAAATTCGACAATTTCTCTCAACGAATTTTTATCAATTGAAGGATTCACAGAGGTGTCGTAAATGTCGTATCGTTGTATGTCGTAAACTTTAAAATATTAAATAAATGCTTGGAGAACTTGAAACGACAACCAACTATTATTTAATACTGGAAAAATTCATAATATGACTTCGATGGTACCTAACACACCCCTTTAATATATTTCTTAGGCGTTTAAAGTTTTGCGACATACACCAATACGATACTTATGACACTGTTGCGAATTCTAACGAACTGACTTCAAAACCAAAAACACCGTCGAATTTCTGTAGATGAGAAGAGTTTTATGGTTTCAAAATTGGTTGAAAATTACAGCTAAAATCGTCGTTTAAAAAATTCCGTTTTTATGTATGGTTGTTGTTGCAACCTGTTCAAACTGAGCTGTTTTCGCATTTTGTTTTACTCCGTATTTGAAATTAAAATTCGAAATAAAGATAAATATGAAGGTGAAGAAATGAATGAAAGGTAAAAGTGATGATATAGACGAAAAGGGAGGCAATGAGAAATACATAAGAATTAGGGTAATTGAATTGAATTTTTTCGATAGCTATAAAAGCTTTATTAAATCATCGAAGTTTATAGTTATCGGAATTTATCCATGCTAATTAAGTTACCGTAACGTATCGAATTATTCAAATTGATCAATGTTGATTGAGTTGTCGAAACTTATAGACTCAGAAACTTAGTTGTTGAAGTTTATGGGATTTATCGAAAATTGTCAAGTTAAAGAAATATATGAAGTTATCGATATTTATTGAATTATCATTATTCATTGACTTAACGAAATTTATCGAGTTATCATAATGCGCCGAGTTCTCTCAACTTACAGAGGTATCGATAATTATTGATCTACGGAAATTGGTCGATTCATCGAATCTAAGTTTATGGATTTTTCAAAATATATTGATTTATCGAAATTTCAAGGTTATCTAAGTTTATCAAGTTATCAATGATTGTCGAATTTTATCGTATTAACAGAATGAGATATATACATTTTTGAGTCATCGAATTTAGTCGAGTTATCGAATTTTGTGGAGTTATCGGATTTTAGTGTTTTTGAAATTCATCGAGTTATCTATATGTATCAAATCATTGAAGTTTATCGATAAACTGGAATGTATCGGGTCAATTCCAAATCCTGCCGAAGTCCTCCAAAGACCTTCAAAGATATAACAAATCGTAGTCACGTTTTAATTCCAAAGCAGATTTTCCGGTAAGCTACTTTGTACCTCATAAGTTGTGCTACGTGTTAATTTAGAAAACCTCTCCAAGACTCCTAAAAACTAGAAAATCTAACAAAATAGCTAAATATTAATATTTAAATAATTAAGCTGATTGGGTTATTACTGACAAACAGCTGATTACTGAAAGTGATACAAAGTACAGAGCGGTACTATAAAAAAGAAAAGTACAGGGTAACCAAATACATTTAAGCAGTGTTGCCACCTTATCCTTTTCTGACCAAATTTGGTCGCTTCTTTTTCATTTGGTAGGTTGGTAGGCAAAGTAAGCTTTTGGTGGGATAGTTTAATTAAGTTCTTAAATTCTTAATTATAAAAATATATATTTCAAACAAATATTTGCCCTTTGTACCTTTTAAATATTTGCCAATCCTGTCTTTAAAAATAAAAAACCTAATTGGTTTGGCCACTGATGGAGCCAATGTTATGGCCGGAAACCTGGGTGGGCTGAAAAGATGACTGAGTGCAGAAACCGATTTATTTTATATTAAGTGCACATGCCTTTCACTTCACCTTTGCTCAAGCTATGCTTGAAAAAAAATTGTCGAAAAGCATTGTGACACTGTGCCGCAACATGTAGTTTCTTTTTCCACAGTCCTTAGAGGATACATGAACTGAAGGAATTTCAGGTCTACTGTGCGGTAAAACCTCACAAAATCTTGGGCATATCTCAAACGCTTTCACTAGTTGAGCAAAGAGATAGTTTGAAACTTTGCAGACCTTTCCGAAGGAATGTGTTGCGATGCAAAACCAAATGATATATGTTATTTCTATGGTATATTTGGCCCATAATTAACAATCTTAATAAAGAGTTCCAAGCTGAAAGCTCTCGTTTGCCACACTTATATGCAACTATCAAAGCACATTATCTTTTAAGTTTTAGTAAATTTATTAAAAAAGATGCGATCAGTAACAATATTAATATTGATTGTAAATATGAAAATAATCATATTAAAATATCTGACATTTTTATTGCAATAATAGCTGAGATGTTTATGAAACCAATATATTAAAGTTATACATAGAGTTTTTGGACCAAATGAATTTAAAATTTGATTTCAAGCGTGATGATATAAAACTTTTACAAATAATAACACGGCTACGGTAGTTCCTAAAGAAGATTTACTAATTTTACACCATTTGTTAAAGTTTTCCATCTCATAGATTGCGATCCTGATATAATAACCACGGAGTGGAATGTTCTGAGGCTAAATAACTCCATCTCGCCAATTTTGTTTTTAATAAAATTTCATTACCTCATAGCTCTGCGCATGCAAAACGCAAATTTTCAACGCTTTTTAAAACTAACTAAAACTAAACTAAACTTGATAAAAATTAAACTAAGAAATAAGCTTAAGATTGACAGTATCAATAGCATAATGTTATGCAAAGAACTTGTTAACAAAAATGACCCGCACAAAAAATGTTAAATGCCTGTGCCTGAGATATATACCTGCATATATTTATTTCTTGTTTGTTTTAAAATGTACAAAGTACATACTATATGTATGCATGTAAATGTTTTGTATGCGAAACATTTAATCTTAAACAAATGAATTGCATGCTTTCAGAATGCTTTTTTGTAATTGAAATTGATTTGGTAGGTTGTAAACGATTTTGGTTGGATTTTGGAATAAAATTGGTTGGGGGGAAAAAATGTTAGTGGCAACGCTGCAATTATGGGACACAAGCATTGAACTTTTTCGCTATTCTTGTGATGAAACATTAAAATTGTATAATTAAAAATAAGCAATTTAAATAAAGGCTATATATAAATTTTCCAACCTCTATAAACATTCAAATTAGAAATAATTTTAATTCGAAATTCAATTGTCAGGATCACTCTGTATCTATTCATATCTCGTTTGTTTGCAAAAAAAATATTTTAGTTTAAAAAATTAATTTGTGTCGGTTGGTTTTACGTGTTGTTCTCGCTGCCGTAAAAAATTTAAATGCTTGATTTGAATGTAAAGTAATCACGGATTGATTTAAATGTGCATACAGTAAATTTTGACGAAGTGTGAAAAGAAAAATTTAAAAGCCCATAGTGTCGAATATTTTATCAAAAAATTGCATTAAAAGTGTCAATTAAGTTTGCAAACCAACCAAAAATATAAAGAAATGGCAGAGCAACGAACAAGAAGATTGCGATCTAGAATAAATTTAGGAAAATTGGATAATGTAGCCTTGATGCGACAGCTACACATTGAAGATAATAACAGCTCGAGCAGCGAAGTTGGAGTCGACGTGGACAAAAATGAAGCAGAAGCCAAATTTGTCAACGCAGTTAAGCCGGAGGCAGTTGACGATGCCTCAAGGTAAGCAAAAACAAAAAAAAAATTATACAAACAAGACGGCAATAACAAAGCCGAGATTGTGGTTAGACAAAACATAAAAATAGAAAAGTCGATAATAGGATAGGGAACAAAAATAGCCCAAGTTTTTAAATTTGGTTGTTTAAAACTGGTTTGCCACAAGTATTTTTCGTAGGTATTGTTAAAAATATGCATTTCTCTTATTAACATGGAAAATAAACTGAAAATTGTATACTACAGACTAGATAACATGTGACCGAGTAAATTCTTGCATGCTTAAGAAAATACTATACTGAGTATATTTTTAAAAAGTACGTTTTCTACAGCGAAAACGAGTTTAAGCATTCTACGTTAATTTGCAAATTGTAACATATGTACATAAATTTCATCAGAGAAATCCATATTTCCATTTTATTTGATAAGACCTTCTTGGTCAGCTGAGTAATTTAAAAATTACAAAAGCTAAGGTAGGCACTTAGGGAAAGTGTCTTGCCGCGTAATGCGATTTCACGCAAAGCTGATGAACACATGCTTGTACCTACGTATCAATATTCATATCTCTCATATGCTAGAAGATCGTCATAATTCAAAAAAAAAAAAAAAAAATTGTTTAATTAGATATGCAAAAGAGATATGTCTTTCAGCCGTTCTTGAATATTGAAAGTCACTTTGAATTCAAATTGAATGGAGGTTGAAATTCACTTGGAAACAAATTGCAGAACCAGCCTGAATGATAGGTATCTGCCAATCGTGCATCATAAAAAGATTCATTTGCCCAGTAACCTTACAATTATAACAAGGAATAACTCTTTAACAAAGTACAAAATTAAAAAGCAAATTTGTTCCTCAAGATTAAATTTCAGGATTGTACCATTGTCATTGTTATTTATTTAGGTACTATGTTAAATGAAGTACTTAAACCTTAAAACCGTTTTTCTCGCATTTAAATTTTTCGAGTTAGTAGATTATTTTAGCCAAGCTGCAAAATGCTTGTTCTTTCAAATACCGCACTTATTTGATTTTTTTCTAGCTTTGCAAATATCTTATTTTATCAGTTTTGCGTGTTTTTAAAGAAAGATATGATAAGGTTTTTGTTTGTGTGCATGCGTGTATGGTGCAACTGTCGTGGTTTAAGGAATTCTTTGGGGAAAGATACATGTATATGTGACATATGTACATACGTACTAGGGATGTTGCGAATATTTGCATTCGCATACGTTATACGAATGATTCGCATCATTTTAGACATTCGTATCAATAATCGTATTCGCATCAAATTAAAATTTAATTTAAAGGTGGTTTCAATTTAACCTTCCTCAGTAGATTATTTCAGGAGTTAAAAGCCCTTCCGAAAGGCCGTCCTGAGAGTCAAGAGGCCTTCCACTCTACACTCTTTTCTCCTTTCTATTTTGTATGGAGTGACACAAATTGAAGAAGTTAAGTTGAGTTGAACCAACCAGTACTATATGTCTGTTACCAAATATCCATCTTCACCACTAAAAGTCGAGTGCTAACGCACTTGATTTTTTTCCGTATAACAAAAGTTTGATTCAAAAGTTTGTTCCGCCTTGGTCCGAAAATTTAGTTTCCTAAATCGGAAAATTTTTTGGAGTTGGTCTAGTACATACATTACTCTTTAAAGGTTAACAAAAATAACCTTGGAACAGTAAATATTTGGTTTTTATACAGTGGTTATTTTTACCTGAACAGTACTGTATGTGTATAAATTTAGTATGTACACTAGGGTGGTCTAAAAACAGTAAAGTCGGAATTGTAATGCTCTCACTCCCTAGGATTGTTCTATATCAAAAAAAAAGGTAAACCCCTATTTTTTTATTTTGAAATAAAAAAATATTTACAGGTCGCTCAAAGCGCTCAAAGTTTTCTATGTATTTTTATATGGGGAAAATAAAATTTTTCGCAGAAATGGTATAGAATTCTTGAAAATCAATATTTTTCGGTCGAAAAACTATGGTTCTCTTCAGGAGACTTTCAAAAATAATACCCAATTGTTTATTTAACCATTTTTTAATACTAACAATTTTTTATTGGTCGCCGCATTGCATTTTTCGGGGTTTTTGTGGGTTTTTGGCGGACCTATAAATTATAGCTGCGATGAAAAAAATAGTTAAATAAACAATCTGGTATTATTATTGGGAATCTCCTGCAGATAAACAGAGTTTTCTGGTAGAAAAATATTGATTTTTAACAATTCCATACCATTTCTACGAAAAGTGGTTTTTTTCGCATATAAAAAAAAAATGGATTTTTACTAGCGGAAACTAGCAGCCGTCAAAATCAGAAAAATTTCGTTTGGAGCTAAAACGGTCGTAAAATGGTTAAAATGGCTAAATAGTACTAATAGTAGTTAAAATGAAGAACTACATAGTTTTGTTAAGGTTGAGCATTTATTGACGTAAGGTTGTTTTTACATTTTCGGCAATTATAATAAAAACCACGAACTTTATAAGTTAAATGAAGTGCATATATTTCGAATTCGTTGCTAATAGCACTTATAACAGTGAACTAAAAATACTTTACAAAATGTTAAAGTCTGTAATTTCAGATAATTGAATTGAATAATTTTTTCGCAAAATTTTTCTGGAAAGTTTTACATCCAGCTCTCCTTAAAGGTAAAATTAGTAAGGTAAAACAAAATCCGAGAACAAAATCAGAAAAAAGTATTTTCTTTTAGTTAATTTTTAAATTCCTTAACCTAGATCCTAGAGTTTATGGCGTATACACTGCAACTCGAAATTTTCCATTTTATCAACGCTTAAGTTTTGGCTTATATATACCAAATACAACTAAAACTTTCTGGAAAAGAGCTAGGAGCTAAAACCCGATTTTCGGAGCTATATAGAAAAATAGAGAGCTAAATTTAGCTCCAAAGGCAACACTGGTCAAAATGGATAAAGAAAAATTCTCGTGAAACTTTTTCAATAGTCAAATACACCGATCAGGTGATTACTTGCTAGTTTCTGCTAATTTTGCATTTCTTTACGTTTTCGTTTCACTCTCTGTGGGCGTAACTCTCCCAATTTTCTCATTCTTCTTCTTCCTCATAATTATCTTGTAGAAAAGAAAAGAAACAAAGCCAATCCTAGAAGGTGAGCATGATGCAATAACACAAGGTGTAATCGGTTGCCAACTTCTCGCTCTAATTCCGCCACATTGACTACCTTAGATTAAACACTGTTACTTCTTTAACAAACATTTTTTGCCTAATAATATACTTGCATTTTTTATATTTTTTCTCAGTATATACATTTTGTTTTCTCAAAAAGGTATTTTATCTTATTTTATTTTATTTCATTGTGAATATACTATAAAAAAGCAAATTTTGTTTAGAAGAAAATATAAAACTTTATATTTTTCCCCCAAATGGGGATTCATTTCTTCCCGTTTTTCTTCTTATTCTACTGAGCTAAGGCAGTGTCAAATCGAGCTGTCCACAACTGATAACACCTTGTATTATTGTATCGTGGAAGGTGAGAGCATAATAAAATCCGACTTTACTTCTTCCACATGCAATTTTGGACAGCCCTAATGTACACGAACTGCGTGTTTTGCGCCGTCAACATTTTCCATTTTTTGTTTTTATTAAACATTTTCACAAAATGTTCACGTGTGACAAAAACTTTAATGGAATTAGTAATGCATTTGACAGAAGATGTGCCTATACTAAATTTATGCATGTGTATTATGGTTTTAAAATAAAATTTAATGATAAAAAAGTCTGCTGCTAACTATACATATCAACATACATACTTGTAAGCAGTTGAAGAGCACCACTGTCTACATTGTTGTTGGCAGCATTGCTGTTTTCATTCCTCAGCGAACTTGCCATTGCCAATAAAAAACTAATTATTAAATTGTTTCCACTTAAAAAAATTTTGTTTCTTATATTTTTGCTTATTTAGGAGTAGGTGACTACTGTATTGTTCAACGTATTTTAAAAATTTTCACGTGAAAAACGCTTTATTCTTGAGTGACCAAGTTGACAGTTTCCCTGGAAGCAAGCATTTTCTTCTGTGTCATCTCTCAAAATATGTGTGAATACTTTTTAGGTATGTATGCACATGCATATGTATTTTTTTTGTTGAATTCGTTAAAGCGAAATAAACATTTAGTCGCTCGCAGGATCTAAAATTTGGCCCGTACCTGACCGCTTGATTTGTGCCGCCCTGATATTTACAAATTTTTACAGCGTACTCCATAAAGTTTAACAACTATTCAGGCTAAAAAAAATAAAAATGAGTTAAAAATGTCCCAGATTTTCGAATATCATTGAAGTATGTAAAAAAATATCGTATTTACTGACCTAAAAAAAATATTGAGGTGTAACTATTGCATGGAATGACCCATATGTACAAAGTTGCGGGTTTACCGCCGGGATTACGAAATGTATTATATTTTAAGACGTCCACCAAAATATTTCATAAAAATATTAAGATTTACGTGAACTTAACAGATTTAAAATTCAGTTTTTTTTATGAATAAAAATAGTTTCTTAAAGAACTTTTTGAAAAAAATTATGTTTTTTTAACCTTTTTCAAGACTTTTCAAATATGTACCGACAAATCTTAATTCAACTTGGAATGACGGTCGTTCATCCTACCTTTCTCTTTCATACTTTGCATAAGTTTATTTGCAAAGAAATAAAAAGGGTGAGAAAATACCTTTCCACTGATGCTTTATAAGTCGAAATCGGAATAGCTTTGGTCCAGTTATTCCAGTTTTTCTTAAAGCAATCTGTAAAATGTTAAAAAACTGCATAAAAAAAATCTCATATTACGATGCCATTGACAATTATTTATTTTTTTTTTAAATTTTTTTCAGATTTTTTAAGCTTAAATTGTTTTGTCATCTGAGGGGATTTTTTTTCAAACAATTCTTTAAGAAACTATTCACTATTAATTAATAGTTAATTGTCCTTACAATTAAAGTTTGCCCAACACTGACGCCAGGCAACGAAATGACAAATAAATGCATGCCATTTTAAAAATGAGGAAACAGACACAATGACACGGGTAGTGTTTAATGCCCAACATAGTGATTAAAATTTTTTCAAATGATACCTAGTGAAAACTCAATGTTAGCCCTATTACAAATTTTTGTAGATATTTTTAAGAGGCTTTCCTGATCATTGAATTCTTTGGCCTTTGCTCTCTCACATTATTTTTTGTGTAACAGCCCCAAATTTAAATTTCAATATGCATCAATTGCGGAAAAATCGAATGTCGATTCTCGATTTTTTTTGAATCGATTCAAAGATCGAAGCGGAACTAAAAAATCGACAAAAAATCGTATCGGAAGGGCTGGATTAATCGATATTCGATTTAAGCGATTCAAAATCGGCATCTCTAGTCTAAATAGATGAATATGGAAAAAATGTTATTTTCCAACGATGAAAATTTCGAACAAAATTCTGTTCCAAAAGTGGTGTCTTCCAGTCGAATCGGGTCAGTGCACTTGTGCGAATATTCGCAACAACCTTGGTAGATATGTATGTAGTATAACAGATTTCATCAGATGACTGCGCATTCTTTTGAATTTTGATTTCTACTTGCTTCACATGTTCGGGTTTTGCCGGCATTGTTAATAAGCAATTCCGTTTTGTTAACCCCATTCGGCAAATTTTACTTCCAGATTTTGAACTACCATTTCTTTTCGACTCACTTTCATTACGCTGCTGCTAAAACTGCTATCCATTTTGGTGTGCGGTTCGATTAGCCTTTGTTTTGTTTGTACGCCCTTTGCGTCTTCAGCGTTTTGCCTTACGGCAAGTTCTGGCTCAACTTTGTTTGTACATATATGTACTGTAGTAAGTACATACATACATCCACATACTGCGCATATTAGGGCTGGTACTATCCTTTTATTCGGATATCCGTTGGATATTTGTATATACAGATAAAACCCGGCAGTCCGATTAATGTCCGTTAATTTTGTAATCCGGATATCCGGTTATCCAGTTTATGTCCGGATATCCGTGTATTCGGTTTTTTTTTTTTAAATCAAATATACGAATATCCGGATTAACCGGATTATTCGGATAGTAAAAAACTCGGATGAACTCCCGGCCGTAGTACAGATGTACATACATATGTACATGTGTATGTGTGCTTGTAGATATTCGCATAATGTTTGAATGGATTCCATTGAATGTCGGTTTTCTGGTGTTTTACTCAAATTTTTCTTGTTGTTTTGTCCTACTTTCTGGCGGCTACCCTAAGTTTTTTCGCTTTTTTTGTTTTTTTTTTTTAATCAAAGTATGTGTTATTGAGTTCGATGGTTTGAAAACGGCGGCATTTTCCATAACGCCAGTTTGTATGTACAGACATTAGTGTGCGCCATGAAAAACATTTTGGTCGAACTACGGTGACATTAAGAGATCTTCACCAACATTTTTTTAGGTGTTTCTGAATGTTTAGTTCTTCATGAAAAATGCTCATTTCGAAGCTTGCTCTTAGGGCACAATTGTAGCTCGACGTCCGGCTATTTGATTAGTCGACTAGTCAATTAGCAACTTTTTTGTCCGTTGATAGTCGAATAGCAATTATTCGATTAACCGTTCTTTTTTTCAACTAACCGCTCGACTTCCGGTAGTCTGAAAATCGCCTAACCGAAATTATACGAATAGTGATAGTTGTTCACGATAAAATTATTTTTATTAATGTAGTTGGTTTTTGTTACTCACTGTATGTACTGAAATCTTTTTGTATGATTTTTATTGAAAAAAAAAAACAACTACACTGCCGGAACAAAGTATTGGCACAGAAAATATTTCACAATATATGAAACAATTTTTATTCTTATATTTTCCCTGTCAATTTTGTATAAAAATATGGTTCATTCTACAACAAAAAACATAAAAATATAATTCCTAAACTTTGTGCAAAACTCGCGAAAATTTAGCAATATTTCATGCAAATTTTCAACTTTTTAATTTTTTTGAGTATGCAGCCCATTAAATTTTAGCCAAAAAAATGTAAGTTTGGAGTTAGTCAAAAATCGCATTGATTTTTGAGATTTTTTTGTTGAAGGTGTTTTGCATTTTTTCCATACTGTCATACGAAAGATTATTAGGAAACATTTATTTACGAAAGTATTGAGGTGTTTTACAATGGTTTTCACCCGTTTAAAAATTAAAATCAATTAATTGAATTAAATTACTAAAATATGGGTACCAATCGAATTGTTTTTGAAAAGAGTTTTACAGCCTTATTCTGTATCACGAACGATAGGCAACACGAACGATTCATCTGCAGAGGAATGCTCAAAAAATTAGTCCGGCGGCATCATTTTAACCGGTTTAAACGCAACCGAGACCATTGCAACGTAATGTATGAAAAGCAAGACGAAGACGACCGATAGAGTTTAAAATCGCAATCAGAGAGGTTGTCGTCTGCAGAAGAATCGTTCGTTTTGCCTATCGTTCGTTCTAAACTAATGTAGGAAGGTTGCCACTTGAGTTAAGTGAATCAGGTAATTGGAATGTGTTCACAATATCGGTGTCGGACGAAAGGGGTTTAATCAGGACTACCACTGCAACCGTCGTAGGCCGAATTTACGCGAAATCTACGAAAATGCTATCACTAAATCTAAATAGATACGAACGAAGTATACACTTTGAATGCATTCGGATTCAGTAATCGTACTTTCGTAGATTTTACAAAAATCGGACTACGATGGCTTCAGCGATAACTCGGAATAAGGTTTTCGTTGGAAAATATTTTGAAATGTGTTGCCATCGGTTTTAAAAGTCGAATTTAAATTAAACCTACTCAAATTAAAGTGTCAAATATAAGAGTGTTTGGAAATGTTCAGAATGAACATGCAGAATTTTCTGAGGTATTCGAAGAGGGTTACCACCTGTTTCAGAACTAAATTCAAACTAAGTTAAATGAGTTATTACGATATTAATCGAAAGAGTCTCGAAAAGGCTGTATTTCTAAGCTACATATGTATGGCAGGGTTTCCACATGTTTAAAAATTCAAATTCAACTTGAATTGTCAGATGAAATAGGTTAAAAAAGGTGGCCAACCGTTTAAAAGTTTAAATTCAAACTACACATTCAACAATTTCAATGAATTATTACAATAAGGGTATCAATCCAAATGGCTTTGGTCATTTCTAAACTACATGCCAATAAAAAAAGGTATCACAAGAGAGAGGTTTAAGAAAGTCTTAGTTTGAAAATATTTTGAAGATGGCTAAAAAAATGTAAAATCTTCTGTTTAAGTATGTTGAGTCTTGTTGAAAATACACATAATGTAGCACGCAGAAATTTCATGCACTCGGCGAAGTGGGTGAGATCGATCTAATATAAAATACATTTGGGCCCTTTGAGCGACTTCTAAATATTTCTTGATTTCAAAATAAAAAAATAAGGGTATACTTTTTTTCGGTGTAGAACAATCTTAGTGGGTGAGAGCATAAAAATTCCGACTTATCTTTTCCACATGCATTTTTGGACCACCCTAATGTACACACATGCATGCATGTAATCATTTGATAATTTAGAAGAGCGAAAACTTTGATTTCTTGACAGTCGTTGTTCGTCGAAAGACAGGTTTAACCCAATCTGGAATTCCATTAATAATGAATTGAGTATTGCGAGTGGTTAGGTTTCATATTCGTGGATACGAGGGCCATTAAATAGGTCCATCGAATATTTAAGAAAAAACAAAAACAAATTTGCATGATTTATACATTTTTACTTACGCAGAAAGCAGTTAGTGAAAAAATTTTCCCACAATGAAGACGGTCCACAAAAACATTAGGGGTATTCTCTGAGTCTTGCAAAGCCCTTGCACGGTGCACGGCCTCAGAGAATACCCCTATTGTTTTTGAACGCGTTAACTGCTTCTTCTGGCGATGAAAATCGTTGTCCGCGAAGTTTATTCTTGAAATTATAATTTTTTTGTTTTGCTAAGTAATAAAAGAAAACACTGAACTTAGTCATAAATAATTAGGCATTTCATGAGAAAAAAGTCTAATAACATTTATCTTAGAAAAAGTGGAAATAAAACAAGCATCGAGTTTTTCCAACAAATCTTTGACAAGATCGTTACCTCTTTCTTACCTAACTAAAGGTCAGACATACAGCTTTTTAATTATTTGAGCATATACTTTCTTCATAATTGGAAGCTGAACATTTCTGCCTGAAATCCCTTTGGAGGACATCACACTTTGACTTTAAATACTTAGCACAGGACGGAGGTCAGTTTTATAACAGAAATTTGTAGCCAAGGATCCAATGTATGTATGTCCATATGAAAAAAATAATGCCCGGCAAATAAACGAAATTACTGATTTTCGAAATGTATGCTAAAAATAAATTTCCCAAGAGCCTCATTTGGAATGATTGAAAACAATACGTACACTCACGCTCGTAATAATAGGTGCAAAATTCAAAATGATATTGATCGCAACATGTCGCTACCTAAATGTGAAAAGGTGCCAAATCCACTTTTTCTCAAGATTTAGTTTTCGATGTACAATGACAGATAACGCGAAACTACGTCGATTTTTCGTCTCCCCTGAACAATTTTGAAAAATTGGACTTGCCACCTTTCCAGCTTTAGGTAACGATATGTTTATTTATTTATATTTTATAGTTTTCATTTAAAAATAGCAGGATCCACAACAAAAACCACTTAAATAAAAGTTTCAGAGTTAGCGCATAGCTCACAAAATTTAATCAAACTTAAAAAAATTATCAACAAAATCCCCTATTATAAATGGCACTTGATTCTCACAATGTGGGTTTTGCCAGACGTTGGCTTCTCACCGAAAACGAAGTGAGAAATGATTGTGTCAAATAAAAACGTCGAGTAGAGATTGATATTACAAGTTGAAATTTTATTCTCAATAGACATGTTCAAATGAAAGTCGTTTGTGTATTGAATTCTCCAAAATTTAAAGTCATTCCTTGATTCCCCTAGAAATTCAAATTCCACCAAAATCGGGGAATTCAGTTTCCTGTCTGGATTTCCATGCAATTTTTGGTATATGCCGACACTAATTTTACAACAATTTAGCCCAACTAATGTATATACATAGTTTGCTCGCTCTCCCCCGAGTTTGCTGCAACAACAATTGCATGCAGTTTGCCAAACAAAATTTCCGCGAAACACCGACCCAAGGCATATTAAACAAATAGCAAAGCAATAGAGCAAAAACACCAAGATGCGTGTTGTTTGTTGTTGATTTTTTACTCTAAAATGTAAAAAAGGTAAATAAAATTTTACATTGCAGTTCGCCAACCGAAAACGTTCTGCTAAAAAATGTAAAATTTTAGTATGGAAATGTCAAATCGAATAAAATGGCATAAGTGTCGAGAAATCTAAGGCCATATTTAGTGACCCTCGTCAACAAACGCCGTAAATAATATACTGCCTACATACATATGTATGTATGAATCGTACGGCGCGCTAGTAAATTTCACTGCACAATGAGTAGAAAGCAATTAAAAATACTAATCGAGCAATTTTGTTAAATGTATTGCATTCCATAATACTTATTATGGCACTATGAAGAATTACATATGTAAATACGTTCCCTTAGTTTTTTATTGCTTTCTCAAACTATTTTTTGTTGTTAAATTTTCTCTTATTCATATGAGTGCTAAGAGAATATAAAACGACACTTTCGTATATACATTAATATGTATCTACACCTACGGCCAACTAATTAGCACCGAAATTCAAAATGACTCTTTGCAACTTATGTTCATTTATTTGTTTTTAATAAATTTCATTAAAATTATAATACAATCTATAACAGAAACCGCATAAACAACAGTTTCAAAGGTGCACACATTTCAAAAAAAAAAAATTAAACTTCAAAAAAAATAGCCATCAAAATTTAAAAATTTTTAATTAGAATGTTTATAAAAATTTTGGGTATGCAGTTTTGTACCCAATTCAATTTTAGTGTAATAAAGTGCAAGTTTCAAATCGCGAAAAATTAACGTTGATTTTTTAGGTTTTTTTTTGTGGTAGGTGTTGCGTATTTTCTTCCATATAACGCCTAATCAAAATCTATATCGCTAGCTTAAAGCATAAACAGAGCTTTGATCCGGATCAACTCGGGAATTAACTGCAGTTGATCCGGATTAAGTCCGAGTTAGTCCGCATCAACGCTGCCGTCTGTTTAAGCTTTTAGAGTGCAAAGTTGCTAAGCTCACTTTTTTTTAATTTTACAGGCGAGGAAAAAATTTCGTAAGTATAATGGTGCATTTACATGGTATATATCTGTTCATAAACCGTATGAATTTTCCTATAAAAGAAGCACCAACTCTATGACGAAATGAATGAAAGCGATATATATTTAACAATTTTGACTTATATACTTGGCAAGTCTTTTTTTGTAAACAATAAACAAAAAAATTTCATTTTGTGCTAACTTCGAAACTAATAGCTTATTTTTTTGTTAAATGTGCTTTAAAAACATCTTGTGGAAAAACAGTTTTTTGTTCAGAATTGCTTGTTTACGAAACATTTGGCATAAGTTGAAATCATAGGGATGCCGTTTTCTTCCGTTTCTCAATGGATTTTATACTCGGAAAAGGTACCAAAATATGTATGCAATATTTCTACATATCGTCGTTTAAAGTACAAAGCCGCGCATCAAAAAAATTCAAAACCTCGTATGTGAGGTTGCCTTAATTTTATAGGAGAGAGTAAAACATGTCCTAATTAAAAACGGTTCTCTCTTTTAAACTTAATTATCTCTTCTCCTTATGTCTAAGTATCGATATTCTATTATAAATGGCTAAGGGTTTGATGCCAGGAGCTTGCGGTGACCAAATATCTTTTTTGGCACAAATGGCAGTTACGAGGTTTTGCAGAACCACGATACGCGCTTTTGTACTTTAAACGACGATATACATATTGGCGCTAACACAATATGTTAGTGTTTGGCCTAGCTCTCCTCCGATATGTGGCGTGCGTGATTTTGTCACACAAAGTAAAGGACAGTTTTACGCCGACTCCGAACGGCAATTGTATTTTTATGAGAAGTCGTTTCCATGACAGAATATACTCGGAGGTTTACTATTACCAACAGAGGGGCAACCGCTATTAGAAAAAAAGTTTTTTGTTTTTTATATTTTGATGTTGGTGGGAAACTGGGCTTGAGCTCAGGCGCTGCGTAATGCTCTACAACAGCCGCGACTACTTTTACATATATTGCTGGTATATTCAAAATACTATCCCGAACATCCCCAAAATTCAGGAGCAAATGAAAAAATGCTCATTGAAAATAATTCACATGTATAAATTAAAAGATATAACTTAAGCGGTTACAGCGCTAAACAAAAGCAAAGTTAGAAAAAATAGCAATGCGGTGTGAAGGAAATATAAGACCATAAAATGTTTGTTTGTTTCGTTATTTCTCTGAACCTTTTAAGATATGACACTCCATTCTTTGCAGTAGTTTGCAAATATACACGAATTGTTCTAAAATCGCAAACATTTTCGTGGGATGTTTTTCTTTGATTTCGAATTGAAAATACATTACGATCATATTGTACCGAAATAAGTGCGGGTTCCCTGCATTTTATAAAAGCCAGAAAGAAGCATAAACTGTATGAAAAAATGAAAGGGAGAAGTATACATACCTTCTATAATTTTGATTTATATGCATACTAGTGTTCGCCCAGCGGTTGAAATTCAACCGATAAAATTAAGGATAGTTTATATAAGTTGAATGAGCTAAAATAACATTAGTTGGAATGGGTTAAGTGGAGGAGAGTTTAGCTTAGTACTTGGCATAACATAACATAACCATAACATAAGAATAAATAACATAACATATGAAGCATAACACACCACAATATAACATCGCACACTCTTCAGTTGTATTTCCTTTTTATCCCTTTTTTCACCTCTATCTAAATCTTATTTATTTTGGTTCATTTTATGCCAAATGATGTTGCCTTTGATGCCACATCAAGTGATATCATGTCATGTGGGGAAATTGGGTGTGGTGAGCTGCGGTGTGGTGGAATTGGGTGTAGGAGTTACGGTGTGGTG
>NW_023458558.1:55409319-55410527 GCF_013731165.1 Rhagoletis pomonella
TTGAGGGAATTATATACACAATTGAAATTTGTATCACAATATGTGTGTCAGTCGAAAAAGGATTAACAAGGTTTTGATTTTAACATTTTTTGAATGGGGTTGCCATATGTTTTAAAATTCAAATTTAATTAAAGTAAGCATAAGCTAAATAAAATATTAAAATATGACGTGAAGCGAAGGTGGCAAACGTTCAGGCGAACGATATGTTTTTATTTTTTAACTATATTTAGGAGGGTTTTCAGCTGTTTCAGATGTGTTGGTTAACTTATATTCGAAGACGATGATAATCAGAAGACGAGCATGAACACGAAGCAGAATACTAATACGGGCACCTAGGCTAATATGTGACCTGGTCTACGGAAAGGGGGCTTAGGTGTCAAAAAATCAATTTTCACTTTTTGGTTGATTCGGATGGAAGATGAGATGCTTTTTCACGTGGTGAAAAGCAGAAAATCCTAACTTGCTTAGAAGTGTACTAAAAATGTAGAGAAACGTCACTTCTTCAGTGTTACTTTTTTAAATGTTCCACACTAGCAACTTACACGATGAACTATAATAATATTCCGACCAACAACAACACTTACTGGACCAACAACAACACTTACTGGACCAACAACAACACTTACTGGACGTCCGGCGCGGAGAACAATTAACGAGATAATGAGAAACTGACGAAACGAGTTGCTTACTTTTAACAGCTTTTTCACAGAAAACTAGTTTTCGCACGTAAGCTCCCTTTTCGTAGACCAGGTCACATATAAAAAATAATACAAATTTCTGCAGTATGAAAAGAAGGGAAAATGAATCGAAATGATGATACACGTCATGGCATATATCTATTTATAAGCTTCGCTATTGCTAAGCATTAATATTTTGCAATTCATATTGATTTATTAAATTCAATTAAATACAATCGAAACGAATATGAACGAATATTTCATGTACCGTTTTTAAAGTGAATGTGATCTAAATAATATCACGTAGTCTACGTTTAAGTTTAGCGGCTGTGACTCCGACACAGCCTGCGGGTCAAGACGAAGGCGCAGGATGATGAATGCAATAGAGTGTTTTAAAAGTTAAAATATGATTAAACGTGAATTCTTCATTGATTTTTATTTGTTTTACTTTCGTTATAATTTGAACTTATTTTGCTTTTTTTATTTTTCTAAATAAAAGCTATCTTCACTGTTAATAGTTTTATTGCAGAT
>NW_023458558.1:55410627-55411907 GCF_013731165.1 Rhagoletis pomonella
AATTCCATTTTATTCTTTACATTTCAGCAACGCTATGTTAAGACAGCGTATGAACGAAATACGTTTTCCCCACGCGCCCGCACTCCTGCAAATGACGTTTTTGACATTTTTCATATGATGTGACCATCAGAATGGGCTGGCTGTAGATATTTCATCTATTTATGTTATTACTAATGTGCTGTGAAAAGGACAGCCCATCTGAAGTATGTTTAGTTATGCTTGCAACAATGCACTTTCAACATGGGCTGGCAGTACTCTAAGACCATCAGTTTGCCTACCTTGAATCCATTTATCTACACTGTAAATAAAATTTTATAAACATTTCAAGTCATCTGAACTATGTTGACTTAAAGATGCAATAATGCACTTCATCATGGGCTGGCAGTAATTTAAGACCATCAGAAGTGGCAACCTTGAGTTCTTTTTCTTTACACTGTAAATAAAACTTTCTAAATTTCAAGTCATCTGAAGTATGTTGAGTAATCGGTTTTCATAAACATCTTTAATCGCCAAAAACGCATAATCAACATCGCTGTTCAGCAGCCAGCCCTCCGGATCTCGATTTATATGTTAACAAACTAAGCTCACAAAAAATTTCAATCGATCTGAAGTATGATGAGTTTTTTGGTCATGAGCTCTCCGTCTAGAAGAATGTGAGTGAATGAATGAAAAACATTCAAATCATTCAAACCATATATGTAAATTGAATTCTCAACTTGTACCTAATTTGCGGAAAACTTTATCTAAAAGTCATATATGTAATACTTCTATATTGGCAGTAAGCTAACTTCTCAATGTGGAAGCATTCCGAAATCAAAGCGAGACAGTCTAGTACCGTTTTTGTCAATGTATTGTGTACTTGAGTGCCGTTTTTGAATATGTGTTGTGTACATGTTTATTTGTAAACGTATGTGTTCCTTTTCGTTCGTACGTGTTTATTGATATATCTGTACTGTAGTGTTTTCGGACGGTACTAGCCCTTACTGCCAATATAGGAGTATTACATATATGATTCAAACTCATTTCGGTAAAAGTTTATTCTACAAACAAGTTTTTTCGTACTGTAATAGGAGCTCAGCAATACATACATACATATGTATGTTTGTACATATGTATACAGAAAAAATATTTTTGGATATTCATACAAAAAATTGTGATTTATTTTCACTTTGTTTGAATATTCTAATGTCGACACATCGTCACTACACACGAATAAGGGCGCGATAGTATTTCGACGGGGAAGAAAGGCGCGTAAAAAAATTTTGCGAAAAAAGATGCTT
>NW_023458558.1:55412007-55417873 GCF_013731165.1 Rhagoletis pomonella
AAAAAAATTTTGCGAAAAAAGATGCTTATGCAAAACTTCGGCGAAGTATGTTAAGAGTTTATGACGCGAAAGTTTTTTTATGCGTCTTTTTTCGCCGTCATTTTATGAGCTCGCGCCTTTATTCGTGTCTAGTGACGACATATATCTGAACAGGTATTCACTCAAATTCCAAAAAATTTTAGGCCAAACACATTCATTCGTTTTGTATATGAATAATTCATAAGCCGTTTGAATATATGTACTTAAATTTTTTGATTTTTGCAAACCATTTTTTTGGGGGAAAAGTTAAGTTACGAATGATGCTAAATTGAGCTGAATTATTTGGGTGAAAGTTGTAAAATTTACTGCATTTAAATAGGCTAGCTTAGGTTAGACAGGATTGTCGCTGCCTGGCTACGCACATACAATTAAGGTCAATTGCGTTTCCAGAAAGGACTACGAACAGATACATACAAAACTTAGCTAACCCCTGGAGCCCGATTAAGCGTTTAGAAATATAGAAGTTTTCTTGGCAAATTTGAACAACTTTTTATGCCCTCTATTGGTGGCTGCCTGACCAGCAGATAGGGATAAATTTCTGTAGTATGAAACGAAACAGAATTGATTCGAAAGAAATTTCACTGCGGTAGTGGTATGTGATTAAGTTTTTTTTTTTTAACTTAAATTTGTCCTTCATAATATCACGTATTCAATATTTAATTTAAGCGGCTGTGATCCCGACAAAGCCTGCAGGACACGACGAAAGCTATGGACTGTTTTTTTAAATTATTTTATTGCTTCTTATCAGAACGGCACATCCTCTGAAAGAGCGTGTTCCTCGGCAAATTTGTCTCCTCGTTAGCGTCGGGTAGAGGTGCAAAACTATCGATGGCACTATCGATAGTATCGATGTTTTTTATTTTTCCTACTATCGATTGTTTTTTGGTCATATCGATAGTCCGACAGACATGTGATTCAATATTTATTTTAGTTTTATTTCTTCTTTTCTTTTCATTTCTCTTAAACATCCAAGTTGAACTAAAAATTTGGTTGCTACTTTTTTAAAAGAGTAATGTCAAATTTCGAAAATGACGGAAAACCTTGCATCTTTTAAAATACCACTAAAAAACTGATACAAATTAATTTATACCAAAACTTTCAATATTATCTACCACCGCTATTTACTATTTATGAAAAGGTAAATAAAAACCATTACTTCTCAAAAAATGGTTTCTTCCTCTAAAATTGAAATTTACTTGATGAATGCCTTATATATGACAGAGGATATCTAAAACCACAAATATAAAATTTCACTATGCTCAATTTTTTTCCATATCAATTCATTTCAAATTATAACTTTACTTCTAACTTAACGGTTAAACAATTAAAAAAAGTGTACAGTAGTTTACAAGAATATCCAAACGTAGTTTAGAAATATATTCTTAAGGAAATCTTCATACGAAAATTGAGCCAAAACCTTATAAATACGATACTATCGACGATATATCGATAGTTTTGAAAATAATATCGGTCTGACTATCGATAGTTTTGCACCTCTAGCGTCGGGGTCAAATACCGGTGTACTTCCGTATCATATAATTAAGCCAGTCTGTTAATATAGATAATCACTCTTCCATTTATCCGGTTACTTATTAAAAACTCCATCATCCTTTTTATGACTAAAATCTTTGCCTCGAAAATACTGCTATCTGAGAGACCTACTCTCTCGTCCATTGACTACATCCTTGGCATTAAGAGTGGTTTTAAACGGAATGTATATGTTGTATGTATGTAAGTAAGTAAATTAGGGCTGCCAGACGTCCTGATTATCCAGGATTTGTCCTGATTTAGACGAATTGTCCTGGTGTCCTGGTCCACACTTAAATTGTCCTGTTTTTTTTTTTTTTTTAATGAAGGTCAATGCAGACACTACTTTAATTTTTAGCAGATTTTTGCTATGAAAAGTATTCGAACATTGAAACCAAAGGTTTTTCTAAGATGTTGAATATTTGGTGAGTTTACCTGCTTTCTGTTTAGTTTATTTGGTTAAAATCTTGATTTTTTTTGGGAAATTCCAAAAAAGTGCAAGTTCCTAATCAGGCACACGGCTGAGGGGTCATACACAATTATTACCCAGTAGATATTTTCATCAGATAAAATCTCAGCCAAAAGGCCGTTCTTCCTTTGTATGGAGCGGCACAAATTGAAAGACAGCTATTTAAAAAAAAAGGGTTTCAGAAGGGCTTTTTTATAGGACGGCTTTTGAAGTTCTTTGAAAGTTTTTCTTAATTCATAAAAATCATTCTTCTTTAAGGAATTTATTTAAGGTGCATATCAAGTAGTCTTATTTGGACTTAAAATGATTATTGAATCTTATTTTTAATGCTAAGTAAACAGTCGGCTGCCATGAAAAACAGCTTCTCATAAAAATACAATCGCCGTTCGGAGTCGGCGTAAAACTTTGTGTGACAACATCAAGGCACACGCCTCAAGTCGGAGGAAAAGCTCGGCCAAACACTAACATATGTGTAAGCGCCAATATATTATTATTATTATTAATATAAATATATACTGAAGTACATTCGCGTAAATTGTAAACAAGAAAAACCTAAATTATCTTCAGGTTATGCATATACAAAATTGCAAAAATTATCATGAAGCGCGTTGTAGGATATGCGGAAATTTGCTAATAGTGGTAAGGCAAACATTCAAGACCACATTAGAGATGCCGTTTTTTCCAAGTTACGTCACCATTACGAGAAATTTGTTCTTTTATGATGACAAAAATTCAGAACTTGAACGTTTTATCTTGAATCATTCAGCTCTATTGATTGAGCCACAAAACTGTATTGCTTATAATATCAGAACCAAAGAAACCGTACTTATAGGGAATATATTGACACCATATTCACTTGTATTTTCGTTTTTGATTTGGATGATAAGTGTCCTGGTCGATGGATTCAGGATGATGGCAGCCCTAAAGTAAATGCTTATGAGTCAAGCAATTCTCGATTGGGTCACCCTTTTTGACTTTTGACTTTTTGATTTCTTATATTTTATTGACCAATTTTTAAAGTTAACATGGCGTGCATTATTGGGTAGGTTCAGAAGGGGCGCAAGTTGAGCGCGACCGTTGCTAAAAAATCAGTTATCGTTATGCGTCTTCTGAACGGCTTGAAGCTGTCAAATTCAAATCTCAAAGGTACACACCAACATGATGTCTCAAATTATCAGAAAAATATTACGATCATCTAACACGCAACTATTCAGTTGATCAGAAGTACGCAACAACGCGTTCAGAAGGTGCAATCGCACCAGTTACTGAGCTGTTGCGCCTTCTGAACGTGCCCATTGGCACCAAAGATTTTGCGATAATTTTGTTTTTTGACGTAGAATACGTTTTACCTTTCGATATGGAGGCTATGCTCAAATGTTGCAGTTGTATTTTTTAGAGCTTCACGAAAACGCTTGTTGTACGAGAACTTATGAAGCGATTTCAAAGAGAAGTGTGGCGTTTCAAAGATAAAATTCCAAAGCTATCGACAGATTGATTTCTGTAAGTAATCGATTCGGTGTCTGTTGTAGAAACAACGGTAAATATTGGCTTATTTTGGGGTAAATTTTGAGCCTTTAAAGTGCTTATGATTTGCAGATATAAATTTCATTTTCAGGATATATGTTCTTTGAAGCAGTAGAAATATCATTGTGTACAAATTTTATGTAAATTCAACAAATATGGAGCATTTTTAGGCAAAAAAATATTGAAAAAATTTGAATTTTTTTAAATTCGAAAATCCTCGAAAAAGTGATTTTCCACTAAAGGTATGTGTGTGTGTGTGTAGGTATTTCGGCTTTTGAGTAACAGATGGCGCAATATTTATAACCTAATCGCAGCGTATGTAGGTAAATATATACATGCGTACAAATGTTGATTGCATTTAATGTGAATCTTTTTCTTTAGTAATCTATGTACACTAGGGTGGCCCAAAAAAATAAACCGTAATTTTTTTTAATCAAACAATATTTAGAGGTCGCTCAAAGCGCCCAAAGTTTTCCACGTATTTCATATGGGGAAAAAACAACTTTTCGTACAAATGGTATAGAATTCTTAAGAATAAATATTTTTCTATTAAAAATCGTTAGTATTAAAAAATGGTTAAATAAACAATTGGGTATTATTTTCCGACTGAAAAATATTGATTTTCAGTAATTCTATACCATTTCTACGAAAAGTTGTTGTTTTTTTCCCATATAAAAATATATGGAAAACTTTGAGCGCTTTGAGCGATTTTTGATTTCAAAATAAAAAAATAGGGGTATACTTTTTTCGATATAGAACAATCCTATGGGGTGAGAGGGTTACAATTACGACTTTACTATATTTGGACCACCCTAATGTATACATGTACATATCGTCGCCTGGGCAAAAGTTTGTCGTATGTTAATTTCGGTAGGTTGTGGGAAATCGCGATTGAAGTTTGGAATACAATTTCTCAAAAACGCGAAGATAGATTTTCTCCAAAGTCTCTGAAAATGTTACTAGTTCACATGACTCTGAGATTATTTAATTTTTAATGTTTATTGTTAATTAGTTTTGAGTTTATGAAGGATTTTATTTAGTAAAATTTTGTCGTAAGCGCCATTTGTCCACAATTTGGCAGCAACTTTGTATGAAATACGACAAAATGTGATCAAAATTTCTACTAAATTGACGACACTTTTTACTCAATATCTCGGAAACTAAAGGAGAAATGCAAAAATGGAGAACACCATTTCTAAGATATTGATTAGTTTAATATGACTGCTTTACTAACAAAATTTTTACTAAATTATCGAAAAAATTGTAGTCAATAGCTCGGAAACTAAAGGAGATATCTAAAAACTGGTAACACCAATCGAAAGACCTTATTTCAAAATATATAACTGCATCTAGAACTAAAAATCGACAATTGACAATGGCGCTTACGACAATCTTTTACCCAGGCGACGATATGAATGCATAATACGCGAAAATTTTTCGTCTCATCATATCTGTACCGTTTGTTCGATTTTACAAAATGAGGTATCAAATTAAAGGGCTTGGTCTGTGTATGTGCAATAATTTCTTATTTTTACAAAACGAGTTGCCACCTGATGAAAAAATGAAATTCAAATTAGTTTTAAGTTAATTTAATTATTACACAATGAGTATCGATCAAAATGGTTTTGAAAAGGCTTTATTTCTCAATTGTATGTAGGAGGGTTGCCACCCATTTCAAAAAGCAAGTTCGGCTTAAATAGAGGCAGAAAATTGAAATGTATATCCTGATAGGGATATCAGACGAAATAGGTTGTGGTTTGAAAGTATTTTGCAAAGGGTTGCCATCTTGCTAAAAAGTTAGATTCAATATGAGCAATAGGTTAAATAAAACTTCATTGTGAATATAAATCAAAATAGCTTTAAAGAAACTTTATTTCCAAACTGCATGTATGAGTGTTGCCACCTTATTTGATAATTAAATTCAAATTGAATTAAGAGGAGTAAGTAATTTAAGTTTGTAACACAATACAAACGCCAGACGAAAAAGGTTTAACGAGGTTTTGGTTTATAAATAATTTGAACAGTATTGCCGTCTGCTTGAAAAGTCGAATTAAATTAAATTATATGAAATATTGAAATATTGGCGTCAAATAAAGGAGTATTAAGAAAAATCTGGTTTGAGCATTTATAACATTAAAGAGGGTTTCCACCTGTGTAAAAAGTTAAACTCAAATCATTTAATAAGTCAAATGAATTATTGAAGCATGGGTATAAATAACATGGGTTGCCATATGTTTTGGAAATTAAATTTTTACTTGAATTGAGGGAATTATATACACAATTGAAATTTGTATCACAATATGTGTG
>NW_023458558.1:55420873-55426138 GCF_013731165.1 Rhagoletis pomonella
TATGTATATACATACTTATATGCTACCCCTTTGGCATGTCGCTTGTAGTAAAGACGAAATTAAATGTGCATATAAAGTGAGGTTAATGAGTGTCCAAGTGAATTTACCTATTCGCTGCAAATTGCGTGAATAATCGCCATAGCGCCAAACCTTACACCACACTTAACACTGTGTTGTGCTAAATTTTTTGCTTTACAATTTCGCTACGTTTGTTTTTCGAACACACTATATAGTAGTTATAATAGGAATAATATTCATTAACCTAACATAGTGTACATTTGTACTTGCATATAAATGTATGTATATACAGTAGTATATTAGTATATTAGTCCAAAATACTTATGCACGCATGTACATACTGTGTGGTTTGTAGCATTGGTGTTGGAATGTGGTAATAGCTTTGATTATAGTGAACTTTGAGCCAGGTCAGATTTATAGCATTAATCGTTTTTCTAAACACTTTAACTCATTCGTATGCAGCCATGTTACTTACTTATATACATACATATGAATGTGCCTACAAACTCATATATGTAAACGTATATAAAGTATGTGGTAGTGTTACAGTAAAAGCTGTACCGTACTACCATGGCGTATGAGCAACACTCGGTGCATTCAAATTAATTTAAATTTATTCCAATTAATTAAAAGCGAGTGCTGGCACTTGTTGGCTGAAGTGAGAAGAATTTTTTTTGTTTATTAAATAAAAGTTTGCTTTTAAATATTTATACGGCAAAGGCCTATATTCTTACCGCACCACGGTGGGCTGGTTAACTCTGTTCACATAACGGTGATTTGTAGCAGCCTAACGAAATAGTAAAAGATGTAAACATACTTATCGATTAGGCTATGCCCGTTTGTTTGCTTCTCCGTCCGCTTACACAATAGCCCAATTTTAGTGTTCCACACATTTTAAATTTTGTGGTAACAAATTGTATTTCAACTGAAATTGAATTTAGTCGGGTCAAAACTGAGACCACTGAGTTAATAGGACAAGATTCCAAAACCGCCAGACTTATCTTATTTTCGAATTAACAAATTTAAGGGAATAAGTAGTGTTATATGTATTTAGGAAGGCAGGAAAGAAACGTAGAAACCTACTTATCTATTTATCTTAAGTCTTAGAAGCACACATCGTAGTTGGCGATGGGAAAAAATAAAATAATCGATTAATTAATCATATGATTAATCACAAGCCAAAAAAATACAAATTAATTGCAATTATTGAGAAATAACCGACTAATCGAATTTTTAAAGGCACAGTGAGTATTCACAAAAACATAAACAATTTCTAATTCTGCATTATTTAACCAAGTTTGCAAAAACAAAAGTTCGATAAGCGTTTTGTTGTTAAGCGTCTGCGTTTCTCGGTGACTGTAGAACCAGCTTTTGAAAAAAGGCGCTCAGTAGGCATCGAGGTATCAACTATATGCCAGTATTTTTTCGGTAGTCCGTAAAGTTTTGATTATACAATTTTCATTTCCTCTCAAGCGTCGATGATATTTCGCCTTCGTTTGTGTATAAGAGATTTATGAGGGGCCCAAAGATCGAACTGATTTTTTACTGATTCTAGTGACGACTCGCTACCCGTTTCCATAAGATCATCTGCGCACATTATATAATTTCGCAAGAACTTCAGTATTGAGCCCAATGCTAATGGATATTTTAAATTAATTTTTGTGAACCTCCGGTCGCGTAAAGTTGATGCAGCTAGCAAAAAAGAATGTTTAGACAACTGCTGAACTCATATTTGTTGTATTTGTTGAAAATAATTTTTACGATTATTTTACAATTAATCGATTAATAATTAATAATCGATTAATGAAATACAAAACTATAATACAATTAAATCGTAAATTGCACAAAAATAATACATTAATTTAATCAAAAGATTAATCGCTGTGCCTAATCGTAGTATGGTATCAATATTTTGATCTATACCACACTCATACTAAAAATCATTGTAGTTGCTACTAGAGCTCTTGATATGCGATTAATCGAATATTCGAATTATACGAATATGATGCTATAACTGGTGCGTGATTATTCGAATGTTTAAATATATGTAGATATGTATACTCATGCATGTATGTGCACAATTAAATAAATTGAAATGTAAGAATATGGGTCACTCCAGCTAAGACGGCATCCATCACAAAAGATGAAGGTGTTTTTATTGGGACACGAATCAAACAACTCAGAGAAGCGGGTGTCATCGTTGTCACTCTTAGAAAATGTAAATTCTCTATGTAAATTATATGATTAAGTTTTCCACTTTATCAGTTTAGTATTAAACGGATATCTGACTTCAAGCGTTAACAATTTGAAACTTGTCAAATTAATGGTTAAAGAGAAATTACTTAAATAAAGTTTGAGCAAAAAAGAGTTAAAATTTCTCTACCGTCACTATCATACAAGTTTGTTTTGAGAAAATATTTTAATTATTAAGCAATAACATAAATGAGCGATCGCCGACTATTCGAAAAATTGAATTATTCGAATAACTTCAAGAGCCCTAGTTGCTACGTAGCGTACGACACATGTGTTCCAAGCCAACTCGTGGGGAATTCCACGATTTGCGGGAAATTTCAGTTTTCGTGGGGAATCGGGGAACGGACTATTTTTTTTTTTGTGGGGAGTTTCAGCCCGTTCAATTCTAGTATAACAAAGTTTCACATGGCTAAAAATTACCGTTGATTTTTTAGAATTTTCTTTGCATTTGCTTGCATATAGCGAATGAACATTATTTATTTTTCTATGGAAGAAAACCGCAACAACTTAGGAAAAAATCCTAAAATGAAAATTTTTAGCCATTTGAAACTTGCACTTTGTTATTCTAGAATTGAGTGGGCTACAATCCTGCATACTCAAAATATTTCTAGAAAATCCAATTAAAAAGCTCGAATTTTTTGCGATAGTTTGATGAATTTTTTTCAAAAGTTGCACAAAGTTTAAAACTTGAATTTATATGGTTTTTCTTAAAGAATAAACCATAATTTTATAAAAAAAAATACTCAAATTAAATAACAAAAAAATAATGATAATTGGTGCGAGTAAAATTTTTTCGACCACTGCATGTACATATGTAAATATTATCTACGTACATATTTGTTATTCTTTATTTGTTAACTAACTTTATAAAAGTTTGGCTTGGTTTATCAATACGTAGATTAATTACATTTAAAAATAAAATAAACAGAGAGACCAGTAAAACATATATCAAAACACATAATTTTTTATTTTTTGTTTTGTATGTAAGGAGATACATATGGGAGGGAATTTTACGAAATTTCGGGCAAAATCGGGGAATTTCATTGACGAAATCGGGAAATTCTCAAAAATGAGTCCCAGGCAATAGTGAATATTGTTATAATCAACAGACACTTTCCGTGGGCGGTAACTTTAGCCAGACGCCTTAAAGTTTGCAACTAAATTTCGGAAACTATCTTATATGGATTCTCAGTCCCAAAAATTTTATATAAAATACTGAGGGGACTATTTTAATACATTTTGTGAAAATCCAGATCAATCCGATGGGCCGGACGTAACCCCGACACAATAAAAGTTTATTTTTTTTGTAGGTCTGAAATACCTCATACTCATACGCCACGTATCCACGCGTTTCATCAAACTTAATAGAAAAACAATGACTATATATTACGCTATTATTATTAATTAATTAGTGTTTGATTGACTCTTAATCATGACGCCAAACGTAAATTATTAATGAAGCCAAATCCTTCTACACCTGGTCTTTCCATTGCGCAGAAAGTCTTTCTCATCCTCTAATAACAACGGGGGCCATGGCTAGAAAGTTGGTGAGTATCCATCTTCTTCTTGAGGGTCTCTCCAAGGTTTGGCTATTGGTGAATACCTGACCTATGGTTGGTTTCTTATTCTCATTATTTGATACTACATTCGTTTGTCGACTTTGACCGGCGACCAAAAAACTTCGACTCTCTCCTATGCGTAGTACTCATAGCACCAAGTCTAGACAGGTCCTTCAGCAGTTGGTCCTTATATTCTCTTAATGGGCGCTCTTGCTTTCGTTTTCCACCCATTAGCGCTAAGTCGAGGCATATTTATAACGGAGCGCAATTTGTGTTTTTACGAGCTTAACATGTCTATGTCATTAAAAATTGTTTACTTGTACAGTTTCTCATTTTATTTTACATGTTACCAGTCACCCAAGCGAAAAGAACTATATATCTTGCGTAGTTCTCTCGAATGAAAATGCTACGCTTACAGCCCTCGTGTTGAGGTCGACGATGTCAATGTCATCTGAATTCGTCAGTAGCATCATTATTCTGCTCTATAAAGTACCGTTGTGATTCAGATTTTCAGCTTGGATTAAAGCCTCACGGCAGTCAGTCACCCTTTCTTGAACCTCGTTTCGTATTGAACTGCGAGGAGAGGTTCTTTATTATTTGAACGGAGCTTAAAGTTGTGACAAAAGTCTCTCTGCAAATCCATATTCGTTTTCGGGGATCACAAATTTTCTCTTTATACCGTCAAAAGAGGCTTTGGAATCAATGAAAAAGTAGTAGGTGTTGATGTGTTTATCTAAGGTATTTTCCAGGATTTTTGAAAATGTGGTTGATGGTGGATCTATAAGGTCCACAGTCTTACAGTCAATAGGACCTTATAAGCAATGTTGACGGTCAGGTTAACGGCGTCACCATTGGAAATTTTTAATAAAATGTTACCCTACCAAGCACCAGTTTTCGCTGGACATCTACTACCAGATTTCCATGTTGGTTTTTGTTGGTACTAACTACGGCCTTGACCACCGTTTGACTGCCGCTTTTTTTTCTGAGAATTTTTGAGCCACACTCTTATCTGCTAGCATTTCAAGCTCAGAGCACTCACGTCTTTATGACTCTTCAACTCTTTTTTTATAACTCTTCCCTACTCTTTTCTCGGTATCGCTGAATTATCGCTTGCGTGGCTTTACCATAACAAGCCACAATAAAAAGGCACAAACAGTTCGATCTCGGTGGACTTCCTTCTTTCACGCAACACTCTCAATAAGATTTTATGGGCATGTGTTCATCTGACCATATTCTGCATATGAGTTGATGCTGCTCCAGCAGCTTTTCAGTTTTTCATCCGCGAATTGTCTATACGGAGTTCTTGATAGTCGAACGTAGACCCGACGTAGCAGGAAAGGCTTCATCTCCTCTGCTTATTTCAGCGATTCAGCAGTGTTGTGATTTTAACTTGCTCTGTAAACAGTTACCTACTAGGTAGCTCAAAATTCACTCT
>NW_023458558.1:55426238-55430199 GCF_013731165.1 Rhagoletis pomonella
TTTTGACGTAGAATACGTCTTACCTTAAGGTATGGGGGCTATGTTCAAATGTTGTAGTTGTAATTTTTAGAGCTTCACAAAAACGCTTATTGCACGAGAACTAATAAAGCGATTTCAAAGAAAAGTGTGGCGTTTCAAAGATAAAATTCCAAACCTGTCGACAGATTCATTTTTGTAAATAACCAATTCGGTTTCTGTCGTAAAAACAACGGTAAACATTGCCTTATTTTGGGGTCAAATTTGAGCCTTTAAAGTGCTCTAGCAACTTATTGTTGGCATATATAACTTTCATTTTCGGGATATAGGTTCTTTGGAGCAGTAGAAATATTATCGGGTACAAATTTTATATAAATTTAACAAATATTGAGCATTTTAAGGCAAAAAATTGTTGAAAAAATTTGCAAATTTTTTTCATTACCAAAATGCTCGAAAACCGCTCGAATGATTTTGTTTTTGTTTTCTTTAATCAAAAATTCAAGAGTTTTCCTTTCGTTTGGTATATGGGAAGTATTGGTTGATATCTTCTATATAAGTTTATTTTATTCAAATATATGGGCATAAATGATTTTCCATACAAAATCACCTCGTCATCATTTTGCAAACACGTGCATATGTTGGAAGTGTGGGAAGGAGACAAAAAGTATGTATGCGTATGTAATGCGGCTTTTGATAAACAGAGGCGCGCTATTTATAACCTAATCGCAGCGTGTGTACATATGTAAATACATACATACGTACATATGTTGATTGCAGTTAATGTGGATCTGTTTCTATTTTTAGTAATCTATTACTACGTTTATACGCACAGAATAATCGACTTAATTGAAAGCGCATTGACACCGTACACATTTCGCTCTAGTGTTTATACTTACGGCTTTATATCGGCATCAAAGTAACCGTCTTCAAAAGCAAACAAAATTAGCTGTTTTCATTTGACATTTTATAAGTTAACATAGTGGAAAGCGATAAAAATCTAGTTTTATTCGGCATTATAAAATCGTGGCAAAGAAAAAGAACGATTATTATTAATCAGCTTTTAAATTCTGATGCGATTATTTGGAATTTGAGCGGAACAGCTGATCTCCAATTCGCTTTGAGTGAGAGCGGTGTTTATACACTCTTTCTAACTGTCTGGAGAAATAAACTACCGATTTGAAATGGAGTGTGAGCCAAAACACTTCGCTCTTTCAAAGCGAATTGAAATTCAGTTTATACATATGTTTTGAATCGCGGCGAAATGAATTAAAGCGACTTATGCATGCGTATAAACGTAGTATATGTATGTCTATACATACATATGTACATACATTTATATATGTATGTACATACATATATGAACACATGTATGCATAATACGCGAAGACTTTTCGAAGTGAAACAACATTTAGAAAAAGTCCAATTCAAGAATAAAAGTAAAGGTGAGGACGTACATAGATAAAGAAAAGGATAAAGGCCAAGGTAAAAATAAACACAAAAACAAAGGTGAGTAAAGATAAAGGCAAACATGAAGACCAAGGTTAATTTAAACACTTTACTTATATGTATAAGTGCAAAGGTGAAGGGGAATATGTATATGAAGAATATGATAAACATAAAAATAAAAACAAAGATAAATATAAAGAAAAAGATGCGGATGAGGATACCGATAAAAGTATAGATGAAGATAGAGGAAGAAAGATTAAAATAAAGGTAGTTGTAGAGAAAAGGATATAGATAAAGGCACTCAAGGCACTCAGGAGACTCAATCTCGGAACTATTTCGGGATTTTAGGGATTCTCGGGACTTATCGATATAATCGTTATTTTGTTGGTTTTTTTATCGATTTTGTTATCGAAATTTTTATCGATATTGTTATTGATTTTGCTATCGATATTTTTGGAACTTATCGATATAATGATCGATATTTTTATCGATTTTGTTATCTCTTTATTATCGATTTTGTTATCGATTTTATTATCGATTTTGTTATCGATATTTTTATCGATTTTGTTATCGATATTTTTATTGGTTTTGTTATCGATATTTTTATCGATTTTGTTATCGATTTTGCTAACGATTTTGTTATCGATATTTTTATAGATTTTGTTATCGATATTTTCAGAACTTATCGATATAATGATCGATTTTGTTATTTATTTTGCTATCGATATTTTCACTTATCGATATAATGATCGATATTTTTATCGATTTTGTTATCGACATTTTAATCGATTTTGTCATCGGTTTTGTTATCGATATTTTTATCGATTTTGTTATCGATACTTTCGGAACTTATCGATATAATGATCGATTTTGTTATTTATTTTTCTATCGATATTTTCGGAACTTATCGATATAATGATCGATATTTTTATCGATTTTGTTATCGACACTTTAATCGATTTTGTTATCGATTTTATTATAGATTATTTATCGATTTTGTTATCGATATTTTTATCGATTTTGATATCGATATTTTTATCGGTTTTGTTATCGATATTTTTATCGTTTTTGCTATCGATATTATAATCGACTTTGTTACCGATATTTTTATCGATTTTGTTGTCGATATTTTTATCGATATTTTTATTGGTTTTGTTACCAATATTTTTATCGATTTTTCTATTGATATTGTTATCGCTTTTGTTATCGATATTTTTATGGGTTTTGTTATCGATATTTTTATCGATATTATTATCGCTTTTGATATCGATATTTTTATCGATTTTGTTATCGGTTTTTTATCGATTTTGTTATCGATTATTTATCGAGTTTGTTATCGATATTTTCATAGATTTTTTTATTGATATTTTTATCGATTGGTTTATCGATATTTTATATCGATTTTGTTATCGATATTTTTTTAGGTTTAGTTGTCGATTTTTTTTTTTAAATTTGTAATGATTTTGTATATTCAATTCAACAAAAGCAAAACGAATACTTCATGTATGTATGTATATATATTTACTCCATTATGTATAGTATATGCACTTAGAAAAAATAAATCATATCGTCCTTGTTTCAATTTAAAACACATACATATGATATGTCGCCAAACGACCTGTTGTTTAGTTCAAAGAGTTTTTTGAGATTTTTTCGTCTGAATATGATTTCGTTCTGTACTTTATTGATACTTTTTCGTAATTAAGAAAAATCAAAATTTATATTTTGCGTTTAACAGCATTCGAACCCGAGTCTTCCCGAAAGTTAACAAATAGTAACAAGTATCTCTGCGCCCTTAGCTACAACCACAAATGTAAATGTGTTTTCAAATGTTCAGTTTGAATTAAATTTCTTTCAAGCGCTCAAACAATTTTATATTAAGTTTTTTCAATAAATATCTTTTCTGTTCAAAATTTCAAATCTTTAAATCTCAGTAAGCTGTAGAAAAAAACAATGGTATAAAATAAAAATAAAAATAGGGCTTTCGCTTATATTCTCATTGAGTTCTTTTCACTTAGAAGTATGTAAATTTGTAAAATTTTGGAAAAACCCTTTTTTTCTTAGTGTGTGATTTCGTTTTTGACTTGGATATGCTCTTAACCATACCACGTATTCTACGTTTAAATATAGCGGCTGTATCTCCGATACAGCCTGCAGACCAAGACGAAGGCGCTGGACTGTTCCTTTTTTTTATTTAGTAAAAAAGTTATTCAAAAACATAACTGAATGATTAATTTTGCGTCACCTTGTATGCGTAACTATGTATGTATGTATGCATGCAAGCACTTATTTCTACCAAGTACAGTGGTGACGTAGGTGGTGGCATTGATCTGCTTACTTTCTGTCACAGCTATTAGTGTTGATATCGACTGCGGAGCTTTCAAAACCTATGTAACTGTCGCATTCGCATATGTACATAGGTAAGTAGGCATACTCTATGTACATATGTATATACTTAAGTGTTTATGTGTCTTTATATGTACATATGTACATATGTATATACATACTTATATGCTACCCCTTTGGCATGTCGCTTGTA
>NW_023458558.1:55430299-55432137 GCF_013731165.1 Rhagoletis pomonella
TACAAGCGACATGCCAAAGGGGTAGCATATAAGTATGTATATACATACATATGTACATATAAAGAAACATAAACACTTAAGTATATACATACATAAAGTATGCCTACTTACCTATGTACATATGCGAATGCGACAGTTACATAGGTTTTGAAAGCTCCGCAGTCGATATCAACACTAATAGTTGTGACAGAAAGTAAGCAGATCAATGCCACCACCTACGTCACCACTGTACGAGTACTTGGTAGAAATAAGTGCTTGCATGCATACATACATAGTTACGCATACAAGGTGGCGCAAAATTAATCATTCAGTTATGTTTTTGAATAACTTTTTTACTAAATTAAAAAAAAAAAACTGATTTTGAGTGATGAATATCTTTATTTGGAGCTTTACAATTTTTTCTGTTAAGTGGAAATGATGATATACGTCAACACCACTTACACCACTTTTACAACTTTACTTTATACAAGGTGGCGCAAAATTAATCATCCAATCATGATAAAAACATTGTACCGCAATGAATAGTACTTCGAGGAATAGTATTTGAAGGCTATGTCTACGTTATTCGCTGTAGCTCACTGTCCATGGGACTGTGACAGCAATAGCCATGAGACTAGTCTAAGTTATTTCAACTCAGTTTAGTTAAAATAGGAGTAAATTTTAAGCAGTAGGTTAGGTTAGGTTATCTTGGCTGATCATAAGATCTCACATGGACCAATTGTTGGTCCTAGGGTATGCAGGCATGGTTTTAGATCTTAATCGTAATGTCATTTTAGCAAGTTTTAGCCAGTTGCTAATTATTTGTAGAAGTACATAGAACCAATGTAGCTAAGTCGTGGTACATATGCTAAAGATCGTCCCATGGCAATGAATATGTTCAAGTGTCCTTTTAGCGTTGTCCTCGTGAGATGATGTTTGAGAGTGTTTAAAGATATTTAGAGGTTTTTGCGCTGTAAGAGCGTGTCATTCTTTTATTTAGTTCTGTTCTTTAAGAGTTTAGAGAAGAGCAGATTTGCGCCATGCCGTCCGGTGGCAAGTTTACCCCCGATTTAACCAACACTTGTGCGCGCTCTCACCCTTCTTTCACTTCAGTCCCGAAGATAACGACCTGTATATTGGTGCAGAGCAAATCTATTCTATCTCTGGTGATGGCTAGGTCATCTGCACGAGCAGTTGTTTGCCTCCCTTAGATTATCGCCGTATCCCACTCAGCCACCACTGTTTGGAATTTAAAGGACGCCTCTTGAAAGCTCCCGATATTTCAAGGAAGACGCCCAATGCATATCTAGAGCCTTCTTCGATATGCGTGCTGCTTTCATGATATTAATCTTTTCAATATAAATGAAGTGAGGCTTTTGAGCTGGTAATCCTTGAGGTACAAGTGACCGTTTTTACCTGGTTTTGGTATGAAAACCACCCTTGCATTGGCATCATCGGGTATTTGCAAAGATTGTTTCAGCCTTGTAAGTGAACTTTTATCAGAGCCTCGAACTTTCATTTGCTGTCCCTAGTCCATTTAGCGGTCGAAGTCTAAATTCCTCTGAAGTCTTATCTTATGCTGACACAGAAGTCCTGCCAAGATTTTTTTTTACCTTTCTGATTTATTTGTTGTATTGAGATTGTAAACTTCACAGTCGGCATATTTAGCTAGCATGAAGGAATCCTAAACTTCACCTCTGTTATATCCAATACGTCATGTTTGCTGTACTTATATAATGAATTAGATAATATTAAGATCACCATATCTTGATAAGTTTTGACTATTTATTTTATTAAAACTAATTTTAATTATTTTTTAACCGAATTTAAAAAAAAGAGGAGGCCATAAATTTAACGCA
>NW_023458558.1:55432237-55434032 GCF_013731165.1 Rhagoletis pomonella
TTTTTTTAAATTCGGTTAAAAAAGGATTAAAATTAGTTTTAATAAAATAAATAGTCAAAACTTATCAAGATATGGTGATCTTAATATTATCTAATTCATTATATAAGTACAGCAAACATGGCGGACATTCCAACTTGCAGAAGTCTGACGTATTGGATATAACAGAGGTGAAGTTTAGGATTACTTCATGCTAGCTAAATATGCCGACAGTGAAGTTTACAATCTCAATACAACAAATAAATCAGAAAGGCCAAAAAAAATCTTGGCAGGACTTCGGTTTCAGCATTGATAAGACTTCAGAGGAATTTAGACTTCGACCGTTAAATGGACTAGGGACAGCAAATGAAAGTTCGAGGCTCTGATAAAAGTTCACTTACAAGGCTGAAACAATCTTTGCCAATACCAGATGATGCCAATGCAAGGGTGGTTTTCATACCAAAACCAGGTAAAAGCGGTCACTTGTACCTCAAGGATTACCGGCTCAAAAGCCTCACTTCATTTATATTGAAAAGATTAATATAATGAAAGCACCACGCATATTGAAAAGGCTCTAGATATGCATTGGGCGTCTTCCTTGAAATATCGGGAACTTTCAAGAGGCGTCCTTTAAATTCCAAACAGTGGTGGCTGAGTGGGATACGGCGATGATCTAAGGGAGGCGAACAACTGCTCGTGCAGATGACCTAGCCATCACCAGGGATAGAATAGATTTGCTCTGCACCAATATATAGGTCGTTATCTTCGGGACTGAAGTGAAAGAAGGGTGAGAGCGCGCACAAGTGTTGGTTAAATCGGGGGTAAACTTGCCACCGGACGTCATGGCGCAAATATGCTCTTCTCTAAACTCTTGAAGAACAGAACTAAATAAAAGAATGACGCGCTCTTACAGCGCAGAAACGTCTGAATATCTTTAAACACTCTCAAGGTAGACTACAAGATACTGGTCGGGGTGCTTTGGGACACTCTCAAACATCATCTCACGAGGACAACGCTAAATGGACACTTGAACATCTTCGTTGCCATCGTCCGATCTTTAGCATATGTATCACGACTTAGCTACATTAGCTCTACATACTTCTACAAATAATTAGCAACTGGCTAAAACTCGCTAAAAGGGTATTACGATTAAGATCTAAAGTCATGCGTCCATACCCTAGGACCAACAATTGGTCCATGTGAGATCTTATGATCAGCCAAAATAACCTAACCTAACCTACTGCTTAAAATTTACTCCTATTTTAACTAAACTGAGTTGAAATAACTTAGACTAGTCTCATGGCTATTGCTGTCACAGCCCCGTGGACAGTGAGCTACAGCGAATAACTTAGACATAGCCTTCAAATACTATTCCTCGAAGTACTATTCATTGCGGTACAATGTTTTTATCATGATTGGATGATTAATTGCGGTACAATGTTTTTATCATGATTGGATGATTAATTTTGCGCCACCTTGTATAAAGTAAAGTTGTAAAAGTGGTGTAAGTGGTGTTGACGGATATCATCATTTCCACTTAACAGAAAAAATTGTAAAGCTCCAAATAAAGATATTCATTACTCAAAATCGGTCTTTTTTTTATTTAGTAAAAAAGTTATTCAAAAACATAACTGAATGATTAATTTTGCGCCACCTTGTATAAAGTAAAGTTTTAAAAGTGGTGTAAGTGGTGTTGACGTATATCATCATTTCCACTTAACAGAAAAAATTGTAAAGCTCCAAATAAAGATATCCATCACTCAAAATCGGCCTTTTGACGTAGAATACGTCTTACCTTAAGGTATGGGGGCTATGTTCA
>NW_023458558.1:55434132-55462878 GCF_013731165.1 Rhagoletis pomonella
TTTTTTTTTATGTAGCTGCATATGTTAATGGATAATTTTGGACCACGTGAACCGTTCTCGATAATATTTTATTGTAAAGTTAGTAGCTCAAGGGTGGTCCAATACCAATTTGAGTTAGTTCCGATCATTGGATAATGAAACAATTAACGCTTAAGTCTTTGGTTTAAAAACTACTTGGTTGTAAAAATATTGCTCTTTCCACATATGTACATATAACAATTTCTCAAATAAATTTTTAACCAACTTCCCGATGACACTTTAGCTCAGAACTCGATGACAATGCAATAAAATACTAACCACTCATAAAAGCTTGTCTTAAAACTTTTTTATTACGTACTTGTTTAAAATTTTTGAATAAGCAATGCGAAATGTCTATGAAACTTTATTAATTTTTAAACAAAGTTAGACATTTTGATTTGTATGTTTATTTTAGATAATGAGCTATACTTTTACAACATAAGGAAAATAGGTAAAACGTATCATTTAGTCACTCACTATATTATTTTGTGATATTCAGGGTGCCCTAGACCAGCCGTACACCCTTTATAAAATTAAGGAAAATATTTAAATGCTCCGGTTAGTTTAATCCAATCCTGGAAGTCGGTAATAAGAGCAAAAGATGGAGGATCCCCAACTTGGTAGTTCATACTTTTGCATCTTCCAATAAAAAAAAAAATTCCTCCACGAGGCAAAGAGTCTGGGCTCATTACTGCAGCAACGCCAAAATCTTATTCTAGGGTTGAAGACTCTTCCCAAGCCAACGCAACGTTAAAATACTCTCACCATAGTTTTATCTGGCTAGAATTGTTCTCGTTCGCTCTGTAGTCAAAATTAACTGCAGTCTCGCCGCCAGTAAAAAATGGCAGCCGGAAAAACTGTTGCTGAATCTAAAAGTACCTCGCCAATCTGGCACAATTTTTAGTTTTACACTGAAATAATTCCCTAGCGAACAAATTATATAACGCCTTGATCGAAAAGTTTTGCTGATTAAAATTACGCAATATCCTACTTCCCAATTTGATAGGAAATATTTTAAATTAATTAAAAACTATTAGCAAATAGCGCATCGCTATTAATAGTACTGACGGTTTTTTTATCGTTCAGCGTATGCAGATGCAAGAAGAAATACTCAAAACTTTCACAATATCGATTGTTATTGATTACCTATTAAGTCTGATCCACGCGGGCTTACATGACGTATGAGTAACAAAATTTCTTGCTCATATTTCGTACAAAAGGAATTAATCATTTAATTTAACAAGTAATTTTTAAGCAAAAAACAAAACCGACTTCAGATTCTCATATAAAAATTTAAGATTATCGTTAATTTCTTCATGATGCAATGATCGGATTTGAACCAAATATCCAAAGAAATTAGCGAAATCGGTTGACGTGGTCCAAAGTTATGCGGTAACATACATAAAAAATAAGTATTCCGACGAATTGATAACCTTATCCTTTTTTTGAAGTCGGTTAACAATGGATTTCGGAAAAGTGCTTAGTCGCAGCGTAGTACTTCCCACTGAAATTATTTAGATACCGATAAAATAAATCTTCACACGATGATCGAGAAACAAGCCGTTAGTTCGGTTCTTTAATTGCCATAGTTTCTAATAAATTAAAAATATTTCCTGCGACATTTCGCTGTCTTCATCAGTAATATTTTCTGACCGTTACGGTGGCGTTTTATACGTTAGGTTATTATTTCGACTTCAAGTAGCTAGATTTACTATTTTATAGACATTCCCAATGGAAGGTCTTTCGAGGAAAATCTTAGCCCCATCTAACACCACATATTACTTTAATCTCTATTTGAAATAGTAGTTAGAAAAAGCACAAAACTTTATATATTTTTCCTTGAAGGAAATTCGACTTCCGAGTTTTCTCCGAGAAGGATCATTCGACAGGTGTAATCAGATTCATTACAAATACCTGGAGCATAAATCGGTTACAGAATGCATCCATGTCAATAACTGATGAACTTTACCTTGTCTTTAATATTGCGTTGCGACAAGCATCAATCTTTTATTCACTCATTCCACCCACCGAACATACTGGCATCATATTTCATGTTGAATTCCGTTTGTTTCAACGCCATGCACGATAACAACGAATTCGTAAATTATTTTTTATTCATAGCAGAAATGTATATCAGTATTTCCAAAACTAAAACTGCAAGAAAGGGTGCACGGCCAGTATGCCGATGAGTTTAATCAAAGGCCGTACGCCGTTCGTAGATGACGCAATGGATTGCGTGCAACCAAGCCGTCATCAAAGTAACAAATAGCAATTTACAACCCGCGAAATATCGAAGAAAGAACAGGTCAAAAGTCAAAGAAAAAGCCAAACAAAGAAATAAATTTAAAAATACATTACATACATACACACTTGCAAAATTATGGTCAAATATCGCACGGCCCAAACTTTTGTGTAACAACACAAACAGATTTAATCGAGTGTGTCGCGCGGTAGTGCGCGATCTGGTAGTGGTTCACTTGTGTTTTTGTACATATGTATGTATGTATGTAATTATTTGCACTTAAGCTTTTGGTCAATCGCAGGTGGGCCAATTCCGTTTTAACTATGTATGTATGGATTTTAGCGTTCGTCGAAAGTCGAAACCCAACACGTAATCAGTGAATCAGTTTAATCGACAAAGGCATTTATTTTTCTGTTCTTTGTTTAATTTTAGTTATTTTCTTTTTTTTTCCTTACAACGCCACAGAAACTTTTTCTCGTCATTTCTCAATAGGAGTCCTTTGCCGATTGTACGTCTGCAGAAATTTGTGAAGTAGACTTTTAGGGTAGATTATGTAGGGGAATGCATCATAGACTCCTTTAATACATACAAAAACACCACTTATTTGATTTAAACGTTTATTTTTTATAAGAAATTTTGAATATATCTATGTATATGACAGTTGTTGTCGCAAGAAGTTCTTCATGGACATAACGCTTTCATTAGGTTAGTTAAGACGGCAATGAAGGATATGCCTTCTGGCGATCATAAAACCAAACGTGGTCGTGAATTGTTGGTGAAAACGCTAGACCTAATATTTCAATAAAAAATATATTTTGGACGGGACGAAGTTCGCCGGGTCTGCTATTTATATATAAGGTACAAAACATTTAAATTTTATAAAGAAAAATTGTCAAGTTAAAATTAAATAAAGTTAACCCCAGAGATGAAACGATAACATGCAGGTATCGATACCTTTACTTGAAAGTAGTATCGTAAGAAAGTATCAAAACACGAAAAATATCGGATTCAAAGTATCGGTACTTTTGTCTGTGAAGGTATTCCTTATGAGCTGGATTAATTTGAATTTTTAAGTAATAAATTAGTCATCCTCGGCGAATTCTAAACTCTGAGTAACAAAAATTTATAAGTTGACCAAATTCCAGGTATATATCTCTTATAGTAAAAATTAGCAGATTTCATATGATGAGTGCTTAGACCATTATTACCAGAGTCATCAATGTTTTTCACCCTACTCTTTTCTCCTTTGATTCTTTTTCAATTCATAGAGCTAGTCTTCACCACCTTTATTATTGCCCGGTAATGTCTTCAGCGCTAAGAATAATAGAGTTACTCTGTACGGTGGGCCATATTTACTCCGTACAGGGATAGAGATAGTGAAATAACTGTAAAGATGTTTAGAAGCCTTTGAGGTGGGATATTCAGGAATAATATTCTCGGGTGTTAAATAATTACCTTTACATTTATAATGACTTTCAAAAATAGATAGTTTAAATTTTTCCTTGTTTTGCTTTGAAACCAGTACGCAATGAATGAAGTTTTCAAAATTTTTAAACCTATATTTCTCTGGATTTTTATTCTTTTGACTTGACAGCGTGCTTAAAAAAATATTTTTCATAGATTTTTGGTATTTTTCCACCACGAAATGGATTCCTTGATGCAAGAACAGCAAAAATATCTGTTAAAAAAGTTCATTTCATACTGGTTTCAGGAAAAAATTTACGTCTTCAATATTTGAAGGTCGCTGGCATTTAAAAAGTCATAAAGCAATGTGCGATTTATATTACTGGAGGAAAAAATTCCGAAAGAAAATTCGCCTTCGATACGCGTATTTTTTCGATACCTACTCAATACTTGGTTCAAAAGTATCGATGCCAAAATTACTAGGTATCGAACGAAAAGCATCGATTATGTATTTATATTTATTTCATCCTTTTTAAATTTCATGATCATGTAACTTCTATACTTTTTTCAATAACAATGAAATTTTGTAGACTTGTGTCAAACTTCTTTATCTGTTAAATGTTAAAACGATTTTTCTCTTGTTCGGATAAGTATATCAAAGTATTTTTTTATAATATGGGCGAAAATTTACTATACATAATTGAAAATTGCATTGTTCTATAAAGAAATAATATAGAAGTTATTGAAATAAAATTCCGAATTGATGAAATTTCAGCCGAACATCGGTTGGGAGCTAAGTTTTTAGCTTTTCCTTTAAAAATATAAATAGTCAGTTAGCGTCTTTCTACATTTCCACAGCGATATGTACAGAGGTACATATGTAGGTGCGTAATTGAATTTTATGAACTTCTGACCTTTAAACCTGCAAATAAAATTGTAATCGAACAAACATTTGCTTCTTAATAATTCAAAATTTAAAATCTAAATACCTCCTATCTTCAAAAAATTTAAGTGCCAACAAGCAGCATTGCAAGCAAATTCAATCTACTGCACTCTGAAAATGAAATATATACTCTAACACGAGCATGTTATTTGTTTGTTGATGCAAATTCAAGGGCGGTAATAAGACCGGAAAAGAAAGGAAATGCACTTGAACCACTTTGACCAAATGATAAATTAAAAACTGACGACGTTTGCCATTGGACGAAAGGTTAATTTCGTGGCGATATTGCACTACGGTCAATAAACACATTCACATGTTGTAGGTACTTGCGCGAAATCAAAATTTTCTTACTTTTTTATATTTGTACAATGTACATACTTAAGTACATTTACATATATACATAGAAGTCTATTTCTCACCAGTATGAACGTATGCCTTCAAATAGCCATGTCGATAAGTGTAGATATGTATGTACGCCCGAATGATGTTGCTCTGGTAATAATGGTCAGCGTGCAACATGCATGCATTAGTGGCCAATTGTAGTACAACACGGATGTGAAATGGCGCCAAATTGTAAGGTGCAAGCATGCATTCCTGGCAACGAGGCGCATGAATTCGCTTTTTTTATACATACATATGTACACACACACATGCATTGGTGGATATGTGCATGCGGTTGAAGGAAGCAATTAGGCGCTAAAGAATGTGCAGATGAATGTTTCATAAGTCAAATTGCCCAAATCAATCACAGTGATGAGGTGCCCTGTGTTTTGTTTTGCTTACGGAAACTTTTTTTAATTCTACCTTAAATTACAAAGAATGTGGCTAAGCAAACAGCGGACTTGTGAATGGTTGAGGTTAGTTCTTTGTCATATTAATGCACAGGTAAAGTTGACTTTAGGTACCCTTAATTCAGCTCCTTTTTATATTATTGCAGTGTATTTTGTTGACTTAAACCGTTGTTCCTAGAAAAAGAAAACTGCAAAAGTGTATATAGATTACTTATAACTTGCGCGGATACTCTTTTTAATATTTAGTGACCTTAGCCGTGCAGATACATTCAGTACAACCCTCAGCTCCGTTCAAATTGGGATTGGGAAGGACCTCTCTGCGCTGTTGGAGACCTAACGCGGTTTTAGACGAGGCGATTCATTATCATGCGACTTTTCCAATCCGATGCTGGGAAGCGTAATAAGAATTGCCAATCTAAATCGCAGCGGCATCATATATAGGAACGTTAGCGCAGCATTGTCCAGCCTAGAAAAAGAAGCGATAAGCTCGGTCTAGCGATGAACGAGGACAAGACAAAGTACCACCAGGTAACACATAAAAAGCCTTGGCGTATTTGGACGCACGTCATTTATAACTTTGAAGTGGTAAAAAACTTCGTCTACCTAGGATCCAGCATAAACACCACCAATAATGCCTGCCGAATCGAACAAAAATAACTCTTGCCAACAAATGCTACTTTGGGCTTAGTAGTGAGTTCGAATCGAGCTTCTTCAAGCATGTACCTAGCGTAGAGATAAAAAAAAAAAGCTTGAGAACGGCAGTGACTGCTAAGTTGCATCCAAGATATTGGGCAGCTCTAGAACTACTTCCAAATCAGGCACTAACGAAATTGTTTTTGCCTGTGTATGCAGTTATTCGCGAGCAGGGTGTCCAGATTAATTAAAAAGGAAAAGGCCATTTCTAAAAAAAAATCGCCAAAAATCGCTAAAATCGTTTATTATAAAATTCATGAAATAGGCTTAAAAAATCTTTTATTTTAAAAATGAGATCTTGTTATAACATAGTTTTTAAAACCAAAAACGAATATAATGCCTTCAGTGTAATAATAAATAACACAAATGACTTATATGATAGTGATGTACAAACAATTTTCCTTTTAAATATTCATACTTTTAAAAAATATTTGTATTCACACATTTCCCAATAGGACTGCGCAATTTATTATTGCTCATATTAATTGATTAATCACACAATCCGCTTTTAAGCGCTTGGCGCTAAAAATAAACTAGAAGCTATAATAAGGCGAGATCGGCTATTTTCACAAATGAGTTGTCACAAATGATGATTTAATATTGGTAAATATTCGATATGCTACAATAAAATCGATAACAATAAAAAGTGTTGGCACATCAAAATAAAAGCTTTAACTCCATAACCTACTTATCACGCGTTTCGACGCATTTACATGATAGTGCACAAAAAATTTAACTGAAGGGAAAAAATCGACAAAGGCGATATCGTAAATTTTTACGCGCAAATATCAAAAAAAAACGCCTAATTGGGGCTAAATAGCCAAATCTGGACACTCTATACGGGAGTACTTCGTAATGAAACATCTGACATCAGACATTTCATGTCAGGCAACTACACCATTTCCAGCTGTAAATCAGAAAGCGTCAAGTGAAAATGCGAAAGCATCATTCGGAAAGAGAAACTCGTTTTTTTCAGAAATTATTTAGATATTATTAAAAATGCAATTATATTATGTCCCAACTTGCATATCTTGTAAAGATGAAGCATTTCCATGGAAGTTGTTCGTGAAGTCTTAGTTTCCTACCTTTTTATCTAGGTATATACTGCGCAGCTTGCAAACAGCAAAAATGAAGATCATAACCTTTTGAAAATATGAAAATCCCGTTTTCAAATGCATTTTATAGCGACATAATTGATTAAGTATTATCAGTGATAAGCGACTTTAAATGAAACACTTGTCAAACATAGGAGTTGTTAACTCTGATCAGTGTAGGTTGTGCAACGAAGAGCAGTAACCGGCAGACTTCAATTCCTAGGATCGCCGTACCACGAAGCACACGACCTAAATGGCATGGAGCCAAAGGACTTCGCGAGGTTTTTTAGCAATATGAAAAACAGGTTTGTTACAAGAGATCGTTTCGGTGACCTGCTCCCTCCTCTCCCATTCACATATTCGTTTATTTTCATTTGTCGGCAAGTGACCTGAATTTTTTTCAAGTTAACCTATGTATGTAGCTTTCATACTTGTTCCTTTGATTATCAAAACGTATTTGCTTTGGCGAAAGCAAATGCAAGCAAAAGTCTGCGATCGCTAAAATATTCAAATAGTATGCGCACTTCATTCGGCCGTCGCAGTAATTAATCACGAAATTTTCAGGAACTCAACCCAGTTTGACAAATTATTAACTTAAACTATTTGGCTATGAAAACGAGATTTATGTACATATGTATGTGTGTTTGTGCATTGCACCTCGTTGAAATATGGCTATTAAGTGAGCGTTTGTTCCGCAAATTCGTGAGATTCAAAAATAATTATTTTATTTTGTGGCGCAGTCAGTGTAGCGTGCATCACATTAATTTCGATATTTTTTACGGTAAGTACACTCCACAAGTCGCAATCAATCTCCATTTACGCATATTTCATGCCAAATGTCTCCTCCGACCATTTATTAGCAATCACAAGCATGTGTCGACATACATAGCAATGCTACACACACACAGAGATATGTATGTATATATAAATCCACGAAATATTTTTAGCACATTTTTGCTGCAACATAGGTAATTAAACGTTGAGTGAAACTGCTTAATTACAGGCCATCGAACAAACTATCGCATTGTTACTCATACGCCCCGCAGTACCCTTTAGCAATATTCGCAAACTGTGTAAATACATGCTGGTGGAAATTTTGGCATAGCAATAGTAAATGCAGACACGCTCTTTCATCTTAATTTGCCTGCAGTCCAAGTTCTTAATTCACATACCTAAATATATGTAAGTAGTTCTAAAAAACATAAACATGTACATTTGTGGCTGAATGCAAAAGAATTCAGTTGGCTCAATTTATATTTATGGTTAAATGGTGTGCGTATGAACAATTTGTTTTATGTAAATGCGCCCGACACTGTGTCGAACTGGTCACCTGACCATCACATATTCCGGCAGGCCAACTTTTTGGCAAACCAAATGTGTACCATTACCACCAATATTGCTAAAATACAATATTATGTAGTGCAATTGCCACCAACATTACCGCTGTCATTAGTAACGCACGCTCTAACAGTCTACAATTTCCAAGTCGATTTTCATGCCGTGGCCAATGTCCTATTTCGACCCAAAAACAGCAGAGATTAAGTTTAAGGCGTTTGCCGTTAACAAATAAATAAACTTAAATATTTTGCCAACTAAGTAAAATGTCTGTGATCGATTTGCACTGCCTTCATAGCCGCCAAACGACAGCGCCCCCTAGTGAATACGATATCATATTTCAAAGCAGACACAAATGTCGAAATGTTTTCGTTTTTGCAACCAAAAATAGATTTAAACGTTTTACAAGCGGTCATTTACAGCAGATTATATGGAGTTTTTCCGTACGATTGGGAGGGAGGAGACAAAGCTAGAAACACTTTTGGAATGCCGTTTAAATATATTGTAAATGCATACATACAGTGACGAAAATATTAATAGGGAAGTGACAGTTTAGCATTTCTAGTCTATTAGGCCCTTTCGTTTATTTTAAGAATTTGTTGATCGTCATCTAACAAAAACAATGTATGTAAGTAAGACCTTCAACTTTGTACAAAAATTAACAAAATTCGACGAAGTTTCATTTAAATTTTGAGCTTTTTAATTTGAAACAATTGTGAGTACGTAGTTTTGTAGCACATTCAATTTTAGTATAACAAAGTGCAAATTTAAAGTAGTTAGGACGTACCGTTGATTTTTGATTTTTTTTTTGTGAAAGCTGTTGCCCGTTTTCTCTGTACAAAGAAATGGACAAACATACTTTTTATGGATGAAAATGCGTAAACAAAAATTGCCAAAAACCAGTTGCAGTTTATTATACTAAAATTTGATGGGATTCAAAACTGCGTACACAATAAAAAAATGATTAAAAAGTTTCAAATTGTGGTGGACATTTGTTAAAATTCGTCGAATTTTATTAGTGCTGTGAAGTATAGAGTGCTTTTGAGACTCGAGTTTTTGGTATCGTTACTTTTAAGAATCAGGTATTTTTGAAAGTACTGAATACATTCTTTAAATATACACATGTTGGCAGCATTTCAATGCTTGGTGTAGAAAATTCACAAGCTGACAGCACTTCAATCACATTAATATATTAATACAAAATTACGTCAAATGAATGGCTAACAGTACTAAGTACAAGTATTGTTCTTGAAAATTATTGAAACTTGAAATTGAGCGCAATAATTTCTGAATATCGTTAAATGTAAATAGAACCCAGCACTTTTAAGTATCTCTTCAAAAATTAATTGATGCTTAGTTCATGCATCATTGAGTACTTTCGAGTTATTTTAAGTTCGAGTACTTTCGCGTTCTTCTGTGAGTACTGAGTACTTTCGAGTTCTTCTGTGAGTACAGAGTACTTTAAAAACCCCAGTATCGATGCTTTTAAAAACTGGGTACGGTCGATTCTTTTGGCAATCGAGTTCTGACTACTTTTGATATCGATAGAGCCCCAACACTAATTTTTATAAATAAATGTTCTACAAAGTTTAAAATTTTGATTTACAAGGTTTGTTAAATAGTAGGCTTTATTTTTATAAAGAAATAATTAACTTCTTTTTTTTTAAACAAGGAAAAATAGCCAAAAACCTGCTGAAATGTGTCTTCCCTATTTAAATTCTCGCCACCGTATATACATATATGTATTCACATAAACACATACGTTCTTTTGTGTGTGCTGTTTTCTTCACTACAGGTTTTTGGCTATTCACTTTATATAGGTAAACAAATGCTAATTTACTCCTACCTCGTCGTGGTTGAAACGAGACTGTTCTTAATGGTAGTCCGGCTCGGTTTATTATTTGTTAGTGGCTATGTTAACGCGACTATGTTTTAGATGGTGTCGCAAAATTTTATTGCTAAAGGCCTGTATGCAGCTCTCAAGAAAAGCAAAAACTCCATATAAAATGACGTACAAGAATGGCAAAGAAATTTTCTTGAGTCAAATTTCCTTAAGGCAGTACGCAGTTCTTAAGAAATTTACTACGCTTTCTACTACGGTTTTCTAAAGTTTTTCGTGAAAAAAGAGCACAAGGCAACCCAGGTTTGCAACAGAAATATATGCCCGTTCCATTATTTCTTGAGGAAAGAGTGAGGCAACAGGCTGTGAGTTATCAAAAATGTCAAAATTCCTTGGACACACACGCGAAATAATGGCAATTTTTTCTTGACCGTTTTCTTGAGAGCTGCATAGAGGGCTTAAGCCATGTAACGAAACGAGCGTAGTATAGTTTCGTAGTTTTTAAGGATGCAAGACCGTCTACATAATTGATCCAAAGTGGCGCGGGGCAGCCACTCTAACCTAACCTAACTTTTGATTTTCCTGATAAGATATTCCGCTAGAGAAGACCAAAAAAACAGCATATTTCATATTTGAGTTTTATTTAAGGGAACGGGGCGGGCGGAGGAGGTCGAAGTGTCCCCCCTTTTGCACATTCTTAAAGGGAATCGGGGAGCAAATGCGCAAATTGTTTCCTTGCTCACTACCAGATCCATACAGTTTGCTTTCATAATCGACATGGAAAACGCAGAACCTTATTCCTTATTTTATTTAGTCCTTATTTTCTTCTAAAACATCCCCTTCAAAAAATCACACGAGTGGGAGTCGAGCTGTCTGGTATATAATAGCCCACAGCCGTAATACAAATCCGTATTAGTTCCAAGTCGATACAAAATTCAGATATCATGGCATACACATATCTCCCTTTCGTGCTGTCGAAAGCGGCTTTGAAATCGACAAATAGACTATGTCTTGTCGATCCTCTTCTCGTGGGTCTTTTCTAAAGTTTGGCACTACAAATTATTCCTTCTATCTCAGAAAACGATAAAATTAAATATTGATAAACGGTTGTAGTGCAATCAACACACATAGCTTCCTCACCGACATAATAAATTTTAAACCAAGAATATCCTTAAAGGTTGTAAAACATATTTCAATAACACACATAAACTCGCTTCCGATATTGGAAATGCATTTTTTTTTACTGAACAGTAAACTTTGAACAGCTGTCCGCGCAACTGATAGCAATTAGGAACCCAATAGTTATACACGAGTTGCGGTGTTTTCTGGCGACTCTGTTGGTATAGATTTTTTTGTCCACCAACATTTCAAAAATGAGCTTTGAGCAACGCCCTCTATGAAGCGGCCTAATTGCGCATCGGTGACTAGGTCTCCGTGATTGTTGTTACACGAGTTCGCCCCAAGGGTGCATTGCAGCGTTGATTTTAAAGTATACACAAAAAAAACAGTCGTGGGCTTTTTGTTCTCAGCCCAAACCCACAATCGCTTGTAGTGCCAAATAAGAAGAAGAAGCTTTCCGTCTGTAATAACATGATCGGTTTGGTTACAAGCGCTCATGGAAGAGGTATTTGGACATCTCGTCATTGTCTTCCGTCGGGGAGTAAATGAAAGTGTGCTCGATATTGATGACACTGTTAGAGACGTCGCAAGGTCCTTCACTTTCTTTAGCTTCTCCCTCCCTCATCGAATTGTTCATCAGCCTAAAGGTCCTCGTAAACGATGAGAGTATTTCACATGAGAATGCCTACATTTTAATGTAAGCTTTCTCATGGGGGCTTATACACACAGTGATTCACAATGGCATATTGTTCTCATGAGAATATTTTCGGTGAGGAATTTATCATTTCTTCTCATCTTTTTTTACACGAAACGTTCTCATGCGGCATGTGTGAAAATAAAATGAGAGTAAATATGAATATTTATGTAATATTTGGTCATTAGGTTGTTGTCAAGAAAGAACGTAAATAAGAATACTTTTATGTTTTTTGGTTGAGTGACTGAAAATTGTAGAGATCTAATAGCTTATAAAAATTGCACTTGTTATATGGAAAACAACCTCGTAAAAATCCGACAGCAAAAAAACTATTAAAAACCAACGTAAATTGTTAACTCAGCAATTAAGCACTTGAAGCACTGCAAAAGTGCGTTTTATTATCCTAAGGGTATTCACCACACTGGCAACGACTATTGAATACCTATACTAAAAAGGCACGGGCTATAAAACTACAAATCCCAAAAATTCCAAATACTCAGTTTAAAAACTTTAAATATTTGTTGAACTTTATAAAATGTTGTATAAAGTTTCAATCTTTACTATATCGCACACCTAGAGCTAAAGTGAGATATTTCAAAATTCAGATACGGCAGTTAACTGCTTGTCGATCGTACAGATTTAGCGCAATACAAAAACCGGTGTAACAGTTGTTTTTTAGTTAATGTACATATATATATAAACATGAAGAAACAAATATTTCAATTAATTGGATGTAGTCCTATGAATTGATTTATGCAAAAAAAAATCGCCCAAATATTTTTTTTGATTTGATCGCACTTTAGATCTAAGTGTGCGTCATAAACAAATTCACAACATGCCCCATATAAGAGCTGAGAATACCAGTGAGAATGTAAAACAATTCTTCTTAGATGAGAGTGAATACCTAATCTCATGAGAATTATTCGCATCGTTAAGGAGAACCTTTGGTCTGCACGATGATATTAATCAGAAGTAAGATCCAGCCCACCCATTAAGGGTTCGGAAGTAGGTTTGTGGCAATTCCTCACCCAAAACCAGAAAGAATATTTGAATATACCTTTTAATGGCAAGTTTATTGCCTCTTTGATATACATCCACTTGCAGCCGCCACTAAAGCTTCATCTCTTTCTGTCATAGCACAAGACTCCAAAAGGATTTGTCATCGCATCTAGCGAAAGGAGTAGGTTTTAGCCAAGAATAATAGAATACAAGATTGCGCCAATCGAGCTGAGGGCAACTGGGAGTGGCGTCACATTATTATGAGAATGAGAGTGTAAAGAATAATTTTGAAGAAGAAGAGGAAGAAGCCAACAAGTGGTGCGAATTAGTGATGTGAAACTAGGTTGAATGTTACCTACACTTCAGCTTCTTAAATTTGAACCTACTTTAGGTACATTTGGAACATAGTAAAATATCGTTTCATCTAAGTCTAACAGTTGATCAGATACAGAAGGAGGATACTGCCCACCACTATCAAAAATATGCAGATAAAAATAATGGTTTACAGTTTAGGTACGTGGATACTTTTAGGTACAAATTTTCTACATATAGGTACATTATGAAAATTTAGTATTCATCAAAAATTTAGTAGTGCAAAGAAAAATAATAATGTGACGTCAACAAAAGGGTGGATGCTGTCAAATCGATAAAGAGAGAATTAGCGGTCCGCGGAAGGCGCCATCTTTGTTTCGTTGCTTCGTGGGTTTTGACTGCATTCTCAGAAGCCCCACTCCACTGCATTGCACGGAAGAATTAACGTTTACGCTGCTGATTTTGAAAGATTAAAATGTATGGATCCGTCACCCCCTTCTCAAAATCTTTGATCCGCCACTGATGTATGCAAATGTATGTAAATGGAACTAAGAATATTTTCGGCAAAATAAACATGCACGCACACTGGGCAACTCAGTGAATGGAGTGGGCGTATACCATACTTTTTTGCCATGCTGTATCGTGTTTCGGTGTTGTAATACTACATTACATTAGCAATATTCGCGAATTTGATTGCCGTTGGCAATTGTTACTTTTACTTTCATCAAAATTGTACTCAAATTTTTATACAAAGTGCATACCTTATATACATATGTATGTACATATGTACACACCTATTTATACCTACATATGCTTATACTTATTTACATAAGCAATATGTGAAGTTTGTTGTTGCCATAACTCTAGCATAGTCTGGCATTTGCTAGCCAAATCACTCAGCCGCTGAGCTGCTTGTAGTAGGACCGTCATTATGGAGGCCACTTTCACCTTTGGCGTTTTGCCTTCGCCTTTTGTGCCTTTCGTCATTGCCGCCAACATCGTGGCGTCGTCATCGTCGTCACCTCGCTAGATTTCGGTGTTTCGTAAGCGTGCATGCAATTCGTTACCCAGGACGAGGCCGAGGTCGTAGGTAGTCAAGCTAAGAATGTATGGTAATCATGCGCCTAAGTGACACGAATACAATCGCTTTGGCAATGCTTTAGCAATGGAAACGGTAACGCTAACAAATGAGCGCAATAAAGAAGTTGGAAACCAACAACAAAAATCGCAACAAAAGCTGGTAGGCGCACGATAGTACATACATACATACATACATACATACAACCCGACATAAGGGGAAAAAATGGTTAAATCTTTCACTTTCTTTCGCTCAAGTAACTTCTTGCGAACACGATTTATAGCCGATATGCGCCTACCAGGTAAACTAAGCGCCGCTACGGTCGACCCCTTTTAGTCCAGCTACTCATTTGCCTACCAGTCTTTTAAGGGTACTTTTACAACAATTACCAGTACATACATGCATTTGTATTTGTGAGGTACTTCATACAATCCCCGTTCGCCTCGGTGCGTTGGTTGGCATGGCGTGTCAAGTGCAGCAGCAAGAGAGGAAATGGCGCGTGAGTTGAGACAAGAACCTACAGAGCAAACCGAACTTAAACTTGGAGTTGAATGCAAAAACATTCACTTGTATTCAGAACGTTCAAGCGACAAGTAGTAATTAAAATCGGGTTCTCCCCGAAGCGAAAATGAATATTTGGCAATCAGCAGAGTTTTGATGTCCACAATATAAAAAGTTGACACGAGTGAACAATTTAGCCATACATTTAAAAAAAAAAAGTTTAAAACAACAACAAAACAGCGCAAAATACATGCATAATAAAAAACTGTGGGGAATCTGAGCTCAAAAGGTTCTTCGTTTAATTTGAAATCTAGGCTGGACAGAAACAACTTACGTTCAATGTACCAAAATCAATAAACCAGAAATCTGTGTAACATTAAAAAAATTCAGTGTTTTGCACATTTATTTACGAGCACATCGCCCACAGTTGCTGGACAAATTTATTCAAACGCAAATTTTTCGCGCCAGCTTTCGCAGCACCACAACGGGAAGTGTTAGCTCATTAAATGCTGCGTAGTTGAGGAGCAAAAATTTGCAGTATTTGAATATACAAAAAGGAGAATTCTTATCGGTTTTGTGGAATTATCAAACAGGAAAAAAAAACAATTCTTAAGAACTGCGCTAAAAGTACGACATTGCTTTACACAAAAACATTCAAACTCTTTGTGAAATTATTAGAGAAGAGAAAAGTTGTGAAATTAATTTAAAAGAAATGCAGCCTCTAAAACGTTTCACACAATGCGGCAGCCTGACAATGCTGTTTGGTGTGTTCATTGTACTCTTCGGGGTCAGTTCGACAGCTTTGACAACATTTGGCAAGACGAATAGTGACAAACCAACACCAACGCCAATAAGTAAGTTTTCAAGTAGTCTAATTAAACGAACTCTATGCACTTTTTAGAGGGTTGAAGAATTGGTTTGTTTTTTAAAAAGAATCGAAGAAGCTTTCACTATTGGTTCGAACTTTTCAGCACCCTAGATTTGCATACCATAAAATAAAATTAAACGATATGCAGCATCGAAAATACTCAGCTTCATACTACATACCTATGGCCCAAACCCCGCATTGGTTCATTACATTTTGCTTCACATTGGGCACGTTCAGAAGGTGCAACAGTTGAGCGCAACCGTTTCACATAGGGGCCAAAATTATTTTTATGAATATTTCAATTCGAAATGTTTAGAAAAGACGTGCTTTGACATATGGAGTTGTAAATGGTTTTAAAATCCAGTAAATATAGGTTAAAACATTAACAGAGTTGCCACCTGTTAAAAAAAATTTTTGTTCAATTAGTTAAATGAATTGCTGCAATATGGGTATCAACGGAAATGGGTTTGAAAAGGCTCTATCTCTATGCAACCTCCCAGGGTTTAAAAAATCAAATTCAACTTTAATCTAAGGAATTAATTAATTCAAATATGTATCACAGTATAGGTAAGAAAAGAGTGTATTCGAGGTGCAATTAATGCGGCAGTGTTACTTTTTATGAAAGAGAGAGATTTGACCCACTCTGCCTACGTCAACGTTTGAGGAACAAAATTTTGACAATCAGTTACTCATCATTGGCAAATCAAAAGCAACATAAAAATTTTTACTGCGCAATTTCTGCAGCATTTTAGAAAATTTTCAGTTGAGCATCAGCAACATGTAATCAGGAAAGCAACAAGTATGCAATATTACGGTAATTATTCCATAGCTCGAACGCACCCAATGTAATAAAGCTAAATTTTTGTAATAATAAAATTCTTATTTATTGTTAAGAGAATTTCGTAAGTATTAACTTGGAGTAAATTAACGTCCTCAATTACTGAAATATCGAACCTTTCGTATATTCGACGCATTGCTTTTCCATACCAAGGCTACTAAGTGCACCGAGTTTGGTACAAATCAATAAATCGGTTACCAAGATATACATACATTTGTGTTCAAAAGTGCGCGGCGCTACGCCCATTATCAAAAAAATTCTAATAATTTTATTTAATGCTAAGAGGTTATTCCAAGAATCGAATTAGCTTCAGTAGTTATTGATTTATCGCAGTTTTCGCGTTTCTGTAAATTACCGTTATATGGCAAGTGGGCGTGGTTATCGCCCGATTTCAAGAATTTTTAGCAGTTACGTTAGATTTATATAGCCTTAGCAAGGCTCATACCGAGTTTGGTACGGATTAGTAAAGCGGATACTGATATATAGCATTTAATCATAAGTGGGCGGGGCCACTCCCATTTTTTTTTTTTTTTAATTTAATAATCTATTTTTTCCAAAATTTTACTTCACATACCAATTCTCAACAATTTGGATACAATATTTACTGAAATATCGTAGATTTATCTAAATTGACATTTATCTAAATTTAAACGCTTGTATAACCAAAAACTATTTATTTAATCCATAACTGATATAACACCACTGTAAAGAAAAAAAAAGTTTATTCCGAAATATATAACACAGTTAGGTTTGCCTTACATTCCCGCTAATATCTTGAAAACTATTAAGTTTTAAAATTAAATGGATTCATATTCTAGTTCAGCGGCCTGAAATTCATCTAAAAAGTTGAATTTTAGTGTTAAAATAGATCTAAAGTAGTGTTACTATATACTAGTTGCGTTTTTAGAATTTTCCTTAATACATTTTCTAAGTAATGAAATATCACTTATCTGCCATTTTCTGCGGAAAATCTTTTCACACTATATTAGCCAAATTTCTAAGCTTTCAATTGAACAAGGTATAATAACGCGATCTCTCCCGAGAATACAACAAGTTACTTAATATTCACAAAAATTAACAAAAAAATACTCGTTGAAACTCGCTATTTTCGTTACATTTAAATAGAACTTTTTATGAAGTTTCCTTAAAAATTTCGTCAAATTCGTTTTTGGCCGCCTAAATCGTTCCAATACCCCGATGTGCGTTGTTATAATACGGTGTTTATACATGAGGCGATTTTACAGGCAACTTTTAGTTGAAAACAACAATCGCCTGATGTAAATGGCTTTTCAACTAATCGCTTCCAATGAAGTTGGGGGGCAGCCAACTTTTGATTCCACTAATCGCTGCTAAAATTGCCTGTAAATCATGGTAACACCCTTTAAACATCAAGGATTAGTGAGCAAAATTGTGCGCCTTCTGAACGTCTTCACACATTAGCTGTCACATTCAACTGTCAAAGGTACACACAACATGTTGTCTCAAATGAAAAAAAAAAAATATTACAATCATTAAACCCGCAACTGTTGAGCTGATCAGAAGTACACAACAACGCGCTCAGAAGGTGCAATCGCAACAGTTATTGAACTATTGCACCTTCTGAACCTGTCCATTCCCTCCAGTAGCAGAGAGAGCCGATGGTGACTACCGCCTAGGACATTGCCTTGTTAAAGTAATCGATGAAATACACTGCAAGTAGTCGGTCGGTAATTGACGGAGTTTACCAGGTAGCTACCGATTCATCAGTCCTGTAGTCGCTCCCCCGTACTGCAGGGTTGCTTTACAAATACCGCTGAAACTCGCTAAAATAAAATTATCTGCTGTGCTGTGCAAGACTTCGAGAATCCCCGTAATGTTTTTAAAAGCTGGTAAACAGTTTATTAAGGACGAAACGATACGAGTAAATACACGCACATACTCGATAGTTTTCGTTCGATACGAACTTTTAATCCGATACCTTTCGGAAGTCGTTCTAAATAGTTTTGTAAGCGAAAGTGTTGCCAAAATATCTCAAACGGATGCATTCTCGTGTACGTTGGTCGGGTGGGATAATGTTGCTTGAAAAATGAGATCTCTTTCTAACTACTACTAAACCGATTTACCTTACAATTCATGTACAAAAAAAATGCTGTTGCGTTACAAATAGTTTTCACTTAATACTAGATTCTGCAATTTTTTAGCCCAATGGATTTCACGCCCAAAACCTTTTTGATGTTTTGGAATATTACAATACAATAAAAAGCTAATAATTGATTTTTATGTCTAATATTTATATTTATATTTAATTTAGATATCTTAACGAATTATAGTATGATGGTTGCCCTTTAATCAACGTAGGTTGGTATTGAAAATGGACGAAATCGCACGGTATCCCCGCCCACCTACCTTATGACGATATTTTCGGAAATATGCAAAAACTATGATATTTCTGTAAATACTATAAGCAAATTTTTGAAATTATAAAATTTCTGGAAAATGGGCCTGGTACCGCCCACTTTTGATGAATTACTGTAAATCTGTAGCCGAACATTTTTGAAATCGAACATTAACCTCCCGCACGTGATAAAAAACATTACAGGGTAAGCTCATTCTCTCAATTCGTCGGTCGTAATTTTTTTCTTACGTTTGCAAGCATTTGATAACTACATAAATATGAAAATAATAATGACATTGAAAATGAGAATGGGCACGTTCAGAAGACGCAACAGCTCCGTAACTGTTGCGATTGCACCTTCTGAACGCGTTATTGTGTACTTCTGATCAACTGAACAGTTGCGTGTTAGAGGATCGTAATATTTTTCTGATCATTTCAGACTATAAGTTGGTGTGTACCTTTGAGAGTTGAATTTGACAGCTAATGTATCAAGCCGTTCAGAAGAAGCATAACGATCACTGATTTTTTTAGCAACGGTTGCGCTCAACTGCTGCGCCTACTGAGCCTACCCAATGTGTGTGTGAGTTTAAGTTTTGATTTTTTAAATAATAAACGAACGATTAAACGATCGTCACAAGGTTTGGGCGATAAATTCGTTCAAATCCTTCAAGTCGCCGGGGACCGATGGCATTATACCTGCGCAGCTGCAAAAGGCTCTGGAGGTGCCATGTAATTGGTTGGCTCCTATTTATGAGAACTGCGTGAGGACTGGGTACTTCCCCAAGGCTGCGAGGGTAAGCAGTGTTGCGTTCATCCTTAAGGCCGGAAAGGCTCTTATGTTTCCCCTAGGGGATTTTAGGCCTATCAGTCTGTCTTCGTGTTTACTAAAAACACTAGAGACGCTGATAGACCTGTACATAAGAAACGCGATTTCTTGTGACTGTCTTCAAGCGCTCAACATTCTTATTGCAAGGAAAGGCCGGTGGATACCACCCTGCACATATTGGTAAAGTGGTTAGGGGAAGCCCTCACGTATAAAGATTATGCAGTAGGGGCCTTCCTTGATATCGAGGGAGCCTTCAACAATGTCACTCCAGAGGCAATAGTCAAGCCTATTCATAATCTAGGGATTGCGACCAGCGTTGCCGTTTTGCTTAAATTTAAGCAAAATTGCTTAAGTTTTTCCTGCCTGTTAAAATGTTAAACTTTTCTTCGGTTTGCTAAATATTTTTATTCAAATAGTCAAAAAGGATAATTTTCCTCAAAAATTCATAGTCAGAAGAGTTACCATTTCAAAAAATTTTTCAAATTTATTTTAGGAAGACCGTCATCCAGATCCCATACAAAGTTCCAGCAAATGGTGCCCTACGCAATTCCCGATCTGCGGTCGTCGCATTTTCAAACCTCCGAGTGTACTTCTGCCATGAAATCGCTTCTCATAAAAACCATTTGCCGTTCGGAGGCGACCTAGAACTGTAGGTCCTTTCATTTGCGTGACAAGATCAACACGCACATTTTGGATAACATGATGCCTAACTCGTTTTTTGCATGCATTCAAAAAACTAGCGAAAGGGCAGATAACTATTATAGGAGTATGTGTTGAAAGCCTGAAAGAATGTGTACTAGTTTTCAAATTTAGCTACTGTTAGGCCGGATTTTAGATGGCCTACTTAAGTAGAGATTGTTGATTAATTTCCACTATTCCTTTTCAGATCATACATTTAGTCTGCACTTAAATGGCCAATTTTGCTATTTAAATATAAGATATGCAACCCTGTGTTTATACCAAACAACCAAGATTGATTGGTAGGTTGTTTAATCCATCCCACCAAATCCCACCAAAAGAAATTAGCTGTTCAGCAGAAAATGTAAACAAACATGCAAATGCAACAACAATTCCAAGGAATAAGCAACAGTGCTGCCAATTGTTTGGCATATTTAAACAAAGTTGATCTAAAACCCCACGAAAGCTAAATGGCATTTAAACAACAATCCACAATTAAACTTAAGTGCCGTTAGTTTTGACGACAAAACTCCAGGCTTAGAGAGCCATTACTTACTGACTTGCTAACTTTTTATTTCTATAAACAATTTAACAAGCTCAGGAAGAAACAAACATTAACTCCAGGCATTTTTCGTCTTAATAAGATCCGATAAATAGGTTGCTTACTTTTAACGGGATTTGTTAAACTTTTTGAAAGATTTTGTTAAACTTTATTTTTCGGGCGCGGCAACACTGATTGCGACCAACCTAATAAGGCTTATCTACAGTTTACCTCGGGACAGAACTGAAAGGAACTGTCGTGACGGAGTGGGACAGTGCTTGCACTCAGCCCAGAGTCAATAGGAGTACTCCGCAAGGTGGTGTTCTCTCTCCCCTGCTCTGGGTTGCGGTTGTAAAAGACATTGTAGAGGAACTGGAAAAAGTCGGCTGTCGGGAGATCGCATATAGAGATGATGTGGAACTTTTGGATAAGGGACGATTTCTATACACCCCTTTTGATCTGGCTGAAGGTTACCTGAACCAGTTAACTAGGTGCGCGATCAATGGCGGCCTCGCAGTAAATTCCAGCAAGACGGAACAAGTATTGTTTACCAGGAAGTACAAGATACCTGTTGTGGCCCTTCACTCGATTAGGGGTGTACGTCTGCGGCTCTCAGATAGGGTCAATTACTTAGGCTTGATCCTGGACAGGAAGCTGTTGTGCAACCCTAACATTGAGGAAAGGGCGAGAAAAGCGTCGGTTGCCTTATACTGCTGTAGGGGAACTATCGGTAAAAGGTGAGATCTCTCCCCAAAGTAATTCATTAGCTCTATGAAGCCAGATTTAAGTTTATCTTGTTTAATGGAGCCTTTGTTTGGTGGAACTCACTAGAGAAGTCTACACTTGTAAAAAACCGGAGCGTATACAATGGATCGCCGTTATCGGAGTTAGCGGAGCATTCAGAACAACTCCTATACTGGCGCTTAAAGTCATGTTGAACACGGCACCTGCAGATATCGCAGACAGAATTGTCGCAGCACGAACCGCTTTTATGCTCAGGGGTACCGGGTGGTAACACTCTGGGGTTGTGGAGGGCTTTGAACACATAGATTACGGCGCCTCCAAAATGGCTCCCAGAATCTACTTCTCTACCCATATTCCCTCAAGAGCTGACTGGGTAGGGCGAGGTTACTCGAAGAAGGGAGCGGTAAACTTCTCGCCGGACGGATCAAAACTTGGAGGCAGGTTTGGTGGAGATTTATTCTGTCGGAAACTCTCCATCAATACTATATTCAGGCTTACGGAGTTCTGCAGTGTTTTTCAGGTGGAAATAATTGCCATTAAGATCGCGGTAGATCGGTAAAGGAATGTCTGACGTCTCTATTAATCGCGTCGGACTACTTCTTAATAAGATGACGGGTCACAGTGACATCGCCGGAAACTGCGTGGCTAATGACCTGGCGTTGGAAAGATACCCTTAAAACGCTATCCCCAGATAAAGAGCAACTAAAGACGCCCCTGTCCTCCTGTGGTACACTCTTGGATGGTTGGGCCTAGTGTTAGCTCGGCGAGCACTAGACTAACATGCATACTTCGTACCGACGATAATGAAATTTCATACTTAATAAAGTGACATAACAAAGGCAAAGAAGACGTTTCTCAGCTGCAGCAAATATTTCTATAGGGCACTTTAAAATACTTTTTGTAGCGCAAGACACCGGTAAGCCATCGCTATCCCTTAGAAGTGCCGAAAAACACGATACCTTTCAAGGGCTACTGATAGAGATTCTAACCTTATATTAATTCGTCTTGATCAGAACAGAATAAAATTTATAGTTGAATGGAAAACTTTATTTTTAATTTTAAAACTTCGGATTTAATAAGTTACACAAGGCAAGGGTTGACAGCGCAACAACTGTTTGTAACGACATACATATCTGAATAGCGACATAGCTGGGGAGAGATGGATCTTCTTTAATAGAGCTAGGAAGTAAAACATTCTCTGACTGGGAGCTTTAGAGCTAACGTTTAATTTTGCATAGCAGAACTGGAAATCTGCAAGTATGAAATTAGAAGGGCTTAGAGGATTCCATGAAGAACGTTCTGCGAAGGGTAGAAGGATGACGACTGTCGCTGATTCGGGCTACCTGATGGGCGAGGCAGGAAACTAACTGCATGATTTTCCTTGTAGCCTATTTCAATAGAAACCTGCGTGGTAACAAACCACGAGGGTTGCAGAGCGCTTTTCGACCGACCACCCGTTAGAATTTCAATAACAACATGCTTTGGAACTTTATGCCTTAGCGATCTTACGATGGTATGAATTTTAATTCCAACTATAAGTAGGGTATAGGAAGACTAACTAAATGTAGTAAAATACGATCATTTGTATGTATTTGTCTAATTGATTTACAGAGACTGCAGTATTTGGGATACAAAATTATAAAATTTTCCATTAAATTTAAGTATAACTTGACTCATTTTAGAACGTCGAAATCATCGATATCGATTTTTTCTGGTGCTGTATATCAGCAACGATGATAATTTCTCAGATGCAGCGAAACATTGTCGTACCAACATTACTCCTCAAAATTAGTATCCCTAGTCTTCAACAACTTGCTAGAGATACTGAAGAAGAGAGCCTGTCGGGTGATTTCCTCTGCAGACGACGTGTCACTTATGTTTAAAGGTAGATTGATGGACACCCTATATGATAAATGGACGACCTTGCCGTCGATCTTAGTAAGACAGGATTGGTCTTATTCACTAAGAACTACAAGGTCCCCAACCAAACTATTTCATAGATTGGGCGTGTTTGCCTGCAGATTTCCGACGGCGTCTAGTACTTACCAGTTGCCTTATATTTTTGCAGAGGAGCTATTGATAAAATATGGCATCCCTCACCCAAAGTACATAAATTCTTGGCTCTATAAAACCATAGTTAAACTTTTAGGGCCAGTTTTTCATTGTTAACACTAACTGCAGGTTAAACATCGTTATAGACATACGACATAATATATAACATGTCAAAGCTACAACGCGAAAAAAAAATAATAAAAAAAAGGGCAGGCAATGGCAAACCTCCGAGTGTATTTCTGCCATGAAAAACAGCGTCTCATAAAAATACAATCGGCGTTCGGAGTCGGTGTAAAACTGTAGGTCGCACCTCTTTGTGTGACAACATCTAGGCGCACACCACAAATCGGGGGAGAAGCTGGGCCAAACATTAGCATATGTATGTGTAACCGCCAATCTATTATTATATACATTCTTTTAAATGGCATTTACTTAATTTTGTTTTTAAATGGTATATGTACGTCGTAAAAAGGTATTTAAATTATCTTTTAATTGGCATCAATACTTTTCTCATCGGTCAATTATTTTCTGACATGCTATATACATATATATAAAGTATATAAGTTGAAGTTTAATTCGTTATATTTTCTTTCTGAGTGATACTCCAGATAGCTCTGTAACTCTAGCTCAAACCCAAAATACAAATGAAATGAGAGAAATGGTCGCACTATTAAAGCAAGTCATCCAACAAGTCACAACAATGATGAGAACTTAACACTGCGCATCTTCGAACCCCTAAAAATTGTTTTTTGGAACGCTAATAGGCTATCAAAACACTTGCATGGAGTTAAAGCGTTTCTTCAGACCCTAGACATAGATTTTCTCCTGATATCTGAAACTAATTTTGCTAATAAAACCCACTTCGAAACTACAAGCTATAAATTCAACCACACAATGCATCCAGACAACAAGGCTCATGTTGGCTCAGGTACACTAATTCGAAACTCAATCAAGCATTACAACACAATTCCGTGGCGTACGGACTCTATACAAGCACCAAAAATTGTAGATGAAGATCGAAAAGGCCTACTAACGGTGTCCGCAATCTACAGCCCACCCAAACACACTATAAGTACTGCGGAATATGAAAGGTTTTTCAATTTCCTTGGAAATAGGTTCATAGCCGGAGGCGATTACAACGCAAAGCATACCTTCAGAGGCTCTCGCCTTATTACTTCTAAAGGACGATAACTCTACGCTGCTATTAGAAAGCTGAATGTATTTCCGCTCTCGTCCGGAAAAGCTACATACTGGCCAAGAGATATAAACAAAATACCCGACTTGATTGATTTCTATGTGGCTAGAGACGTAGTACCCTCAGAGAAATTGTCTAACTTGTCTTGTTTCGATTTGTCTCCTAATCACTCCCCTGTTTTATTCGTACTCAATAGCAATTTTGCTGCCGAACAATGTACTCTACATAATCGGTAAACGGACTGGAATTCCTTCCGAGCAATGGTTTCTTCCACCCTTAATTTGAATTTTCCCCTTAAATCCCAAGAAAACCTCACTACTGCTTTAGAACACTTCAACAATTGTCTCCAGCAATCCGCCTGGAATTCAACACCTTAGTTAGTGGATGGAATAAAGCATTCTTTGACAACAAACAACAACAAAGACAAAATACATACTTATGTGAATATTTTTTTTTTGTTCATAAACACATAATGCCACCGTCAAAGAACTAATTAGCTGAAACGTGTGACCATTTCTTTTTGTTCAGTTTGCACTGAATTCCCTAGTGAAAAGGGCATTAAAAAATGATATCTTTTTATATATATCATTCCTAGATCTATTTTATCACTTTCAAACTTAATTAGCCAGCAGCGAAAATGCGATTGCATGAGAACGCCACCAAATGTTATCAATTCCAATGTATTAAATACTGCATCCATTTTTTTTCGAATTACTTTCATCGATTGACAGGCAATTGACGGCGAACTCTTATTTTATATGCACAAGCTGCTTAATTGCCGCATTACTCTTTAAAACATTCTGCATTACTTTTAGCGTAATGCTATGCTAGAGGTAATGCAGAAAGAGCGACATTTCTGCGTTGATGAAAAGTAATGCAACAGAAGCCCTCGCACCTTACCGCCAATGTCACGCAATGTTAAATGTAATGCATTCTTCAATAGACAAATAATCGAGAGCGGAATTGGATGCCATTACTGGTCGTCAGTGAGGCATCGATGCGGAATGCATTCCATTCGTTGCTGGGTACATACTTTCATAACAGTATATCAAAACGCTCGTATGAATGATTTCTACATCTATATGGGCCATTCCATACAATATTTACACCTCCATATTTTTTTGGTGTGAAATATATATTTTTACATTCTTTATCGAAAAAAATAAGACACCTATTATTTTATTTCGTCATGATATTCGAAAATCTCGAAAAAAAAATTCCCGAAATTTTGAACTCACGGGGAAGTAATTGTTTGCAGTTAATAAACTATTTGTCAGAGAAAATCAGTTGAGGTCATGTGCGTAATTACCTTGGCTTTCCATCAGAATGGGAGATAGATTAAAATAAAAAAAATTTTGCATTAAAAAAATCGCATTTTCAATTTTTTATTTTTTTTATTAATTTTATAATGTTTGATTTTTATTTTTTTTTTTACCTGAATAGTTGTCAAACTTTATGTTTCTTAGCTGAACTATAGGAGAGTTGCCACCTGTTTAAAAAATCATATGGGGTAAGAAAAATATGTACCACCATATGGATACCAAATGAAAGGGGTTCTAAGTAGAAAGTAGTAGTTTGAAAATATTTTGAAGAGGGTTGCCACGTGATTACTTATACACAAGTTGTATGAAACATCAAAATATGGATGTCGAACGAAGAAGTGTTAAGAAATCTTTAGTTTGAACGTCAGAATATTTTTGAGGTGTTGAAAGAGGGTTGCCACCTGTTTATAAAGTTAAATTCAAATTATTTAATTAGTTTAATGAATTATTAAAATATGGGTATCAATCGAAGGGAGTTTGAAAAACTTTTACTTCTGAATTGTACTTAGCGGGATTGCCACATGTTTAAAAAATCAGATTCCACTAAATTCATCACTTAATTAAAATATATATCGTAATGTCAGGCGAAGGAGAGTTAACAAGGATTTAGCTTGAAAATAAATTTCAAGAGGGCTGCCACCCTGAGAAAGACTGTTAAGAAGTCTTTAGTTTAAAAATTTGGAATGTTTGAATAAGTTTGCTACGTGTTTAAAGGAGAAAATTAAAGACTTTACCTGTAGATGAGTAGTAAAGTTTTTATATTTTTTTTTAATTAAGAACTTTTTTCATCGGTATAGGGTGATTTGAAATTTGATGAGACTAAAAACATGTACTATGCCATTCAATGGCACTCGGATCTCTTATAACTCCGACTAACATTTGGAATATTTTTTTAAATTTTGAAATTAAGTTTTGGGCGTTTTAACGCCATGCGGGTACACCAGTAGTTTAATAATACACATAAATACATTACAAGTGAACGCATACAACCGATTTCTACTGGGTAGTTATGTAGGTACATACGAACTTGTTACTCTTTTGTTTCCTGTTTTTGTCAGCCCCAAAGTCGAACTGAGTAATTAAATGTACACGCACTAAAGTACTTAGTCTATGCTAATTTTCGACAGACAGAAAAGTCACATGTGATTTATTAACTTTAGTTTATTATTACAAGATGTCCGCTATAGATAAAAGTTTTCGCTTGACATGCCAGGCTATTGCGTACATATGTATGTGTTTGAGCGGAATCTGTCAAACCTCTTGTTTGTTACATACTCAGTCATTGATGCCAAATCACCACGATAAGTTACACGAAATTATATGACTTCGGTTATTAATATGAGGGCTCGTTAGTGGAAACGTTGAATCAGCTGTGTCGATTTTTTAGCTGGCTAGTTATTATTGGCAAGCAAGTTTGTCCTAGATGGGACGACGCCAATCCCCAGGAGGCTCACCAGGTATTAATAGAAGTATGAAAGGTTATTCATTGGGGTCAACAAAATAAAAAAACATCGCCAAAGTTTCATAAACATTTAAAACTTTTTAATCAGTGTACAGTTATGTAGCTCATAAAATTTTAATAGAATAAAGTACGATTTTGATGCGGCTACCAAATACCTTTGACTTTTGGAAATTTTATACTAGTTTTCGCCCAGCGGTTGAAATTCAACCTTTTAAATTAAGGGGAGTTGAGGTGGGCTGAGCTGAACCGAGTTGAGTTTATTTGAGTTGATTGAAGTGAATTGAGCTGAAATACCTTGAACAACATAAAAGAATATAACATAATATAACATAATATAACATAACATAACATAACATAACGCAACATAACACAACATAATCTAACTCAACATAGCATAACATAACATAAGATAACATAACATAACATAACGCAACATAACATAACATAACACCACAAAACACAACACAAAACAATGCTCTACCATTATCTCTATCTTTGTCGCTGCCGTTTTTTTATTATTTCATTTTTATTTTTATCACTTCCTTGACTTTAATTTAGATCTTTATCTGCATTCTTTTCTTTATCTATATGTTCATCCACACTTTTGCTATTATATTTAATATTTAAATTTACCTTCTCTTTATGTTTACGTTTCTTTACTTTTATTTTAATCTCTGCATTTATCCCTTTCTATTCATGAACATACATACATACCATCTTATTCCTTAACTGCTGCGTAGCACGTTTCTGTAATTCAGTATCAATATTAAAGCATACATTTAG